>NW_027282044.1:0-395314 GCF_046629955.1 Centroberyx affinis | reverse complement strand
CTCAGCAATCACTGATTGACCCAAGGGTGGAACTACATCACTGATGGGGGACAACATGTTTACTATTTGCTTGTTAACAAAGCAGATGCAGCCTGATAATCACTTGCCAAGCGCATACATTTACAATGCATTCCTTCATAGCCTATTTGTCTATATTGTAATTGAATTTGTATGACAGAATGTACTATAGATCAGTTCCCACACACAGACATGTTATTGTACTATTGTGAATATGCAAGGACTTCTTTTTAGATACTCTACAGCCCTGCTTACTCTTTTTTTTTTTTTTTTTTTTAATACTATTTTGCCCTGTTTCATGATTTACTGTTTCTGGTGTTTATATGTTGCTTTTATTCTTCTTTTTTTTTTTGCCTTTTATTGTTCCATCTTATTGTTGTTATTTTACTTTTTCTCTTTTCGCAGTTATTATTGTCTTTGGACTTTCTTTTTATTTTGACTGTAAAGCACTTTGTAACTGTGTTTCGAAAAGTGCTATATAAATAAAGAGCATTTTTATTATTATTACTCCACTGTCATTCTGTTATGACGAATCAGGACAAAGTGAAATATAAAAATGAAGCTTGGTTAGTTCCCTGATCCAAACAACACCAATCATGTTTGACACTTCAAACAAGGCGATGTGTTTAAGCTGCCAGCTCCTCCTCCTTCCCTGCGGCTCCTACCTGCCACACGCTGCTGCTGACTGCTTTCTCCCTCCACCTCTTCTAGCTTCTTATTAGTTAATATACTTACAATGGCATCTTCTTGCCTCTTGCATTATGTACAGTATATTCTGTGTCTGCTGGGTTCTGTTCTGATAGTCTGGGGGGGTTGATTGCGCTCACCGCTGCCTCTTTAGCATGCTGCTTGGATTCATACAGGGAGCAGCCTGGAGACCGCCAACTGTAGAGCCAATTATGCAATTATGGTGTTATCTTCATCACGAGAGTGTTCCTGACTGAATATACTTATGACTGCTGAGTAGACCTGCCCTACTAATACTCTATTTTACATGAACAGCACACTGTAAAATATACATCTCTAACATGGCAAATAAGAAAAAAATGACGGCCAATTTAACTGGTGGTTCAATCACTTCCCAAACATTTAACAATAGGCCTAACACATTTCCCATAGCCTTACTGAATGACATATTTACAGGAACAGGACAGTCGGTGTCCAGCTGTCGCGCTCACAGATGTGAGTTGGCTCTTAACATTGTCAAATGAGTTTAAGTTTTTTCCACCATGTGTTGAAAAGCACTGTGTAAATTCTGGCAGAAATTAATCTGTGCACTGCAGGAGGAGATGATTCATCATGATGATGATGAAACTGTGTCTGCTCGCACCGCGATGCCAGCAGAGATAGGCCTTATATAATTGCACAATTCTAAGAAAATGCTTTGGCTAATTGCCATTAGTTATGATTTGCGGTCCGAAATTATTGGCATGATTATAGGAGGAAAACCAAGACTCATCTCCAACCACTTCTTCAAAGAAATGTGTATGTCCAGGGCTTTTATGCAATAGGTGTACCTATGTCTCTTGTTTTGCAGCAATGCTCATAGCAACTCATTACCTTATAAAGAAATGTCCGTCTTATAGGGAGCAGATGTTAAAACAATATATAAAAGCTTCAGGAAATAGAGGCCCAAAAACAGGAGTTGAACAGGGGATGGAGTACAAGATGCTAAAAAGGCAAAAGCTAGAGGTGGAGAAAGATGAAAGTGGAAAGAAACCACAAGGAAATCCACAAGAAAGTGGAAAGTGTGTATTTACTACACAATGTGATAAAGACATGTTTCCCCAATTCATTTTTCCATTTTGTTCTACAGAGTTAATTGGTGACTGACACGAATGAAAGTTCTTTTCAATGCAAATGTCCACAAATATAATTGAACAGTGTTACCATGTCTCACACACACACACACACACACACACACACACACACACACATAGCTTGTAAACTTAAAGAAAATGGTTGGCAGTGGCATCCTGGTGGTCTGGAAAAATGTGGCTTATGTGGATTTCTTCCACAGGTTCTGGTGGTGGTCTGTTCCTCGACATGCATATGACGTGGGAAGGAGAAGGTTCTCCTTCCCACATCCATGTCAAACGTTTGCATATGACATGCCAGGTGATAGCCAATCAGAGAGCTTGTTACGTCCCTTTTTAATTTGAACTATTTATTGATGGATTAATATCTCATTTGTAAATTCTTTTTATAATTCCTCTTTTTATAGCCCATTAAAATATCACATAATGAATTACTTTGTAATTTAAATTAATTGTAAACAAACGTATTAATGCCTATTTTTATCGTACAATTAGTTATTAATTAATTAAATGCTTTATTACTATTTCCGTGACACTTGTGGTCCTCCTTGAGCTGACCAAATGCCATCCCGATGTGACCTTTGGTCGCCACATGTTCTGTATTAAAATTAATTTGCGACACGGTTGTTGGCTCAGGGTGTCAGAAGGTATTTCTGACAGGCAGAGAACCTGTTTCCATGCAGGTGCCCAGATATGTCACATCTTTGGGAGAAAAGTAATAGGCTACTTAACAATTAATCTTGGTCAGGACACCTCAATCTCACCTAATCATGTCACAGTGTGCTGTGCAGTCCAGGCAGTTTTCCTTGTTTAAACATCAGATTAGCCAACCCAATGTGTTTTATTACATACTGTAACCTATTTACATACATGAACTAATTATGAACTAACTGTCATGAACTAATGATATACATACATTAACTAACTATACCTTGTTTTTCATATACTTTTTATATTAGCAGCACAGTGCAAGGACACTGAAAGCTACACTGCACCCCAGACAGAGTTCAGCATGAAATTAAACAGCATGCGCGTTTGCAAATGATGATGATTTTTGTATTTATTTATTTATTTTTGTGCCACGAGCTACTCTCTCGGTTAGGTACAGGCTGTGACAACCGCACTGTAGAGGTGACAACAGACTGGCACACACTGATTGTCAATATTGTTCTAAAATGTCATATTAATAAAGCACGTTGAATTTAATTGATTGGAATATAATATAATTGAACACACAGAGAGAGAGAGAGAGAGAGAGAGAGAGAGCGAGAGAGAGAGAGAGAGAGAGAGAGAGAACGAACGAACTCAGGCTGCAGACTTGTTTCCCCCGGTTTATATTGTAGGTGGCACATACCGGAAGTTATCTGTGCTTTGTCGTGCTGACGGACCTGAACACAGTTTTCGTCTTCAAACCTCGTTTTGAAACTCTTTACTTCCTATCGAGTAAGTATCTGCTGTATTTGAATGAGCTGAGGCAAAGATGTTTAAAAGAACAGAACATGCCATCGGAGAAGATATTACATTGGGCTTACATTAACTAGCTTGCTAACCTACTGTTAGCCAGAAAGCTATTGGAGCTAACGTTAGCATGCTAATTCTGTCCTGGTAAAATAGTTAATTGAAGCGAGGATTATATTAATTTTTAGTTTTTGCTTTATTAACCAAGTAACTTTACCAGTATGAAAGCATTACATTAAGGCAGTAAGCCAGCGAGGTAACTGCTACATCATTTATTAATCTTAAAATTATATTGGTTCACATGGTTCAGAATTTAAGATTAATGATAATGGAACTTAGTACTTTATTGGTGCACCTAGTAGGGATTCCTACCAGCCTCTGAATGAAATGATGACGTTAAATTCTGACTTTTTTCCTCCATCTTTGGCCAGAGCCTCTGGGATTCCCACCTCAGTGAGAATGACAGACAGATACAACATCCACAGTCAGCTGGAGCATCTCCAGTCCAAGTACATTGGGACAGGCCATGCCGACACCAGCAAGTGGGAATGGCTGGTCAACCAGCACAGAGACTCTTACTGCTCCTACATGGGACATTTCGACCTTCTCAACTACTTCTCCATCGCTGAGAACGAGAGCAAGGCGCGTGTCCGCTTCAATCTGATGGAGAAGATGCTGCAACCATGCGGGCCGCCGGCGGACAAACCTGATGATGCCTAGATTTGATGATTTTGGGATGTGTATGTTTTTACAGTTTTTTTTTTTCCCAGTTTCTTGGACACCCAACTTGATTTCTGACAGACAGTTGCCATGTTTCTGCTTTTCCCCTAATGTTTCAATGCAGACCAGACCTTTGTTTGAGTTCAGCCATATAAAAACAGAAGATACCTAGATCCAGAACATCATTTGGACCACCCAAAACACTGTTTCTTGCTCCTCGCAACTTTCTAAAGGCGTCCTTCAGGTAAATTTGTCACTGAGGTTCTGAAAAAGTAAAACGAGCGTTTTAAGCAATCCAAGCAGCCTTGAGCAAGACTGAAACCTTCACCAGACAAGATAACAACAGTGTGGTAGTAATGGCTGTGTTAGAAGAGGATGGGAATGTTTTTCTGTCTTGTATTGCCTTGAGTGTTTTTTCTGTCATACATTTTTTTTTCTCATTTTGATAACTGGTGTAGCCTTATCCTTGATTGAAATTCCTGCTCTTGATTTAATTCAAATTCCTCTTTCTCCATATTGCCCATGTCACTTCTATGATCACATCTACATATTATTTAGATTTCTGCTTGTTTGTGCACACTGTTGGATTAACCCATAGGCACCTACTTAGTCATTACTATGTTTCAAACTTGAAATTATTTCTCTTCAAAAAGTCTGTATCCAAACTAGATTTTGATTTGATTTCTTAAATTCTACAATGAATTAGACAAATTATTAGACTTATTCTGTAGCAATGTGCAGTGCAGAGTAGGTCGCTCTGTCAGGCCTGGATGTTTTTATTTCAGAAGTTAAGACTTAGTGTTAAGCTTGTGTTGATAAAAGGTCATGTGATGCTACAGGCTAGGAATGAATGTGTTCAGCTCCATTTTTGTACAGGTTATTAGATTCATATTTCACAATAAACTTATCAACAAACTAGTGTTTGCTTTTAAGATGAAATCGATATAGTCAGTGTGTGGAAATGTAAAATGGAAGCCAGAACATGATGAACAACCTAGAATACAGGCAGAGACACAGTAAGGCTTGAGGCTTACAGGCCTGAACACCAGAGTGCATCAGACTCAGTATGAATCGTTCTTCTCTCTGCTGTCTGCCCCCTTCATGTCCCGGCTAAACAAGAGCGAATCTCATTTCTTTGGCCTTGCTGATTACACAAACTCTTTGTCTTGTCCGCCTACACAGTCTCTTACACATGTACACCATATTCAAGTATACACGCACCTGTGCCCAACTGTCCACCCACACAAACACACACAAATCAGCCTGATTTGCTGTGCCCCGCTGTTCTCTGTCAGGTAATCAGACACAGTTTATAGTGGGTACATTTTATAGCCAAGTGTTTGGTAAGACAGAGCAGAGAAACATTGACAGTGTGTGAATCACTCCCAAGCCAAAGCTGAATTCAGTCAAGGGAAGTAAATTGAAGAGTTTGGGTGTGTGTCCGATCAGATTTTCATGCCTGATAGAAGCAAAATTACATCATCTGGTACGTTTCATTTATGTCTCCTCAAAAGGAAATTATAGCAACATTCAAGAGTGCAAAATAACTTTTGGAGTGATGTCAGAGTTCACCACGACACAGGTTAAACACTGCCAGTCTGACTCATGAAACAGATTTCAGGCTACAGCTGAAGGAAATGATTCGCATAATGAATTTTAATCTAACAGTTCCTTTGATGAGGAGATTCAGGTAGTTTAATATGCCATGATAAATGTTTTTATTATGTAAATTGCCCCAGGGCTGTTAGAGAAGGATAGATTTTTAAAGTCACAGTCAATACAAGGTTCTTGTTTGGATTGAAGAGAGCAGCAGGTGCTGCAGTTTGAGTTGTTGCTGACTCCAGGTAATATATCAAAGTACACTGCCGGCCAAATACGCACAGAAATACACACACACACTTGGTGGGAGAGGATGTTATGTATGAGTCATTGTTGGATTGAGAGATTAATCCGTGGGTGCCAAGGAAGTTCTTGTGTTGTGCGTCGTGAGTGTGTGTGGAAGCGAGAGACAGATTCTGTGTGTGTTGGAGTGTTTCTCACTGGGTAAGTCCTTGCCATCTGTCCTCGCTGTGAGAGCCATGGATACACCGCTGCCAAGTCAGGCGTGAAAGCAGCGTGAGGCCGCTCAGTGCACATTCACACACGCACACACACACACACACACACACACACACACACACACTCACATAAACCCACTTGTCTTGTTCTCTCTGCAACACGCGTGTGCACACGAACAGACGTCTCCTGGATTCCAGCTAGTGTTTTTGTTTATCATGTTTCATTTGCAGTTTCTATGAGCCAGTGGGTGAGCCAGAGAATCCCAGAGAGGCTCCGCCATGCAGCGCATGCAAAAGAGCCGCACCGAGACCCAAGTGAGAGTGGGAGTGTGGACAAAAGGTTGAAAGAAAAATATCTACTCAGAAAATTCAATATACCCTTCTGTGTATCAGTGAGTAATTGAAGGGGCACTGCTTTAGAGGTGGACTCACCATCCTCACTATTTCAATGGTAATAAGGTTGGTAGGTGCGTGTACTCTGAATCTATTTACAGTATATGCTCTCGACTACGGCTACAACACTCCATCTGTATGTGCAGCATGCTGAGAGAAGCATGCTGGGGGGTTTAACTGAGCTGAGTCGAGGTAAAGGGAACAAAATGCACAACACTCACTCTGTAGAAAAACACAGACTCTATTGCATTAAAAACATGATGTTGGGTATTGTTTATTGAGATGTGATTAGATGATTAGCTGATCAATGACTTAAAGATTGTCTGCTCAGTCTCCTGCACCAACAATGTCCATCTTAAGGTTTGATCATATTATTGACACTTCACATCTCAAGGTTGCTCTGCTTAAAATACAGTTTTACCTTGCAGAGAAAGATTGTTGAGCTTAATTGAGAGGTAATTGATTTGTCAGTGAAGCAGGCCTATGCTGATTTGTAAACATGGCAGTTGCAATTTTATATAGGCATTCACTTTTTTGTTAGGGGACGGCAGAGTGCTGATAAAATGGAAAAGCAATGTAATTGAAGCAGCTGGTACTCCTATCTAAAAGATAGCCTTCTGGGGCACAGTGACCATAAATTTCCGGCCTGCCTGCCAACACACAAACACTGTAAAGCCATTTATCTCTCTGCCAATCTAGATTTCTGTCTCCATCTCTCTCTCGCTTTTGCTCTCTGTCAACAATTAGGGAAATTAAGTGAGTTTTTTTTATTATTTTTTTTACATTTTTAAATTGTCCTTTCATAATTTTAAATAAAAAGTACAGTTTCTATTCAGTCATGAATGTTTTGTGAGAGAGAGAGAGGGTATACAACTGCAAACAAAAAAAACTCTCAAAAGCATGATACAGCAGTTCTTGTGTTATATGAGACAAACTGGAACAAACAGGAATAAAATTTAGCTAGAAACTAAAACAAAATTGTCCTCCCAAAGATTTTGAACAGAGGACTACTGCTGAAAGTTTGGTTATGACAGCTGATTAGCGCTATCAGGGTAGGGGGCTCAAAACCCATCATTTCAATTAGGAATGTGTCTGATAATTTATCAGTAAATGAATGTGTGTAGGTGTGTTTGAGTTGGAGGGGGAGAAGGAGGGAGATCCAGATTCCCCTCCTTCTCCCATAATTCTTAGGGATGCGGCAGGAATATGGAAGTTGCCGTCTGATACAGCAATTCATATTTTACTATATACTGTACATTAACTGTTGAAACATCTTTGCATTTTTTCAGCTCATGCTGCCTCATAAAGATTTTGTCAGATATCTACAAGTTTTCAATAGACTAAGTATTGTTTGGAGAGAATTCTCATACCGGATCAATACAGTACTACACAGAACAATAACAAAAATAGTTATTATTGCACAAATAAAACTTTCTTTCACATAACCAGACCGTTCACCTCAGTTCACTTTACTTGGTTTTTCTAATCTCTGAAGCTGCTCAAGGAGAAACCTAAAGAAAAATGAAGTTCAGATGCAGGTGAAGCAGTTGAAATGTAATCAGTCTCTGCCTGCTTTGCACTCTGCATCAGTTGGAGGGTAAAGCTCCTCGGGCTGCTTGAACATCCCACAGCCAAACTGCTACAGAACCAGCGGCTACTGTGTTGATCAAATCTCATTATCTCACCTCCACTCACTTCATCTGTGAGACCATTCAGGAGCCAGCAGTGTCTTGATGGTCTATTCAATCAATTTTGTTTTTCTCTGCACTCACACACACTTAAAAGCTATGGTTAGAATGAAAACCGCATGGGCATCAATGTCTGTGTGTGTGTGTGTGTGTGCGTGTGCGTGTGTGTTTGTGCTTGGCCTTACAGAGAGAATGTCACCTGTTAATAACCACTTGGCCTTTGTGTGTTGATGCCGAGCGTCTCGTCTGGGCGGTGTCCATATCTGCTCTCTTCTGATTACACAGGAGCCCGGCCAAACGGTGAAAAGGTCTGGGAGACACTTTCACTCTCGTCAAATATGAACGCTCCCACAATCCAATTATCTTTGCCCTTCACTGCTACCCACCTGTTTTATCCATCTATCTCCTTCCTCGTCTTCATTCTTCTCCTTCACTACCCTCTATTGTCTCCTCTTCTTCGCTCCTCTTCTCCTCCGCTGCTCTCCTCTCATCCGAACCTTATCACCTCCTCTCTTCTCCGATTTTCTGCAACGCATTTACTCATTTTTAGAGCTCAGACAGGCTTAGCAATGGAGTGGAAACGTCCTTGATAAAACATAGAAGTAATCACTCTGCAGAGAGATGGCCAAGTCAGAATAAGGCGGTGAAAAATACATAAATATTTTATGTGTGGAATGGATGAGTACCTGCCGGGCATTTTCTCTTAACCAAATGCAAACTGAATTTCCTTGCAGAATAGTGGAGCTCATACTCAAAACAGCACGGTTTGTTTGATTTTCATTCAGTGTGGTCATTCACTCATTCGTTCATTTGTTCAGTCATTCATTCATTCATTCAGAAGATAGGAAAAGCAATGGGGAAAAATCATTGGAGACCTTAGCTGAGAATATGAGAAGAGATACTTGACTGAGCATCTGGTCTTATGGCTTTAATGAGTCACACTGGAAGCAGTTCTATAAAATTGAATATCACCTTCAACTAACAAAGATGATTTAAACTATATTTGCAACCAAGTGGGCCAATAACTGTACCAGTCATCATTTTTGAAATAGATAATTTTTTTTTTTTACTGGACAATGACCTTTTATATAAAAGAACATAATTTCCTAAAAGATTATGAGCACAGAAAATAGCTGAATTGCAGCAGTCTGTGCTCAGAAATGTTAGAAATGTATATTTTCTGCATTGTTAAACTTTTACAGCCTTTCTGACTAATTTTTGCCAAGGGTGCAAGTCATTTGAGAAGGCGCCGTGGATTGACTGTAATAAGAACAATATGATAGGGCGGAATAAAGAGTTTCTCTAGATCACATTTTTTATTAATGTCTGGGGGTATTACGGTTGGGATTAATATCCCCCCCTCTTCCGATTGAGTGGTGGACCAGTAATAGAGCAGAGACCTCCAGGCAGCGTGCCAGGCACAAAACTGCCTTCCTATCCTGCCTGGGAAGCCTCATTAACTTGGGGTGTGTGTGTGTGTGTGTGTGTGTGTGTGTGTGTGTGTGTGTGTGTGTGTGTGTGTATTTGTTTTACAACCAATCTCAGCTTTGGGACTAAGAAGTGAAAACTTTTTGGAGAAGTTTTGCTCAATTTAGAGTTACAGATCAGGTTTAGAGTTCAGGTGTGAAGGTTAAGAGTAAAGTTTAAGGTAAGGCTGAGGATTTAGGGAGCTTGGTGTAGTGGAGTGTAGTGAATGGAAGGTCTTCATAGTAATAGGTTACAGGATTGTGTGTGTGTGTGTGTGTGTGTGTGTGTATGATAGAAAGAAAGAAGGAGAGAGAGAGAGAGAGAGAGAGAGAGAGAGAGAGAGAGAGAGAGAGAGAGAGAAGACAGGCAGGAGGTTTATGATCACTTTGCCCCAGAAGGGCATCGTTTAGATAGGAGTACCAGCTGCTTCAATTATCTTGCTTTTCTCCTTTGCTGTAAAAAACAGGTTATCGCCACGCTGTCACAATAATAAATACCAAACAAACGAACACCTACAGTGTTTCAAGTTGTAGCTGCTAAGTTGGCAAGTCAGCGTGTGTCACTGGCAAATCAAAATTCAATTTAGACTCTTCCTGTCGAACAAGGTCAGGCTTTACTTGGCACATCTGTCACGTGAAATCAATTCTACAATCAGCACGTAATCAGAGGCTCTAAGTTTGGCATAAGATCGGTGATTCACAATATCTGTTCCTCCATCCCTCCATTTCCGTCTCTTTCCAACTCCCCTTGTCCCTTTTCTCTCCCCACCTCTCGTTCCCTCTCATTTCCCTAACGGCCCCGTCTCTCTTTTTCTTTCTCTCTCTCTCTCTCTCTCTCTCTGTACTCTTTCTCTCTGTTTTCCAGCACCAACTCCATTACGCCCACATCCTCTTTAAAAGCTGGCAGGCTGGTACTTTGGATGAGGCTGACTAGGTAGGTAGGGCTAAAATTCGATACTTTAATGGTCATGCAAAGGCAGAGACCTCACATATAAACCAAATACACACAAAGGCTCAGATACCTCGGAAACACACACACACACACACACACACAGTCAGACAGTACACAGAATTCTCATTCATCTGGAAATTTCCAATATAGCTTGATGGAAAAGCAGAGCAATGTGTTTCACCTCTCAGCCTTGGGTTTGTCAGATTGTCTTTGCACATTGCAGACTAAAGACGCATTTGAATGTCAACTCCTTGTGAGGGATGCAGCTATTACAGAGTCGCCGCAACCAAATAGGCTGTTATTTTTTATTTGTCAAAGTTAACTGCTGTGCATAATAGCATACGCAGCAGTTGTCTAGATTGATGAAGTTTTCAAGATCAGGATAACGCGGAAGGTGATGAGAAAAGCTGACTGAGAACTTTCTTCTAATACCTCGTCGGACGGCTTAGTTGGCGCTAACTGCTACAATCTTGAGTCAGCCACAGTTCTCCCCACATATAGGCTATACACCATACACATATGAGATCAGGGACAGGGAGGAAAAGCCTTGCCGTTGTCATTGTACCCTCGACAACGATCTTTAAAACTTGGTTGCGATGACATAATCCTTAATTAGTTCAGGAAATCTGCAAGGAATGATGTAATGTCTTTAAAAAATAATAACTCTAATGGGGCTTCTTGCTCTCTCTATTTTATGCCACTAAGCGGTGAATTAGGAGCGGTGGCATTAGCCTTTCAGGCCTCTTACTGATGAAGCCCCTCTTATGCATCCATGAAATCTCTTACCTAAAACCAAACACTGAGGAGCAAAGACGACCAGAACTGATGACACCCTGATGGAAAAGACTCCACAAAGGAAGACTACTCACAATATATATCTACAAATTGAAGTGAATATACTGGAGGGTGTAAATTGTATATTATGCTGTAATCTTTCACGTAGTCTTTTCTCATACTCTCATATTCCTCTCATTGTTTTACATGGTATCTATATTGATATTTCATAATTCTCCACATTTTTCATGATGCACAAATCTCACATTGTCTTCATGTCTCAGTAAGTTCTGCTGCTTGAATCCATATTTTTTCAGACGTGGACATTAATATGTCCAAGTCAGAGTATTGGAGTTGTCATTATATTACCTCCATTTGCACTGTTCTTATTTCTATGCTAGTCTTGATGTATTCCTATTACTACTTTCCCCGCAGGGCTCATTAAAGTTTCATATAAAATAAATATATATAAAAAATAGATAAAATGAGATATTACTTTTACTTGATTATGTGAGCAGCAATGATCATCTAAAAAAAAAAAAAAAAAAGGCTGACAAAATAGATGTTTTTCCAATGACTCTTTATATACAAAAGCAACATACACAGTTTGGACCTAACAGGGGCTGTTCATATGATACATGATCTCCATCCTATGAAGAGAAATTACAAAGAGAAATCTCAGAAGGCTTCTATAACATACATCAAGGTGTTGGGAGTCAGTGTTGAGTGTGTGTCATGTGTCACATACAAGCAGTAAATCTGTTCAGCGGCTCTGAGCATTTTGCTACTGTTGTGTGAAAACTACATTTTGATGACTTTCACATTTTCACTTACAACTGAAGGTTTACGCAGTAGTTTACAGGTTGAGCAGGTTTTACTCTAATGCTCATGAAGCCCGACTGAAACATGAAGACATATTTTGAATTTCACACGGGCGAGAGAAAGATTACATATTGAAGATAAAAGGTTTTCATTCAACAGCAGCAGTTTGGTAATGGCTGCTTGGATAGCCAGATAATTGGGATTTGACTAATTGACTAAGGAAGGCTCAAGCACTGTCACAACAGCAGACGGCAGACACTTTCAAATGCCAACATTTTCATGGAACTGGTGGAAAGCTCCGATATGGGAGATTAATATCGCAAATTAATGCAAACAGTCAAAGTGGCTGTGAAAGCTTTTAACAATAACCTGAATTTTAGTGAAATACTTGTCAGTTTAGTAGCTGATATTCATGAAAGGAGTTGTAAACGTTTATACTTTAATGTCAGATTTTCTGTATCAGGCTAGTTGACTCCCAGTCAGTCGTGCATGGCCGCAATTCTGGTCACATGCAGAAGACGCCTTCAGCAATAATGCAAGGAATTGTGGGATACACAGCAACTTTTAACCCTCCATTGGTTCCCACTCGGAGGGGGTTTCATGAGTCTATTTCACAGTTCCATGGAAGATTAAACGGATTTCATGGATAAAAGGTTATTTACTGGATTTGTACCCCTGGTTTAGAGTAATACTGACTGGTTATGGCTAAATATGAACCTTCTAGGCTCTTACACACTTTCGACTGCTTACTCTAGATCCAGGCTAAACCAAATGGACCTGGACTAAAATGTGTAATTAAGGACCAGTTTCACAGACAAAACCTACATTTCTATTGATAATCCAGTCCAGGATTCCCCTTAGCAGTTTAAATATTAAAGCCTATAAGACAGAGTATCACCTGAAAATGACATTTTGCACAAGTCCTTAGCTGGATTTACACAAGCAAAAAAAGATTTCTGAAGCTTGTCAATGTTTATCTACTTTAACCTATCTTGTTAAAAGAGAAAAATATCTTATTCCAAGCGATCCGTGTTTACACAGGCATGAGAAAATCAAATCTGTACTAAGACAAGGTGAGAATTTTAATTTGTTTCTGTGCAAATGTGGCTCTTGTTCAAAGTCCTTACCAATAATACTAATATTTGCTGTTGGAGTGCAGACTGTTCACCTGTACAGGAACTAATCCTACACAGCCTGCCACTTAACACACTCTGACTATGTTTACATATTGGATGCAACTGGATTATATACGAAACATAGCTGGATTGTTGTTGCATTAACTGCTTATGTGTGCACATCACAGTTACGTTAACATTTCAAAAGAATTGGACCCAGTTCAGTTTCTCTAGTGTGGGTGAGTCCGGAAGGGATTATTAAACTGCATCTACTGTAAATGTCGTCACCATCCATGATAGGCTTCCTCTGCACTCATAACACCTGCTGCATACAACCTGACATCTGTTTCAATGGAGATGGAATACAGTAGAGTAGGAAAGAATACACCAGAATAGAGATTTATCACCATCTATATAATATGTTATATACATACATGGTTAAGCCGAGTCTGCCTGTAGATTTCCCTGTACTTGATATGTGTACAAACAGCACTTACATACAGCACATTCCACCATCAATATCTGGGGACAATTAAAAAAAATCATACAAGTAAGATCAGAGCTTAAAACATTCACATCAAAGTAATAACGTATCATGTCATTGGCAGTAAAATTGATTTCGATGTATGCACATGCTCGATATACATTCTGTACAAAATAATCAATATATAACAACATAGACATTGACATGAAGGAATACTGTTGGTTCTTTTCCATCGTTGTACACCGATTCTTGTAACAACCTCTGGACATTCATGAGTGGAGAGAGTAAATCTGTCCTTTTCAGTTCCTATTTGTAAGAACAGGGAGTGTCATGGCGGTTGGAGGCCTTCTTCAGGACCAAAGCCTTTGGACGTCAGCAAGGTGGTTTTATACCAATCACCTGCCAGGCAATGTCTCCCCTCTGGTCAAGGTGTGGTAGGAAAACAACACTGAGGGCCTAGTTTTTATTTAAATGTTTATATGAACATCCACAGCAACAGGGCGGCCATATTTAGCTCTTTTGTCCCCTCCAGCTTGTTGTATAAGATCCAGATTTTCAGCTAGCTTCCCTTTCTAACAGCTCAGCCAAACAACTTGGCATTCACGTAGAAAGAAACCATTATCCATGGTCCCCTTTACATTTTGTATTAACATGTGTCATGGGTATTCAGATTTTATCCACACAGAGATGAACTGCATAAAATCCTGGGTATAAATGCACCCGAGATGCAATAAAGATGAAGAGTAAGCCAACCGGCCAATCCATCTCTGCCAAATTGCTAACAAAGTGTAAATTAAACATTTCCAATCTACGCACACTGAATGCATAAACAGAAGTAAATGCTCATAAGTGCAGTTCAGATTTACAAAGTAACAATAATCTAGGCCCAAACATTGTGCAAAGCTCTAACACACAATACAATTGTTGTGACTGTAACACACACACACACTGCAGAAAAGGAAGGGAAAAAAACAATAAAATTAATGGCTAACAGCAGTGAAATAGAGGACCAGCTAATGGCTGTGGCATGCTGATTGGTGAGGCAAAGAAATAGTGCATGCCGCCTTACAATCTCCCTCATGCCTGCTAGATTATTAAAAGACATACAAATTTCATAATTTTGCATTACATGTGAGAGAATGTTGTCAGGCTGATGGTACAAAGCTACATCTTGGTAGGGAAAGAGCAATGTAATTCTGTGTGGATAATGAGGAGACACTTTTAATGCAAATGTCAGTAAAATGCAGATGATTCCTATCTGGATTCAAGACGCATGTTAAGTCAAGGTGTAAAGGGGCCACTTGTTAGTCTCTCTCTCCTTATATAACCTTACAATGAGCTGCTACAATGAGTGAAGCCACAGGAAGGTATAACTACAGACAGCACTGCAGAGCATGTTCAATGAACTTGAAAATGAAGGACTTCTCCACGTCCTCAAGAGGCCGACTGATCCCCTTGATAGAAGAACTCTTGATTTTCTCGTCTTGCATTCATAAAGCCCTACAGTATATGAAGGGCGTGTCAGAAGTGATTTAGCTCTGCTGACCAAATCCCCCCACAGTACCACCTTTCGAGCGAGGCCTTTCAAACCAGGATGAATTGAGAAGACCAATGTGTGATTGAATGTTCAGTTCTTTTGTTTGCACTTATTACAAGTCACTTTGGATTGGGAGCGTCAGCTAAGTGCCTAAGGTGGGAAAGAAAAACTGAATTCAGATGCTCGACAGACACTCCTACTCTTCAAAGCTTGCACAGCAGATCCTCTAAACAGAAAGTCCAGGGCTGCGAGACCAGAGGTTTTTGCCTTTAGTAACTCATTGGATAAAACTCAGAGATCCACAGATAGGCACATCACAAACCTAACACAGAATATATCATACGGTACATGAGCATCATGTATCATACACTCTGTGCAAAGTGATCGGCTATAGGGTGATTTCCATTGCACTCCACCTTTAAAGCCTCAGGTGCTCACAGCTTCAGCAGTACAAATATAACAATAACAGGTTACTCTTAATCTGTATACACTTCTTCGTTCTTTCATTCTATAATTCTTATGATATAATGCCCTCTAGTGGCAATAACTTTTAAATATGTCTACAAATGAACTGCAGTATTTGAGATACAAATCAAGAGAGGCACATCTGAATGTCTCTCCTCTTCTCGCATCCATGAGATAGGCACTGACATCATCACCACGCAGCCATCCAATCACCCCTCACTTCACTGTTCTGGGAGGATGTCGATATATGGCCACAGGGTTGGCAGCCATTCTTTACAAGCGCTGTCCTCGGTTTATGACGACAAGTTAAACCTCGGCAAGAAGCTGGGTTTCACTCGTAGGCTTTACTACCCAGCCACTCTGAAGATTTAGGCCGCATCCATATCTAAAAAGGCAATTTCCACTCATTGGTTTCTCCCTCTCTTTGCAAGGCCTGATGTAGAAGAGTGAATGAAAACACCCATCGACAGGTACAGGCCATATCCTCTCAAATAAATAAATGGTTCTGACCGGAGCCCTATACACAGCCCTAGTTCTGACCGTAGACATGTGCAAATATTTCACTGGTGTCCATGGATGCCCCCAGGCCTTATACACACCTGTAAGCTGTCACCATAGACATAAATACATATGATTGGGGGCTAGGGGATCCCAAAGCAAGGTGAGGTGAACTGTGCACCGCAGGTTTTGGGGTTTGGAGAGCTGGGAGACTGCTGGAAGCTGTGGATTGGAGAGCTTGTGCTGCTGAAGTCCAGCTGGCACTGAGGGCTGCTTAGGGCCGATGGAATCTGAAGAGACACACACACACACACACACACACACACACACACACACACACGGTTCGTAAATAACATCACAATAATATATTAGACACTATGTTATGCTTGCTCCAAGTAATCACATTCAATACATTCTCTCTGCACTGGGATACAATATATAGCCATGTCATCTATATCTAATAACATATAAGAGACTGAACCAGGACTTTATTGGCAATCAATGGCTGGGGACTAATAAACTGGCGTCGACCTAGGTGTATGTCATGCCTTTTATGTGGTTAGTGGACATGGGCTTGGGGGCTGGAATAATATTAATATTGATCAATCTGAACAAATAAACTGCAGTATTTAAGGTGATAAATTACTAATGGAGTGTGACGGATCATTGGAACCGGACTAATGGTGGAGGCGATCGACCGCACAGTCAGTACCTGGTGAACTGTTTGCTGTCTTCATGAACCTCCATCTCTCGGCTCTTAAACTCATTCAGCTCCTTACGGATAGCAGCCTGAGGGGCAGAGTGCACACACACACACACAGGCAAACACACACACACACACACACACACACATTGACATTAATTCCTTAACTACTCAACCCTTGCCTTAACTCAAACCCCTTTATAAGAAAATAAAATAAATACTGTCCTAAAAATATATATATGTATATATATATTTGTGGTTATTCACCTCATGGTGATCAAAGACTGGAGATCACAGTTTTCCCACAATAAACTGGTAAAGTATCAAAATTGCTACATTGGCTGCTACAATTTCCAAATCGCAAGTGGCTGCAGTTTTTCTCTGAGAGGAAAAGTGTTGAAAAGGAAATTATGTCAAAAACGCTGAGTCCACTGGTACTGCAACAGCAATATTCAGCAAAAGAATGGTGACACAATTTTTTTTGTGAATATCTATATATTTTATTTGTCAGCCCAATTGTCTAATGCAGGAACCGTGCCATTTGTGAGTTGCTAAAGCAACAGCAAAAAGAATCAACCTAAAGTGACATTTTACGATTACTAACGATGTTAAAGCTAAATGTGACAGGAGGAGCAGGGTCAGGTACCTTGTCAGCGGGGGTGAGCCGTGTCCAGGGTTTGTCCGCCCGCCGGTCATAGTCCTTGGCGTCTGTTACCTCCACATACTCGTTAAAACGCAGGATCCTCCGAGCGACGAGCTCTGCCACTGTAGGCCTCACACTCAGCTACAGCCAGAGAGAGAGAAGCTGATTATCTATACCAAAACCTTGATATTTGCATCCATGTTGAGAACATTCTTCCGTAGTTTTCCTTCCTTAATATTACAGTCTAAAATAAATACCTACTGTATGTGCAAATGTTTTCCTTTTGTAGCCTATATTGATTTATTTTTGCATTTGCACGGAGGTAAAATTTGGCAACTTTTCTCCCAAGAGCTAGAGAGACAGACATAGACAAAGTGTGACTCCTAATCTCCACTGACAGGAGACTAATGTGCAGTTCTTCAGTTCCATCTGTGTCCACTAGATGGGGCGATTTCACCACAAACAGCACTTTCTCACTAACATGAGTCACAGTGCGGAGTATAACAGAACATGAACAGGTTCCATAATAGCAGCTAAATATAGACTCGCTCTTTCACTTTCTTTTCTGTGTGTGTGTGTGCTTGGGTGTTTACAGTACCTTTCTAGAGAGTCTCCTTTTAATCTCTTGCTTGGCTTCTTGCGCCTCTGTTTCATTCTTTTCTGCAGGCAGAGAACCAACAGAGTCATTTAACATCTGCTGCACCTACAATACGCTGCTGCTTCTATTTATAATTGCACGTGATGAGATTCAACATATGAGAGTGTGTTCATGCGTATGTAGCAATGCTATCGGCGTCACATAAACAAAAACAACACTGACACTGGTTTCGGTTCCTTTTCGTCCATAGATTAAATGATAAATGAGTCAATTCTGTAATACATTCTATTCTTGTAATGTTTTTGTGTGTGCATATATGTGCGTGTGTGTGTGTGTGTCGGTGGGTGACTGGGCCCTGGGATGCTGACTGACCCTTGACCTCTCGTGGTCCCTCCAGAGATTTACCCATAAGCCATCTGTGTTTCATAGCAACCAATCAAATAACTCTTCTTTCCCATAACCAGAACAACTGTGAACACGTGTTTTTTTCTTTCTGTGTGTGTGTGTGTATTTTTCCTAAATGAAAATTCAAACACCAGCATGGTTGCCGGCCGTCTCGGACCGCTTCCTGTTCACATGGGACGCTGGTTTTGTTTTATCTGTGTTATGACTGTGTTGAGGTTCTATTGTGTCTGTGTTACATTGTAGTGCTGTGATACTTCACACAGCCTCAACAATAAACCACTAGAGGATGGAGGTCTTTCAAACTCTTAGATGAATGAAATACACTGAAATTCCAGGTCAACTTATTAAAAAAATCTGGATACAAATGAAACATAGGTATGTGGATCCTATTTTGCCCTTCACAGTTTGCAATTTTAATGACACATCAACAAGGAACGATGTTTAAATTGCTACATATTCTGTTCTTTATGTCCAATCAGTAGACCGGTCAGCTCTTTCATGGTAGTGTAATGGTTGTAATGTGTTCCCAATAGAGTTGTGCTTTAGTTTAGGTCATAAAGTTTATTTTTTGTCATGTTACACTGTTGTTGTAATTGAGTTGTGTTAGAACCATATTTTAATTGTGGGATGGTTGTTGTGGCTGCATTGTAATTGAGTTACCATCTACTTATTTGATTATATTTTGTTGTGTTGTATCCGTTGGAGGCAGAATGGTATGTGTGGACTGTTTGCTATTATTTTCCACTTAGCATAAAGCAACAAATATTGCATGCTTACTTAGTCCTAAGTATGGGGAAAAGCAACATGAATTTATTCAGCTAGGCCTAGAGCAAAATGACTGATTCAAATTTAATACCCAATACAACAAACCACTTCAAAGAGCTTTAGAGGCAACTGCAGTAGCAACGCCACCAGCCAGTCTCTGAAATGGAAAGCTGACAACACAAGCCAGCTAGAAACCCTCCAGCAGAATGATTTAGGTCTGTTTGGGGGCACAGCACCATGCAAATTTAAATGGCTATTTGATGGAGGATATTTCATCTTCAGAAAAGCAAATTTAGTTTGTTTGTTTTATAATGGGTGTATGTGCTTGCAGTGTGCACAAAGCACTGTCCATTCTATTTGAGCTGATATCATTCTGGTGTTCTGTAACAAAAGCGAGGAGAAAAGGGCAACAAAAACAGGCAACAAGGACTCTGTGTCAGCGCAACATTGAGGCAACCTCTGCCCAGCCTGTAAAATGAGTAGACCTCACTGGGACTGACCACATTAGTCCGGCCGATAGATACTAACTAAATATCTGTCCAATTTATGACACACAAGGTTATATCTGACCATCTGAAAGTGGCAGTGACAGTAAAACTGGACAGTCTGAACACCACGATACCAGTCAGCCTGGCCACACCAGGAACTTCTGATTTATCACTCAAATATAGAACTTTGGTTTTGATTGACAAGTAATATTGTTCTTGTAGTTATTGACTATGGACAGGTGTTGATGCACTGGCTATCATGCTCTCTGGAGGCATTATATATACAGCCATATAGCCTTGGTTAATTAACATGCTTGTTTTAACAAATATACACAAAAAACAAATTCAATTCAATGTATTTGAGCTTGTTTTTTGTGCCAGTTTTGTGAACTATAATCACCCTCAGTGTTTATGTTGTGTGGAGGTTTAAGCAGTGTATTTCAGTAACTCACGTTTGAGGATGTTCCTCTGCTCCAGCTCCTCAGTGCTGGGTCTTTGGCTCAGGCGCCTGGAAGGAGAATGAAGGTAAATGAAACAACTGTGTCACATATATTCTACCAGCAGTAGGGCTGGGCGATATATCGTATAATATTGATATCGTGATATGAGACTAGATACCGTCTGGGATTTTGGTTATCGTAATATTGTGAAATAACTTAAATGTTACTTCTTCCTGGTCTTAAAGGCTGCGTTACAGTAAAGTGATAAAATTTTCAGAACCTATTAGCCTGTTCTGGCCGAGTAAAATGAACAATGATTGGCTTTACCTGCTCATCATATCCACATTACTTATTACTGAAAACACATTACTGATTACTAATGATCATTACAAATTTTCAAAATTTTCTTGTGTGTAAATATCTTATGAAAGCACGAATACTCATCCTAAAATATCATCACATTATTGATATCGAAGTATTTCATCTAAAATACTGTGATATTTGATTTTGCCAATATCGCCCAGCCCTACCCCACAGTTCAGCTGAATCTAATCAGCGCTGTGTGTGTGTGTGTGTGTGTGTGTGTGTATGTGTACCTGACTAGTTTGCAGCCTATCTGCTGGCGCAGCTCGTGCCTCTCTGTCTCGGAGCTCCGCGGCAGAATGTTTTTCTCCTCCAGCTCTCTCTTGCTGGGCCGGTTCCCCAGCTTGATGTTCAGAGTGTCTCGCCGGCGGATCTTACTAGCCAGAGAGCCTGGAACAAAGACACACAAGGGAAAACTAGCGACAGGCTTCTGGAGGCCTTGGAACAACCTGTATGGAGACCAACTGCTGTGAGCCTGAAGACAATAGTGATGAGATCTGAAACACAACATGGCATCTGGATGATTGGTGTTCAACATTAGAGATAGCAGGAAAAAAAATAAACCCAGCCATTGCGTTCAATTCAGTCTTTTCACTGACACTTCGCGGATTAAACTGTCAATGTGAGATGGTTTTCAATATAGTACTGATAATGTTAGTGCAAGTTTGCATGATAATCAATCCCAATGCTACAGTACAATGGTACTTAAGATAACTGCAGCTGTAAACTGAGGATGTATTGATTAAACTACATCTTACAGCTCGTTTTACCCTCATATTACACATAACATTACGTTATATTACATAAAACTATGTAATCTATGTGTTACTAACTCCATACACAAAAGTGCATGAATCACTGTGTGAAATGTAAACAAACACCTAGAGCTGCTTGTTCCTGCCATCCGTATCAATGTATTTGCAACTTTGTATCACATAGAGAAAAATAATCCTTTTAGTAGAAACTCTATTTTCTTTATTAACTGCCAAACATACACAAGGCAAACTCAGAAATGGGATTTCAATGATTAGAACGTAATGAGGAGCGTCTCCAAAATGTCTGTATGAGTTATGTGGGTGACAATATTTACTTTGTTTTTCTTGTGTATTTCCATTATTGTGTGATGTGTTAGAAACTCGTCCCATACTGTTTGTGTACTCGTCATCTTCCTCTTCTTCCTCCTCCTCATCGCGGTACGGGATCGACCCGTCCGAGTCAGAGTCGCTGGCTTGGCTGTCTCTCGGCCTATCAGGGATCACCGTCACCTCAGGCTGCCGCACGTTCACACTGTGGCCCTGCTGCCTCTCAGCGTGACCATCCTCCGACCTGGAGGACACAGTTACAACACAGCATGTTGTACAGGGGCAGATGAGCAAGAAATGAGACCAGAACTTCTAGAGGAATTGCAAGACTTTAAAGACCACATGGAATGGCATCTTCATTTTACTGACATAAAGCAGAGAGGGATCATTCAACCAGTCTAAACCAATGGAACGTCAGTCAGGGAGAGAAAGGCAGTTGTATTTGATGGGAGGGGCAGAGGGGTGGGATTTAAAAAAAAAATCTGTGATGCTTTTATTGGTTATATTATTCCTACTAGTGCAGCATGAGGTCATCAGTGTATTCTTCAAGTGTATTTACTTTACTTACTTTTGCACATATTTGCTATGCAAAAATAACAGGACTGTAATTTTCAGTCAGTCAGTCAATTGCTTGTTCCCATATGTGAATAAGCAAACACTCATATTTAATAACCTGCAATTTTTGTTACTCCTAACATTTGTTTCTCACATACCACACTTGCCTTGGAATTTTCTGGGTAAACTGTGGCAAAAAGCAAACTTTGGTTACAATAATTATTAAGACCAGGAACTCAGTTACTCTGCAACACACTAGTAAGACTTTGTGTAAATCTGGCCTCAGCAGAGCCACAGCAAAGTAGGTGAAAATAAAGAATCCTTTACCAACTTGCTTGTCCTTCCTAGATCCTTACCTCTGGCTATTCTCCACAGGGGAATTTTCTCCTGTTTTCTTCTTGTCCTTTCCTCCCTTATCCCCCTCTCCTCCCTCCCCTCCCGTCCTCCCCAGTTCCTTGTCCTGTGATGAGCGTTCTGTCTCTCCCTCTGTGAAGGAAGTGTCCTCTGTAGCAGTGTTGACATGAGCAGACCGGTCTGTGGGCTCCGGGGCCGTACCGCCGGGGCCTCTGGTCTCCTCACCCAGAACGGAGGCATTGGGAGCGGATTTGTGAGTGGGGTCAGCCTGGCTCCCCTCTGCCTCAGGGCCTGAGCCTTGGGACGAGGCAGGCTGGGTGCCTGAGGAAGGGGGCCGGGAGTGTGACTCCCCAGGCGGGCTAGCAGTCTCTGAGGAGGCCTTATGAGGTACAGAGGAGGTGGTGGCAGGGTCTGATTTCCGGTTGGTCCTTGCCTCTGCCCCGCCAGTCTGTACTGCTGCTCCTCCGTCCTTAGACACACGGGAACGAGGGGTGGAGGCAGAGGAGGGGGCCGTTTTTGTTGTGTTTCCTGTCTTCTTTGGATGGGAAGATTTGGCTGAGGAGGAGGAGGAGGGGAGAGGGAGAGAGAGGGATAGGAGAAAATTAAAATTAGACTTATTAGTATACATTATTGCGACACCACTCAAGACCTTTAATATATTCTTTATATCTATATCCTTAATACTGCAGCATATACTGAATATTTTCCCTCTTACCACTGATGCATTAGCACTTCTGGTGCTTTACAAATTCTCTGTCCTGTATATTTATCGGGTATTTTTATGTGCATTCAAAAAGGTCCACAATTTATCTAAGTGAGTGTAAAGGGCCTTTTACATGGGAAGCAACAATCGCCTGGTCCTCATTCATTTTCAGTGAGAGGTGCGCGGGGAGATGCGGAGGAGCGGGTGGATTGGCAGGCGGAGCGGGACGCGGGCTCGCTCACGTAAAAAAGTTGCTCGTGCTCGTGCTCGTGCGCGCACACACCCGCCTGCTCAGCTAGAGTTGAATTGTGTTTAACTTTTGACCGCACGCCGCGGGATTCGGCCTAACAGCGGCAGTGCCTCGGAGCAGAGAGGCGAGTTTGCATGCGGCTGTCGCCTCCCGTGTAAAAAACCCTTAAAGCAGTAACAAACATACTATCAGCCATAACCATCTTTGCATTAGAGTAATCATTTCTAATTACATCTACAAAACCCTTTGGCGTTAGGGACAAATATAGAATACCAAAGACATTGCTGACAGCAAATAAGTCATTGTGCATTGTAAAGCACAGCCTGAAGACCAAACAGATATGAAGCTGCTTTTGTACCAGTTGTTCCACAGCAGCTCATAACATACACAGAAGTCTGTAGACAAATCTGCATGAACTTTGCATGCACTAATCTAGGCTTCGTGCTGCTTAATTTAAACCATGCTGTAGGTAAAATAAGAACACACGCGTACACACACACACTAAATGAATGGTGATAAAATCATTCCCTGCCATCATGCCATCAATAAAAACCACAAGCTTCCCAGAACACGCAGGCCATGCTACACTGACCTCACACACACACACACACACACACACACACACACACACACACACACACACACACACACACACACACACACACACACACACACACACACACACACACACACACACACACACACACACACACACACACACACACACACACACACACACACACACACACACACACACACACACTTTTCATGGCCTTTCCATCAAGGCAAAGGCCGGCTACTTTAAAGAATCTAAACTATAAGATAGTTTTGATTTGTTTAACACTTTTTTGGTCACTGCATAATTCCATTTGTGGTATTTCATAGTTTTGATGTCTTTATTATTATTCTAAAATGTGGAAAATAGTAAAAAAATAAAGAAAAACGTGGTGTGTCCAAACTTTTGACTGGTAGTATACACATGTGCACACACACACACACACACACACACACACACACACGGTTTTACTGTCGTTTGCAAATGGAGAAGTGTGCACTTCTGTTTTCTCAGAAAACAGAGAGATTAAAGGAAATACTCCTTCATTTACTTATTCGACAGGGAGCCCTTTCATTGTGGACAGGAAAATGACAAGAAATAGAGATAGGAACTTTTCTATGAACGTGACCACTTGACAACTGTCAGGGGCAGCAGATATGTGCACTACCACTTCATATGTGGAACAGTACATGAACACCTGGTTTCAGAGATGCAGAGGGACGGATGGTGAGTCTGGAGTCTTCCTTGCCCTCTGACAGTGAGACAGGTGCGTTCCCATGCAGGCAGGCAGACAGTGGCAGATAGACAGGTAGGTAGACAGACAGGCTTCAGTCCCAACCGGCTTAAGTCCTACTTACCGGTCGCGCGACTAGCGTTGTTAGTGTTCCGAGGGTTAGCTTTAGCTTGTGTGGTTGAGCCTGGCTTGCCTGCGGTTTTAGCCGTCTTTTTAACCCCCGAGACACCGTCTCTGTGCCTGGCTGTGCCTGTAGTGCCACCTACAGGTTTGGAAGAGGCAGGCACAGCAGCACTGTTCTGTTTTTTAGCCTGAGCCTCTCGCGGTCGCACCTGGTTTGCCCGGGGGAGGGGTTTAGTATCACGCCTCTCTGAGCAGAGCACAGGAAGGAGGAGGGAAAGGTATGTATTTTGAGGTTAAGGTTAGGCAAATGAGAGATCGAATGCAAGACAAAATGGTGCATATTTGTGCAAACAGAGGCACAAATAGGCATGCGGACAGGTAAACAGAGAGACAGAAGAGAGAAAGAGAGAGGGGATGAGAGAGTCAGACAGAGCTGATGACAAGAGAGGATGATTGACCTGTAGTCTTGAGCAGCTTTTCCTTGGGATTGTAGCTCTATATTAGGCAGCCAGTTCAAAATAAATGTGACTGCGCTACCTGACTGCCTACTCTGACATTTCAAGCTTGGGATTTGAAAGATGAATTTGTACCCATTAACCTCCCCCAAACGGGACCCTGTGTGAGGTTGTGTGTGTGTGTGTGTGTATTTGTGTGTGTCTACGCTTGTGTGTATCTCTCAGAGTTCTCCAAATGGCTAGGAGTTCAATGCTAACAGGGTTGAGATGAAAACAGCACAACACTTAAGGAGCATCAGACAGAAGAGCAGCGGCTGGCCTCCTGAGGTAGGGCAAAGCATTAGGAGATGGTTATTGCTGTGTGGATGCCTGCTGCAGGCTGTTATAATGGGAATATCTATTTGGACACATTAGACTCAGTCAGACATCCCAGAGAGGATTCAATGTCGGCGAGAGCACTGGCTTGTTGGTACACACACATTCCACAACCGAGGAGAAGAGCACAAAGTAACCTATATCTACATTTAGGTCTAGCTTGTAAAAACGGTAATGCTGGAGGCTTAAAAAGTCCCAGATCCCTCAGTAATGCAACATGTTTCGATACTATACCTTTGGAAGTATAAAGCCATATTGATCTAAAATTAGAATCTCCGTATTTTCTAAAACCTCATACTTATTCAGCTTTTTAGGACAACATTATTTCCAATGGGAGAACAAGTAATCTACAGTATGTTCTCGACCATGAATATCTTTTTCCCCCTAGAATATATCTCTGTTCCCTGAATCAGAAATGACAATCAGTAATGCAAATCTCTCTACGATCTACATCCAGAACATTCAGAAACCAGAATATGTCTATGAACAAGCATCCGAGTATCTTCATGTACTAGAATAATGATTTGTCAGAGATTATCTCTGTGCTCCACAGGACACAATCAGATAAATGCTATTCTAGACGCAGAGTATCTCCATGTACTATCTATGTACAAGGAACAGAACATCTCTATGCTCTAGGCGTAAAATATTTTCATGATCAATGATGATAAAAACTAGACAAAAGCAGCCTCTTTGTGAAGCAATCTTTGTTCCCAGTCTCCTTCTTGCCCTCCGAGGATCTTTTGCTGCTGAACCTTTTATGTCTATGTTTAAGGATAAAAATATCTTTCATCCACGACCGAAATAGCTCCACCTTCCAGTCTACAACCAATATCTCTGTAGTGCTTTCCACACTGCGTATTTCATCCTTACCTCTAGGCCAAGAGTTCACTCTGGGCTACATTAGCCAGTTTTCATACCAGAGCTGTTAGCCAATTTGGAAGGGAGCAGGGACTCATCTGGAAAATTTGAGGTTAACACGCTCCAGAACAAGACAAGCCCTCAGATAAAGTTAACTTTATAATGTGCCAGTGAAAAACCTCAATTATCCCAGGGCCACGGCCTCAACTTATCCTGTAAAGGATAAGTAAAGGATCCAGAGCCAGACCGCTGAAGTCACCTGTTCTGTCCTCGGCGTCCTCGGGCTCCTCCAGCGGCGTATCTGGTGACTCAATGTCAACTTTCACTTCCTCCGATGTCACACCGGGTGTGGCGTGGCCGTTCAGGTTTTCACTGCTGATAGGCTCATCTGAAGGAGAGGAACCATGGAGAATGTGAAATCATCTGCTTTACAATATTTCTCAATTGCGTAAAAGCAATCCTCAAATGACTACCTACATTCTCAAAACAATATGTCAAAACCCCACACCATTAACTCACTTGCCCAAAACCCTTACATACAAAATAGTACAAACAACAATTATTACAATGACAATTAATTAAAGTGATTTGGTATTACTGAAAAATACATTGGCAATACTTGAAAGGTGAATCTTGCAATACACTAAATGAGTTAATTTGTATTTCAGTGTTGCCAGGCATATCAATACCTACGTCCAGAATCCAACAAACTGTGGGATACATGTGTACTTTACTGTAGTTGTGTGATGGTTTTCTAAACTACTTTCTAAACTGCTTTGTAAGCAAATGGAAACTCCACACATTTGACCAAACTTGACCAAAATCAGAAACATCATCGGTCATCAGGCCACAACAGATGTGCCAGCATGGGGGTATTATAACAATGTGTGCTGCAATATCAGGAAATGGTGTAATTTCCTACATCCACGTCGTTGGGCACACAATGTCTTCTCGCCTTCTTGAAGGCCTTAAACAAACTCAGAATGAGAATGAGATGGGGGTTGGTGAGTGACTTTCCAAATGATGTGGTAGCTTGCCACAAAAATCAGTTTTTGTTTTGTTTTTATAAAAAATAAATGTTTTTATATAATGGAAAAAATTGTGGTGTTTTGGTATGTTTCTTTAATCTTTTTAATATGAATATACTTTGATATTTGTTTCACAGTTTAAATGTTCACTTAAATGGTAAATGCCTACAGCTCTTAACTAGAGGTGCCCTAATCGGTTAGATCGACCGGCCGGTTGACATGTGTATGTTGTGCCTGATTGGCCGATGGAGAAAATAAAAACTGTGGAGTGGTTTATTGTGATCCCAGAAATGAAAGAAAAATTATTTTCCACATGCGTTTCTTAATGTGTCCTGTAAATGATTAAGCCGTCATCAGGATGAACTATAAAAATTAAGGAAGTAGATTTTTGAACTAAAGACAGAAACTTGGAAAGAGAGTGACAGAAATCATAAAGAAACCCACAAATTTAGTCAAAAAGAAAGAAAGTGAAAAGAAGAACAATGAAAGCAAGCAGGAATACAAGAAAGCAAGGAAGAAAGAAAGCAAAAATAAAAGAGTGGCAGAAAGAAGGAAGGAAAGGAAAGAAGAAATGGAGCAAAGAAAGGGAAGAATGATATGTTTTGAGAAATAGTGGAACATCAACAGTTTGCCAGCTTTCAGTTAACCTACCGACTGGCTTTAATAAAGCTCACTGATGACACAAGCTACTCTTGAGTGCCTTTTAACTTGCCAACCTCATGGTTCAGTGCTAAAACAAATATGGTCTGACCCTAGAAAGATTAACACTCCTCCAGCGTCGGGCATTTTCTGCAGGTGGAACTGGAAGTGTTTGGATTCATCTGTCAGGCAGAGTGCAGAGAAGTGAAGCATGTTCCAGAGAGGTGCTGCCATCCAGGAGCGAATGTCACTGGGACTGTCAACACCGTGCGGTATCTGGCCTCTGTGTGTTAGACTCCGACATGCCATCACGCTATGCGACGCCACAGCAGTACGATGTGGAGCGAAGACTAATGAGTGCGTGGTACAACACAAAGGCTGCACGACGGAGGAAAGAATTAACCGATCTTGCTGTGTGAGCAAATGTACGAGACGTAGATGAGAGATGAAAGTAAAGACAGTTGAAAGTTCGGAAAAGAATGAAGCAGGGAGCGATAACGGTTTGATTTAGTGGAAAAGTGAGTGAGTGAGTTTGCGTGAGGCTTTTGATGTTCTTTAATTAAAGATCTCACAGCACAACAGAGGAAAAAGTAACTAAAATCGCTTTTAAAACTCACCAACTCCCACACATACCCACAAACATACAAACCACACACACACAAGCATCAGTATCAATATATGACCATAACAGGTACAATTGACATTTAAACAAATGGGGAAGAAAAACAGAAAGACAGAAAGAAACAAATAAAGAACGATGGCGACGAGAGAGAGAGAGACACAGAGAGAGAGAGTGAATGAGTGAGTGAATGAGGGAACATGCAAATGAAAGAAACAACTGAGCAATGAATGAAGAGGATGGATGAACGAATGAACACACAAATGAATGAATGAACAGACAAACCTTGGTCAGGGATGAGTACTCCTTTTCTGATGAGCTCCTCCCTGGTCTGTCTGGTTGAGATTTTCCTCTCTAGAACTGAAAGATGAACAGAGGTTAGACACAGTTCCACATAATGTAAATACAAACAGAAGCTACAGAAAAAACAAGTGGTTAGGATTATTTTCCCCTGGATTATCATTCAGTGATTTATAAAACTCCAGTAAGCTAACCTCTAATAATGGAATAATCTAGGGCTTTCACAGTTGTTTAAGTCACATATTAAAAATGTATCTTTTGCCTTTTTAGCTCATTATAACTATAATGATCGTTCCCTGTGTTATACCCCAGCCCAATATCCAGGAAAAAATCTCTCAAAATGCAGTTTCATTGTGATTTTAAGTACTGGACTAGACATTCACTGTCACCTCTTCTGAATTATATGATGGATGTTCATCTGTCTAGCCTCAGGGTGTGCCTCTCGTTTACATACACTTTCACACACTCTCTCTGAATGGATAGGGAGATCACCCTTCAGCATGAGGACCCGGGTTCAAGCCCCAGTGTCCGCAAGTGTCCTTGAGCAAGACACTGAACCCCTACCAGCTCTATAGCTGACCCTGACCTTTGACCTCCTTGACGGGGAACAACTGAAGAGAGAAATTCCTTACAGGGGTCAATAAAGTGTCACACTATTACTGCTAACACACACACTCTTTCTCTGACACACGCCCACTCACAGCAAGTCTTTTTGACAAATGGCAATGATGAATACTGTGTGAGTAACTTATACATTTTCTCTCTTTTCTCCATGTCCCTCTTGCTTTCACACCTGGACGGTAACTTGAGACCATCTAGCCAGACAGACAGGTATGAAACCTACATACAGATACATAATGGAGATAGGATCAGATAGCTGTCTGCCATAATGAAGAGGAAGAACCTTGGCTTTCTTTGTCCCCCTCTGTGCCTTTTCATTGCTTAGCCACGTTTGCAGGAGTGAATCAGAAGGAGTTGCAAACCAACCCAACACTCCTTTCCTTTTAAAGCTCTATTGGGAATCGGGGCACTGTGCTCCAGTTCACCCCCCTGATGTTTATGACAAACCCCAAATTGAAAACAGTGATGTTGTGCAGACACTCGATTTGTGGACAGTCAATCAACATCCACTACAACTTGCTCATACAAACTCATACACACATCCACACAGACAGACACACACACACACACACACACACACACACACACACACACACCCCCTACCTTTGGAAAGATCCTGGAACTTGTCGCTGGTCTTCTTCTTCCTCCACTTCCAGGGTTTGAACAGCTTCCCTAGTGACGAGAGCTTGCCCCGTTGCTGCCGTGATGCAGGGGCATTCTGGGTATTGGTGGCGCTGCCCACCACCACATCGCAGCTGGCCAGTGACGATGATTTCTCCAGCCCATCAACTAGCAGACACACACACACACACACACACACACACACACAAGAAATCAGCAATCAGTTCGGCATCTTGATAGGAGATTCAAACACAAGCACGCAATATGTCTTGTGACACAGGGAGGTAAGACACACATGTGATATATCACATCCCTCTGGAACATTTGAAGCAAGCAACATACTAAAAGCTCCTGTATTCTGCTATCTGGACGATCATTCAGGGCTTTAGCCGACTGGTATACAAGGTCGGGATTGAGTTCAAGCAAGCGAGGGCAGTTTCTCACTGCTCTAGACTAAAAAAACAGTGACTAGTTTCGTTATTATCCCTGATTACAAGAAATGGAGACTCTGTTTCACATAGCAAAGCAGCAATATTATTTCTGTCTCTGTCTCTGTATGTGTAGTGTGTGTGTGTGTGTGTGTGTGTGTGTCTTGGCTAGATCTCTGTCCTTCCCTGACTCCTCCTCTTCCTGTTGGAAAGTTAGAAGTCGTGTGAACAATCTGGAATACTGCAGAGAGTATAGATGGTAGAGACACTGTTTGTGTGTGTGTGTGTGTGTGTGTGTGTGTGTGTGTTTCAGAGATAGAGAGAGAGAGAGAGAACCAGAGTGTAAGCACGCAATCTGTGAATGTTTGTGTGTGTGTGTGCACGCAAGAATCTGTGTTGTGTGAGTATGTAATCTGTCCACAACATGAGTGTGTGATTCTGTCATTTCATATGTGCTTGTGTGGGGTATATACTGTAAATATATACTGTATGTGTGTGTGTGTGTGTGTGTGGGTGTGTTTGTGCGCACGCGCCGTACAGAGGAAGTAGAGGTGGTGTGTGTTTCCTCAGCCTCAAGCACTGGAAGTTTCTGGCTCTGCATTAATGTTTTTTCAGCAACACCACTGAATCACACAGGCCTTGTGCTGGCTATGGAGAAGCAATACCTCACAGAGGCAATTTCCAATACTGACGTTTATTTCCAACAATTGGATTTCACATGTGATACTATTTTATGGGATTTTTTGCGATGAAGTCAACTGGTTCAATTTTACATAGAATAGTAACTGTTGCTACAAAGAACACACGGACGATTGTTCTAGCATGTAATCCGAAAATATCAAAAGAAAGGTATCAAAAAAGTACAACTTTGGAGGTCATCTTGAAATGTAAATATTGCAGCTAGTATCAGTATAGAAAATTGTATTCTACCCTACTGCAGTGAGGTATATTCAAAGTATTGAGCACTGAGTGAAAGTAAAGGTCAACAGTTAAGCCTATTAGAGAAAGAACTGGAACGCTGTCTTGAGAAGAATATGTCTGTGTGTGTGTGTGTGTGTGTGTGTGTGGGTGTGTGTGTATACATATGTGTGTCTGTAGCTTCCCTCTATTGAGTTTAGACAAGCAGGCCTGCCATCACTTCCTCTACATACATACAAACACACACAGAAACACACACATACATGCAAGCACATTTCTGTCAGAGGAAAGTACCTCAGAAACCTAGAAAGTATAAAGTATGAAATACTGTGAGATACATAAAGAGAGAAAGACGGAGAGAGAGAGAGAGAGAGAGAGAGAGAGAGAGAGAGAGAGAGAGAGAGAGAGAGAGAGAGAGAGAGAGAGAGAGAGAGAGAGAGAGAGAAAGACAGAGAGAGAAAGACAGAGAGAGAGTGTGAGTGTATCATTGGTCATATGATGGATTTCATTAGTGGCTGCATGTCAGGGGCCAGAGCTGATAACCATGTCTCAACTTCTGTCTGTCACACACACACACACACACACACACACTATCATGTGACCAAATGCGTTTACTGTGATTTCTGATGATAGGCGAGACTGCAATCTCTCTATAAACTGCCTACAGACCAACTGGTGATCACAGTTCCTGTACACCACAATGAATAGAGACACCAACATCAAAACATCGTAAAAGTTGATCTAAAAGTCAAGACAAATAGCTGGATTTCCCTGTTGTGTTTGAGAGTCTTAGGCAGCAACACCATCAGCAAAAATAGCCCCAGGTTTCACACAACAAGCCAAAGTTTAAAACCTACCCAGCAAATTGCTCAGGATTGTTCCGGATGACTCAGTAGGTACATTTAACAGTAAAATGTATGGTGTAAAGGGACTAATTAACTAGCTAGCCATTTGCCCAGTAGCAGCACTAAAACAGAAACAATGAAGCAAATCAAGTTTAATTAAATTTAACTTGGGAATATGTGCTTCTGGCTTTTTTCAAAGGTAAATTAACAGAATACAGTGGAACTTCTGGGTATAATAAGCAAAATGGGAAAACAATTAATCTGTAATATTTTCTCAGAGAACGGATCTGGATGAGGACAACTATAACCTTCAGTTCAATTTAGAAAAGCCAAAACACAGCTGATTGGCTGGCTCTGCCCAGCACTGCCCAATACTAGATCATGTTGATGTTAGCGATCTGGTGCTCAAGAAAATCCCATGGATACCAAGTGAGACTGACAAGCGTAAACTGCTTCTGACTGTTGCTTACTGGTCGGGTCAAGATGATGGATGGGTCAAAATGTTTTTGCAGTAAGAACATGATCCCGTATATCCCTCACATCTGAAGATATAAGGTTTAAAGCACTTGATGGACTGCCTAAGAGTTAATTTGTTAGTTTTTTTTGTAAAAATACACCCGCCTTACCAGCCTAAATCATAAAGTGTCTCTGCAATGGAGGAGACCGTCCCATTCCCCCCAACTGAGATGCCATAGATTTGTTCTATTTGCCAAAATTGAAATTCCGGTGTCAGGTATGGTCACTGGTGGGAAAACTTCCCTGCCCACAGAAGTGATAAATCAAAACTTAAGCATGAAATACAAAACTTGCTCCTAAACTGAGTGAGTGCTCCGTCCAGAGAAAGCCAGACTCAACAACATTAGATCTTCTGTGTCTCTTGTCCCTATGGAATCCTTTGGTATAATTTGGTAAACGTGAGTGTGATGTGTGCAGTTTACTGATGTCGCGTTGCATGGTCTCTGTGTATTGAAGTTCAAACAGCTTTTACCTTTGCTTTTACCTTTGCTGCCATTTGAGGTTGCCAACATGCAAAGTTGGACAGTGCAGCTTTAAGTATGCCACGGTCACACTTGTCTTTTGTGACTTATCAATCCAAGCACGCAAGGACACAAAATCTAAGCAGGCTTGAACGCTCCCAATTGGATTCTGCTCACTTTATGATCCGATGACCCTGACTATGGCAAACATCTAGCATCTACAAGCAACAAAACATAGAGAAGGGCACAAAAACCAAGAGGGAAGACATGGAAGAGAGCATTGCAGAGCGCAGTTCGCTCTCTCCCCAGGCACCGATTGTATTCTTTCTCTCTCTCACACACACACACACACACACGTACGCATGCACATACACACAGACTCGTTTCCTGTTCCTGTGTTGATATCAAATCACAACAATAGGTGCATTTCAGCAGTTCCTTTGTGCCACTAATGATGGGAAAATGAGTAACAGCGATTATCATCACCATTAGCCCCAACTATTAAACCACTAGTGGGAACCAACTAGGGACAATGGACTGACTTGTTACTTGCAGAGGAGGAGAGAGAGAAAGAGAGAGAGAGAGAGAGAGAGAGAGAGAGAGAGAGAGAGAGAGAGAGAGAGAGAGAGAGAGAGAGAGAGAGAGAGAGAGAGAGAGAGAGAGAGAGAGAGAGAGAGAGAGAGAGGGAAGAGAAAGGGGTGATAAGAGAAAGAGTACTGCAAACTTAAGGAAAGAGAAGAGAGAGAGAAGAAAGAGTGATGAGAAGAAGAAGGAAGCGATAATATGAGTGACAAGTTGAAAGTTTATAAATCGGGTGTACAAAGATGGCAGCTTTATCGATCAACATTTATATTGGTATCTGCTGGTGCAGCGCTTTGGACATCCATCATCTGCTTTGCCTCTTCTTTTCCTCGCGGACAGACAACATCGGATATTGGTATGAAAAAAGTTATGACATGAAACCATGAGGAAGACATTTTTGAGCCCCAGGGCCAGTTTTGGGTGCGACACTGTTGTCTGACATATACATTTATCAAACATTTATCATAAAAGAGGAACACTTGAGACTGATACATGTCAGGCAGCAATATCTGAGGGAAATTAATACCTAAATGAAGCTTTTGGGAAATTTCAGGCAGGAAAGTAAGTTGTAAGTCTTGGAATAAAGAATTTTCCCACACTGATTTTTTTTTGTTCCACGCTTTCATTTCCTGCTTCTTCTATTTACTTTTAACCAATCAGATCTCTAGACACACCTGGGAACCAATCATTTATGCTGCCGCCAGATTTTAAATACTGTCCTGTAACTGTGTTAGGAGTGTTGGGCTGAGGAGGGTGAAACATGAAGGTATATCCTCCTCCCCAGGATGGAGGTTCCTTGGTCATCCAGGTAGACTCCATCTCTCAGCCTTCTCACCTCCACCAGCATCTAGACTCCATCGGGGGAATATCTGTCGCGCTGCCTTCATGGGGTTACGCCTCGGACACTGCATCATTGCGTTGTGTGTAATGCAATAGTGTCAGTACTTGAACGCAGTGAGTGCTATCAAGACCACCCTTTTCAATGTTGGCCTCACTGTTGAAAGATGACAGCCTAATAACCAGCTCTGTCTTGTCCATTTATATTAGTGATCCCTCCAAAAGTTAAACATGGGAAGGAGACAACAGAATAGGCTGTCATTAGATTTTAGAAAGCTGCAATATGGACGTAATATTATGACATACAATACACAATCAAATATGATGTAACTACTTAAAATGAAAGATAAAAAAATCTTGCGCTCATGATCTTAAATTATTTAATAAAAATGACTAACTAGCTACCAACGGCCAGCATGGAAATATTGATACTTCTGGTCAGGTCTATGCGTTGAACTTGATGCAAACGTTGGATAAATCCAACACATGCTTCACTCAAAACGCACCTTAACTGCTGCAACACGCAATAAAGATAAGGAAATGCAGAATTTGATTGGAAATAAATGGAACTTGCCGTGCAACACAACGCGATGATGCAGTTGGTGTGTCCAACGTGTTACTTCCCATGAAGACAACGTCTCGATGGAATCTAATCACCAAAGCCTTTTCTGTAAGTCTCAGACTCTCCTGTAAATTCTATTATGCAATAAAACTTGTCATTCATCTTTCATTTAGTCTCTCCTGATTGAACTAAGCTTGAATTCTCATTATGCAGTGCACACACACTGGGTGTGCCAAATCTCACATTAAGGAATGAATAAGGAGAGAGCATTAACTTGACCAATACCATTAAACAGACCGCAATAGAGTACAACATAGCTCAGCCTCAAAGACAAACAAAGACCAGCCTGTACCCTAACAATATGAAATCATATATACATATACAAAAGGAATCAGACATAAATACCTAGAAGAAATACCTACATAGAAGCCTTCAAGATGTACAGAAAAAAAGGTACTGGGGGCAATAAAAGGCTTCAATCTGTTAACCTACGAATAAATACAAGGCATAGAGTAGTAACTCAAGGTAAATTAAATAAAGTTTTTCTCCCCAATTCTGAATCCCAGTGTGACACAAATCTGGCAAATCTAGGTCAAAATTATTAAATTGAAATCCAGTCATTACTTTGGACATTTGCTTGCTTTAAAGCACAAGGACTGCAAAATGAATGAGGTTTTCAGTTTTAGGGCAATTTGGTATGCCAGGCAAAATAAACCCATCGAAGAGAGGTAATGGAATTATTTTGAAAAGCAAATCAACCCTGATGCTATTTTGACTACAGCTACCTAATCACGATAATGTGGCTCCAATTCACTCCAGCTTAACTCGGGGATGTTATTACATATTACAACTGCTGACTGCCCTCCATGCTTCCACACTGGATTTCACACCAAGGCGTTTTATTTTAAAACGCATGACTCACTTACTGGGCGATGTCATGCTGGAGGGGTGAGTCAGGATTTGGAAAAGAAACAGCTGTGGAAATGGGTGGGATAATCAGAAACACAACTTAACACGCAGCAGAGATTTGAATAAAGGAATCTCACACAGGGTTTATTCATTCAATCATAACTGTTGTGCCAAGACAAGTTGGGCTATGAAGTTCAAATGTAACCAAAGTAGCGCAATACTTGTAACTATATTCATAAAAATATTAAAATGCATGATCCGTACAGAACAGCAGCTTGTGTTGGTGGTAAAATCTATTAAAAATGCACCCTAATGTCCACATTTCTAAGACTATAATCACCAGACCAAGCTAGTAAAACAGCTGTTCAGCTTGGCTCTCTGTGCCATTAGCCTGCTTCTGTACCTCGAACTGCTGCAAACATTGAAGATTAAGTTACAGTTGTTTCCTATACTTTTTCAATAATCGATACACTGTGTAGACTAGAACAAGATCATGGGGTAAAAGTGGTGTATTGTGACAAAGCTAGCGTGTGTGTGTGTGTGTTTTGCAGACTATGTAGCAGGAACAACATGTGTTGAGGAGGAGGGGAAAGGGTGAGGCTTCCTTCCCTCACTGGAAGTCACCAGGGAGGGAAGAAGTGAGCATAGGAAAGGGATGAAAGGGGGAGAAAGAGGAGGACAGAGAGGGAGGAGGAGAAGAGAGAAAGGGAGGTAGAGGTGGAAAGGGAAGAGAGGAGAGAGAGAGAGAGAGCAGCAGATGGTTGACCGTAGAAGAAGAAGTGGAAAGGAGGTGCCAGGAGGGCAGAAAGGGAGAAGGGAGGAAGACGAAAGCAAGTGAATGAGAGGTGGAGGAGGAGAGGGGAAGAAAGGGCGTCACTGGGCATCAGCTGCAGTTTTAACACTCAGATCATTTCTTCCAACTCAGAAACATTCCCATCTTTCTCCAATACATGTAGGCTGCAGAAAGTACAGCCTACCTCATGAAACTCATTGGGCCTTGCAGCCGAATAGACAGACAAAGAATCAACAGTACATTGCAGCCTCACAAGTCTTTAAACATACAGTCATAACTCTTTAACACCTCGGGTTATACGCTAAAAATAATTCAATGAGAAACTGACAGTATCACTTTCTACTGCTTCAGTCCAGATTCTGCAAATTCAACATTTGAAGCACATCACAACACATGGCTTTTCTGGCCAAGGATGGGAGGGAAGGGTCATTATGTAACCCATAATGCACCCAAACAACATTAAACATAGATCATTAATATACTGTAGCTCAAGGTTCCTGTGTATGTTGGCTTGAGTGAGACACGAAACAGACGCATCCGTTTGGGTTTTACTTTGAATGTTGACAGCTCTATAAAATTCCATGTTTTTTTCATCCTGAGCCATTCGTCCCATGTTACACCTCCCTGCCTTGAAGCTTTTCCACAATAAATATTAACAAACACGAGATATTACAATTTTTTTGGCTCACTGACAGGCCAAGCACTACAGATGGAGTGCAAAACCCGCCTCAAGCACAGAACTATTGCATGTACACCCACACACTCCTGTGCAGTTATTGGAAATATTACACCATTGCAGGCTGAAGGTGTGGAGATTGTAACTTGTAGCCTTCTCTTCTGTTCTTTATAAGGTGTAATGGTTTATGCTGTTCTGTGGAGTTTAACTGTAACTCTCCATCAGTGAGTGAAAAGACATAGGCCTAACAGCTCATGTCGTTAACATTTGAGGCATCCAAAAAAGTTATTGCTCAATTGTTTTCAACAGCCAACATAGTTGTAAATAGTGTAAACCATTTGGAGTTTGTGAAGTTACACATCGCCTGAATTTACACAACCTCTAATGCCACTGACTGTACGCCTACATAGACTTTGACTGTATAATGTTAAACACTCTGAAATTAATCTCAAAACCTAACTTTGACTTGTATGGTTGTTCATATAAAGCAGTGGTTCTTTGTCCTAGACCTCAGGAGTGCTGCTGGTTTTCTATCCTAATAGGTAGTTAACTGTGTTCACCACACTGACCTGTCCACCACCTCAAACCCACCAGTAAGCAACAGTCAGACGCAGTTTATGCTTGTCAGTCTCAGTTGCTCAAGAAATCAGTGGGATTTCTTGAGCAACTGATGGCCAACAACATCAATATCCTTATCTCAGATTAGGATGTCAGGAATGAAAACCAGCAGGGTTCTGGGTCCGAGGGTCCGGGATCAAGAACCACTTATCTAAAGGATTCACTCATTATTGGAGTGCCAAGGCGTGGGAGTTGTATTAAGTAACCAACACAGAAGGAACAGCAAACCAGAGATTTATCTCACTGTGAGAGCGCCAGCGTGTCTTTTACTTTAGTTAGCAAAATGAAAGACAAACTTGTGACTTTGTTCTGCAGCTGTCAACTCAGACCTCAAGCTAAGATGAAGCTATATCAACTTTCATGTGAAACCTTAATGAAGATGACTGATTAGGTTATGATGTTGTAGGTTAATAGGTTAGATACCAAATCACTCACACTGTATTGAGCTAGATAGGCTGAGGCCTCTGATACATCTCTCCATTTTGACTGTCTCTTCTAGAAAAACAACCCGGTTAAAAAATTAGGCTACTCTCCTCCAGTTGGTCTGGACCCGAGTCAATTTGGCTGCTAACTACATAAACTCAGATGAAACATTGACGCCCATTACTCAACAGCAACAATGCAGCCATCTAAACAACTATGTTACATTATGCAACGTAGCAATGTAGCCTGCTTTTTACATTATTTCACTGGGTTTAAAACCAGACCGCAACATACCGATAGATTTAGAAAGAAACAGACCCGCTACTCAGCCTGTATTAAGTAGCCTGCAATGATGCAAGAACATGTTGTAATTCACTTAGTAGGCTACTTTATCTAACTCGCCTTGCGTTAAGGCGCGAGCACTTCGTTTTTGATTTAGTGTGTGGAAGTTTCGATAAAGTAGGCCTACGTGCGACAATATTTAAAATTGAAAGCAAAAATTAACAGACTTCCTGAATAAAGATAGCGGAATGCGTGCGAGCGACGAGGGGGAGGCAGACAGACTGCACGCACATACACACACATACACACACACACACACACACACACTCACCGCTCGCAGTCTGAGACACGGCGGACACGGCTGTCTGACCCATATTCGGCTTCTCCGGCGGACCGGGCGGACCGGGTCCCCAAACCCACAATCACGCCCTGCTACTATCACCGCATAAATCCTCTCCCCGCCCGCCGTATACCCTTACGTTCATTTCAGAAGTTCAGACCGTGATGGCTGAGTTGCTGGAAACTTGGTTCACTGGGTCTCTACTACGTAGTCACTTCCCCTCCCACCCCCTCCCCTCCTCTCCTCTCCTCCCTCCTCCTGCCAGCAGCTGAAGAATGCCTCTCATTCCTCTATGCAGATTAGAGGCGCTGCTGGGGTCAAAGGGTGGAGGGGTCTAGCACCTCCAGCCGCAGACTGGCTTACATTGGACAAAAAAAGAAGAAAAAAGAAAGAAAGTGGAGCAAGGGCTGACAGAGCGACTTAAAAAGGAGAGGCACACACACTCACACACACACACATACATAGTCACTGAGGGCAAAACAGACCTGATGAGAAGATGGAAAATAAATTAGTCATAAAGTGCACAAAGGACACAAAATATGCAATTAAGAATCAAAGAAACTTCAAGATATGTTATGGGAACTGTGTGATCCATGTGATCTCTGTGTGTGTGTGTGTGTGTGTGTGTGTGTGTGTGTGTGTATGTATGAACCTGCACAAGTCTGGACAGAGTCCCACAAATAAGAAGGGTGAGAAGGGATGATGGCTAGGAAGGTGAAAGCTGTGGTATGGTATGTTATGGTAAGGTATGGTATAGTATGGTATATTTATATATAGGGTTAGACCAATATATCAGGCCGATACTGGCCTTTTTTGAAAATCAGATATTGGTCAGTCGTATCTTCTACTGCCGAAACGATGGAGGTTCCTTCCTGACCACAGCTACATAAAAACAGTCTGTAAAACCTGCAATGAAGGTCTATTTTCTTTGCACATTGTATTTATTCATTTAATCCTTCAATTAATTTTTTTTTGTAAATTAATTCTTCATTTAAAGGCCTAAAGTATCCCAGCATTTCCCCTACCATTGAAAGGGTGGGGTGTGCCACATTTCTGCTGATCCACCTAAAAGAATTTCATGGATTTCAATGGAGAGTTTTAGGCCCCTTTAACACCTGGCATTAACATGTGTCTTCTATCTGGATTGTGTCCAGATATCTTGTATTACACTGGTGCTAACATGTGTCTCATTGATCCACATTGGGATCGGATTTCTCTTTCCCTCACCAGATTGTCATGTACGTCACTTCCTCTCATAGCATTTACCTCCTTGTGACAGTAAATGCCTTGTTTCACTTGTTCCCCATGTATGAGTGTCCTGACAATCCATCTTTGTTAGTACGTTACTGTCTGAGCTGTTTGTTCTGCTTGTGCTTCATGGTTGGATCCATGCACAAAACTTTATTTTTCAGTTAACGTAGCTCCTATAAGTGGATTGAAGACACATTGACATTCACATTACTTGCGGTCAAATGAGTCTCTAACCACTTCTGGAGGTGGTTTGGATGATCTGATCTTAGGCATGTCTCATGCCTCAGTGTCACATGATCTAAATGCTGTTTCAGAGGCTTTTCCAACATGCCAAAAATAAAAATCTGATTTTTTTGTCATGAAAATGGTCAAATTTAAATATTGGCACAAAATATAGGTCACTTGAGTCTAAAAGTATCCGTATCGGTGTTCAAAAACACCAGTTGAACCACAGTATGGCACAATACATAAATGGGTCCAGAGTCTGGATATTGTCTGATTCGCTGACGTGGGCAGAACTGTGGATCCAAATGAGAGTCGTCCTGAAAAAGCAAGCTCTACTCTGAGCTTTGAGTGGCTTTAAGGGGAGGGAGGGGGGAAATCTGTAAGGTTTGTTGGCAGACCATTTAATCCCTTGTTAGAGGGGCAAATAAATGATATCTGCTTGATATTAGCCATGTGAGCTCACACCACTTCACACTAGAGAAGGCTGACAAGGCTACGGCCGAACCAAGCCAAATGCTTCTGCCTCAGAATGAGTCTCAATATGGGAGTCAGCTGAGGTGTGTGTGTGTGTGTGTGTGTGTGTGTGTAAGAGAGAGAGAGAGAGAGAGAGAGAGAGAAGCAGTTTTATCTGCTGTCACGGTCAACAGAGTGTTGGCTGAGACCCCACAGAGCCCAGTGTGACAGAGTTGAACGGTCAGACAACAGCCACACACACACACACACACACACAACTTGCCTGGCCTGGAAAAGTGAAAAGTGATTTTCCATTTGGATCAAGACTGCCCCCTACTGTTAGCTCCAGAATTACAATTCACTGCTGTCTTGAGTTCAACTAGAAGGAGACAAAACAGGATTGGACAGTTTTGTCACTGTCTGGCCAATCATGTTCTTTCTTAGTGTGTGAAAACCCCACTTCTGACAACTGCTGTCCACCTTTTTTCCATCTATAAAAAAGCTAAGTAATCTCAGAAACCACAAACATTTCTTGCCTTTATTTAATCTGGCAAGTTAGACACAGCACATTCTTGCTATGTCTTGTTGCAATGGGAGGGAGGGTTATATAAATACACACATTCACACCTGCAGAGCTGCCAAGATAACCACGGTCTTATGGGAGTGGGGCCTCTGTCGTTAGGGATTAAGATGGATAACTGAGACAGGAAGGAAGTCAGTGAAGTGGGTGGGTGATCGGGATGAAGACAGGACAGGAGGATGGGAGTATTTAGGGAAGTTAACAGAGGAAAGTGACTGCATTAGCATTGACGAGGCAGTAATCTCATTAACGTGATGTATCAGCTGCGCATATTCAATTTGCTGGAGGCTTCACATGTGTAAAAGAGACAATGCGGACGATGGAAAACGCTGTTGTGACGGGATAGAGAGGAGGCAGCTGGCCTATACGCTCCTGCTTTACATCCTATTCTATATAAGCAAGATGACTAAGAGCACATTCGTATTTACAGCAACAGCCTGAAGCAGTAAGGGGAAGGAGGGTTACACACACACACTCACACACACACACACACACACACACACACACACACACACACACACACAGACGCACTCTTTAGGAGCTGCACACAACCACAACACTGAACAGCTCCACTGGAGTAGTTTGGGTTTAAGTGTCCTGCTCTTTAACAGGAGCTGTTTTCATTGTCATATAAATAAATGTATTACTACTCCCTTTCGCAGATTGATATAACACAATAGTGATTAAACCCATACCCAGTTCATGAAAGCATTTACATTTGCTGCTCTAAACACCTGATATCAGGTAGGTTTTTCCCGGGAAGTGATGTGTTTTGCATTTCCGGCAGCAGCATCAGAAATTTGTTTGGAATAAATATAAGAAGAGTTGAGTAGTTAGCATGAGCAGTGATAGCCACCATGGTTGAACAGACAAAAAAAAAGAGCGCCACCTACAGAAACTCAAGCTTCATCAACAGAAGATCTAAGGAACAAGACATCACAGTACTGGTGACACTGTTTGATTGCGAAGTGATCTCTGGGAAAAACGCTAGAGCAAACTTCCATTGTCACAAAAGATGTCTCCAAAATAAAAATTAAAAAGAAGGGACAAGGGACAAGATAGTACTTCTTGCTCGCCTCTTCCACCGAGATTTTCTGAAGCAGTCAAGGGATTTGAACTGCCACAAACTCGCGGACCATTCGGCTCCAAACACTCAAATGTTGCTCTGCATTGATTCCTATATAACTGACTTCCCATGCAGCTGACCGATCAAGCATAAGCAGGGAAAAGCTCCCTCTGGCTTTAGCTCAGATCAATCCCATGCTTTTAAATCTGTGCAAAGGAGACAATGCCCCAGCAGAGACGTTTGGGAAAGGATTGTAAATCAAGAGGACACTGCTTCAGTAAGGAAAGGTGTATTTCAAGGTGACACTTTTCGGAAATCCAATCGTTGTTTGTCCTGTTTGATACTAAATAACAGAGATCAACTGAGAGAGTGACCTTTTCATTGACCGGAGCGGCAAAGGGGAAGAAAGGGGAGGCGGAGGAGCAGAAGGGCCAGCAGAGAGGAAAGGAGTCATCAAATATTAAGCAGTAGCCTCAGCAGAACAAGGGGGTAATAATTGTTTAAGTGCTACTTTTCCGAGCCTTCCTCCCCTCCCCTTGACTTATTTATTAAACTAAGTTTCTGTAAAGTCTCCTAATGTGTTTGTAACCAAACTAGAAGGACTCTGGATCAACAGTGTGTTCCTCTGTGTGTGGGTGTGTGTGTGTGTGTGTGTGTGTGTGTGTGTGTATGTGTGAGTGTTCCTATTAATGCTAATGTGCCTGAAATGTTGATGCTTTTATGCATTCGGGACTGTTAGATGAAATGTTTAATACCCAAATACCTTCAGAGTTCTTTTTTCCATGAATGTTGGAAAGTGGCAAGGATGGGACGGGGTACAAGCACAATTCAGTATTTAGACTGTGTGGGAGACCCTTAGGTGCAAATGTTCTATTTTCTATACAGTCATGTGCACTTCCACGCACTCCTTGCCTGCATGAATCCAAAAATATAAGATTGGTGTATGAGTATGCAGTTATACCGGTCATGTGGCTTTTTGTCCATGCTGTGGAGAACCACACTATTTCAGGACTCTGGAACCGGATATCTCTTTACAAAGTCCATGATTCAGACTACAAACTGTCATAACATTCAAGTGTGACTCAGCAAGGAACAGGTTCTGTTATGCAAGCAAACCATGCTGAGCTGAGTAGAGCTGGACTTAAATGGTCTGATTGCACATCCGATGTGATTCTTCATAGCACTCTATAACTTCATTAATCCAAACCTACAGATATTTATGATGAGCAAAACACGCAGTATTGTGAAAATATTATATTCTGCATCATTGTTGGAATTTAACTGCTGATGAATTCTACTAAATGCATTTAAATTGCACATGCTTACAGCAGAGCATTTCAGAATGTGTGTGCCTCTATGTTTCCTGTCATTACTAGGTTTTGGTCTTGCATTTTAATATTTCAGTGCAACGAATCTTGAAGTGAATTTTCAGTCTCCAGAAGTGCCTCATGCAGTTCCCAGAAGGTTTGAATGAATTGAAGTTCTAGCATTGCACACATTGTGTAGAGTGCCTTGGTGTTGTTGTGGTGTAGCCACCATATGAAAATGACTGAAGGACATGTACTGCTGACCTGTGTTGGTGAGACATTGTTTTGAGGATATGCTGCAATGCTTGTGGCTTTGGCCACACGTAACAATCTAAAATCAATAATTTAATATAGGAAGATTTAGTTCCTGCACATGCTCCCACTCCCCACAGGGAAAGGCAGACAGTATGGCCTAATCAAACCTTTATCCATCATCCTTCCTTTCATACATGTATTTGTCCCTCCCCTCCACCCTCTCTCCGTCCATCCATCCCTACTATTCTAACTACAAGGCGTATTAGCCTCATAAAATTAACTATACAGTTGTTTACTGCAGTGATACAGTAGTGGTTACTGTCACCTCTCTTCCTCTTTCCATATGCTAGCCAGCTTGCCTGAAACCTGATCTCCTGTTTGTTGTATTCTGTTTGGTACAGCCATTATAAGCAGCCATCATTGCTAAAATGTTGCCAGTATAAATCAATAGCTGACATCCTGCCAGCCAGAGAGCCAGAGAGCTGGAGAGAGGGAGAGAGAGAGAGAAAGAGAGAGAGAGATGGAGGAAAGATTGGTACAATAGTGTAGGGTCTTTAATAATAGCAACTGTATTAAGGGCACGGTAGCAGCAAAATATAAAAGCAATGTTAGATTACAGATACAATGTTTCATGAGGAAAAACACAACATCACCATGTTTGTGAATGTGCGTGTTTGTTTTAGACTTGTGTGAGCCTGAGAAAGGGTAAGAGAGAGACAGAGGAGGGAGAATAAACAAATGGCAGCCAGTATGTATTTCTACACCTTCATATTGTAGCTATATAAGGTCATATCTGCACAGATGTACTGCTGAACCCCTGTCACTCAATCAAAACAGCTTTCCAAAGCATGTCAGTCTTGTTTGTTCGGATGTGTCATGCTGCTGTTAGTCAGGACATTATTGCTCCTGTGGAGATTCAACATGGGTATTTGTTTTAAAGCAGACTGCCAGCGCCACTGGTTTTTATGATGATGATGCTTACTTTGGCAAACATCCAGCCGTATCTCACTGACACAACGAGGTCTGTTTTACCCGAGTGGGGCTCAAAGGGTCTTGGGCAGCAGCGCATCCTCGCTAGTCCTTCTCATTTCCGATGTATTTAGCTGACACACTTACAGCAAGTTAACAAATAACTACTGTAAGCAAGTGCACCTATCTTCCATCACCACCAAACAAGTAGCATAATATCTTATGAATGTAAACAGATGATATAGATGTAAGAGCAAAGATAAAATAATAGACTTAAGATGATCAACTATTCATTACATCACTACATAAACATGAGGATATTTCTCTTTAAAGAAAAAAAATGTGGAGAGTTGATGGATTCAGCTGTCAAACATGAAATATGCTTCTTTACCTGTGGCAAGTTTCACAGCAAATTAAATAGGTGTGTGTGTGTGTGTGTGTGTGTGTGTGTGTGTGTGCCTGTGTGTGTGTGTGTGAGAGAGAGAGAGAGAGAGAGAGAGAGAGAGAGACACACATACAGAGAGAGAGACAGAGAGAAAGACAGAGAGAGATAGGTACATTAGGTAGATAAAAAGTAGATAAATTGCAATAGATGTCATCGGTCACTATTAGTAAATAGGCCAAATAAGTGTTTCCATTTCATCATAGACATAATTCATGAAAGAACTGCCGCAGCAGCACAGTGATTGTACAGGTGTTATTTGAGCAAGCCCCTCATAAAATGATGAATAGCGTTAGTTTATGATTATTGTATTTACAAGAGAATTGGTATTCAGACCACAGACTCCACTCTCACCGCTGTTCTCTCCACACTTCTACACACATGATTTGTAGCATAATTAAAGTTAAGAACAGCTATCTTCAGGATGCCCAGCTATTTTTCTAGTTGGGGTCCTTAGTTTGAAGATATTTGAGAACCCTGAAGGCCGCAGACTGATGCGCAACAAGCTTCTGCAACAGATTCTGTCTGCATTAGACTGTAATGATGATAAATATGTCCAATGTCTCCAGATGACCCAGACTGTAGTGCTCAGTGCTGAATCAATTTAGTCAAATGGCCATATGCAAATATGGACATTCAGTCTCACATACATAGTCACTCACACACACAGACACACACACACACACAGGCACATGTGCACACTCAGACACAGATGCTACTTTGCCTTGCAAAATGCTATTTCAGGAGCACACAACAACCATAATATTGCTTTATGTGGCTGCGCACAAACACACGTATACACACACACACACACACACACACACACACACAGTACACACACACACACACACACACATACAAATCATGGGAAGGTCATGGGAAAGGGTTAAAGCAAGAGTTTATTTCTGTAAAGCCTTTATGAATGGCTAATTATACCTAAGATAACAATGAAGAAAAGAACATAGGTATGTATGTATGTATGCACTGTATGTATGAATCCATCCATCCACCCATTTGATCCTTTATAAATTTGATCCCAAACAGCTTCTTTGTCCTCCCATGTCTGAATCAGAACAGAAGTCATAAAGTGGTTTGTGGCCTTCTGTATTAACACACGCCAACTGGAGCTATATTGCCTATTAAACACAGTGACATGTTATGACAACGGCAGCAAACTAACCATAATTAAACTATATCAGATAACATGGGCCAAATATAGCATGACTGTCCGCCCGGGATCTAGCAGCACTCCTCCAGCTGAGTGTGACACCAACTTGGGAAGCGCAGAATGAACATAAGCCAGCGTACTATTGTCGTTTGGTCTGGTACACCCAAGATGGCTGCCAGCCAGGCCCACCTGGGAGTATCGGCCTGAAGAGTGGCTGCACAACACTACGCTCTACATGATGTCCAACGATAATAAAGATACTGCCATATGATGTGTACTTTGTCTTAGTCATTTATCAGAATGCCATAATGCAGCTGTGGACAGACTTCCAAAACCAATAATTGCATTTCAAGTTAAGTAGGCAATCATTATTGCTTTGAAACCATTGCCAACACGCCTTTTAATAAAAGTGTAATCAGCAAAACTGGAGCTCTCAGCATCTCAGAAGCCTGGTAAACTGTAGGTTAGCAATATCAAATAGCCTGCATTAATGTTTCCAATTGCAATTGTTTGTATCTTCAAAACTTCATGTCTTGCCCCTTTAAATTATGTAAAACTGTATGTTGTTGTCATTGATGTATACTGCATATTTATGTTTAGATTATGAAACAAGCCAAATGAATACTAGACAAACCAGCTCCCGCTCTTCATTTCTCAGCCAGAGATCATCTTGACAAAGAGCCAGCCAGTCAAGTCATGCCTCACCAGCAGTGAGAGGTTTTGCTCATACAAATTAGTTGTTGCAAACAGTCAAAGGCACTGATAGTAAGTCATTTACTCTATGATGTGCACAGACAAAGGCATTATAACACCAGTTTTATGTCTAAAGGTCTGTTTGGTTGACTGAATGGTCTTGACAAAGCTGACCCCAACCCAAACACTAACAGCGACAAAATAAACACTGTCAGCAGCTGGGTTCATAGTTCAGCCAAGATCCAGACAATATAGGCAGAAGATTTATGATGCATATGTACATTTTACATTTAAAGCGCTCACCAGCTATATACAGTACATGGACTGCATGCAAAAACAAGAGGAACGGGTGGTGGAAAGAATCTCACTGTCTCTGTCTCTGCCGTAGCTTCTGTTACACTAACACAGACACAGAAAAGTGAAAGAGACACTGAATAACATGGAGAGAGAGAGAGAGAGAACGAGAGAGAGAGAATGAGAGAGAGAGAGAGAGAGAGAGAGAAACACACACCACATATTGTAGAAGGGGAAACTCACCGGCATGTTCCATGACTTGACCCAGAGAATATTATCAGCAGTGTGAGTTGATCCTTCCCTTTTCCCAATACTCTATCTCTCTACCTCCCTCCCTCCCTTCTCTCTCTCTCTCCTCTCTCTCCCCTCCCTTTCCCGCTCTGTCCCTTCTTCTGTCGCTGTCTACTTCCCTCCCTCGCTCTCCTTCATCACTCTCCCCTCCCTTCCTTTCTCTCCCTCCCTCTCACCATGTCTCTCTCTTCTGTCTGCTCCTCACTCGCCCCTCCTCCCTCCTGCCCGCCTCGCTCCAATAAAGAGCATTAAAAGTTAATGTTTGTTTCCATCTCAGTCCCTCACCCTCCCTCCCAGTCTGTCTCTCATCCTCTGTTTCTCTCCATCTCCCTCCCTGTCCCTTTTTCCTCCCTCTCCGCTCACTCCAGTCTTCCTTCCTTTTCCCAATATCCTCTCTCTCTCTCTCTCTCTCTCTCTCTCTCTGTCTCTCTCTCCCTGCTGTGTTGAGGTCCCTTTGTGACGTTCAGCTAGAGGAGAGGAGAGGAGAAGAGAGGAGAGGAGAGGAGAGGAGAGGAGAGGAGAGGAGAGGAGAGGAGAGGAGAAGAGAGGAGTTGTTGATGGAAGAAGCTGAGTGCCTTTTGGCCAGCTGCATCACATTAGGCGGAGGTGCATGGATTTGTATCAGTGTTTTTACTTTTGCTTGTTTATCCAAATGCACTATTCTGCATCTAAATGACTATCGTGGTTGTTCATGTTCAGCAGAAAATAAGCAGACGTCAGTGCAACACCATCAATCCAGCACTAAATTAGATTGTTCACATGTACGTCTAATGCGGGTGTTACACCGTGTTTTCACACAACTCGTTTGTATGCAGTTGAGTTTCATCGGAGTTGCACTGTGTATCACCACCTACAATTAACTGAAAAGTTGTGTGCAACCTGGTTGCATCAAGTTGAAACTATTTGAACTTTTTGCAACTAGGTTCACGCAACAGCCAATCAAAATGCTGATAACATATCACGTGACTGTCAACTGTGGGACAGTTATAGTACTACTACAGCCAGCTGATAGTGACAGCTGATAGTAACAAAAACAATGGACTGCATACAGCTTGTGACATTCATCCAAGAATATTAAATCACTGTCATCCAGTATTTTGAAGGTGTGTGGATTAACTTTACAATTAAATAATAAGTATTTTCTGTATAGTAAGCTAACCTGGCTGTGGACATTAGCTGGCTCCCTAGTTCATCAAATGCCTTATAGTCTCTTCTTTGAAGAATACAGTAATATTAGGCGACTTAGCTTGCTCATCAAGTTAGAAACTGAATCACAAACATAGCTTGTAGCATATTACATACATACATAGAAGCACTGCCTATAGAATACAGAGTTGTCTTGCAATCATCATAAGATTTATCTGTATAGCTGTATCACCATACAATTCATCAACCTAAAAGTATGTTATCCTTTTGTGTGATGACATCAAAATTAATTTGCATCCAAGAACAGGAATATGGGAGTTTGGTGAACAATCGCAAAAACCTAGATGTGAGGATTCATAGATAAAGTTACATTTTCACAATAGAAAATTTTACTTTAACTGCTTGATGAAGAATAGGAGTGAAATGTTTCACTGACTGACCTGACTTTGGCTCTTGAAGACCACGGCGCCATGGTAAAAACAATGGAGGAAGTAAAACAATAGGTCAAAAGCATAAAGACAGGAATATTAACGAAGCTAAATAAATAAACAGTGAGATAGATACGCACAGAAAGAGACACACAAACAGACAAAGAAAGAAAACACAGAGTACAAGAGGGACTGGGAGACGGAGGCAGACAGATGGACATTTTCTCTCTTTATCTTTCCTTCTTCCTCTCTGTCACACACACACACACTCACACACACTTGAGCTCACAATCCCATGCGATCGCTCAAGTGTTGTGAAGAGCCACTCAATGACACAGTAAATATATCATCTGTATGCCAATGAAGGCTTGATGCTGGATGTGGCAGCGCAGTGTACAGCACCAGATGAATCATAATTGGTGGTCTGTGTTCTCTTCAAGGTGTTTAGCACACACATACACACTCACACACACACTGCTACATGTGTGTGTATTGAGCTGGGACAGCACACACACACACACACACACACACACACGTTTGATTTTTAATATCCTGTTCTTTATCTAACCTATCTCATTTGGTAAATAAGTACAACATGTGACACGAATGAGTGAAGCAGCGCAGTGAATCTGAGACAATATCAGTGTGTGTGTGTGTGTGTGTGTGTGTGTGCAAGCCAATGTAAAGACAAGTAAACTGCAGAGCCAAACAGACATGATGACCACACAGCCATTAGGTTATTGACTACATAAGAGCAGCTACTCTTATCCCATACGGTATACAGTAATGCTCCTTTCCCCTTCCCTCCTTTCCTCTCCTCTCCTCCCCACTCCACTCCTTTCTTCTACTTACAGTAACTCTACTGGTGCTCCTTTTTTATTCCTTCTCATCCTCCCTTGTCTCATCTCTCTCTTTTCCTTTCCCTTCCCGTTCTCATGCCTGAAAGTGCAGCGTGTTTTCTTTGTTGTCTTTCCTCACTAAAGTCTCTGTTTCTCTCTCTTTCTATCACTGTCCCTCACTTCAAAGTTATATTAAATTTCCATTGGAAGCCCCCGCTACACACACACACACACACACACACACACACACTTATGTACACATTTATGTAAGTACTATGTGTGAACAGGATTATTAGAATCTGTGCAGTGTAATATAGCAACATCCTGCCCATTTGTTGCTGAAGTGTTTCAACACATATTAATAGAGTTAAAGGCTTATTCATTAACTACGCAGAGTTACTGGCAGACAGATAGTTTTGGGTGGGAAGGGGAGGGAAACGGAGACAGGGAGACTTTGACATTTGATGCTCTCCAATAAACAGCTCACAATAAAAGAGAAGAAAAACAACTGGCTCATCAGCTCTCACCCACACACACACACACAGTAGAAACGACAACAGAACTGAGGACACCAAAAATTGGCAGTGCCAGTAGTTCACACAAGGTCAATTGATATTTAAAAATACACAGAGTCAAACCCTCTTTTCTCAGCATGCAGTGCATATTGTGTTCTGCAGCACCAAAACATTCCTCAATGTGACAAAATGATTGAAATAGAGAGATTTGGTTTCAAGATTTCATCAAGATTTTTGTATTATTTTTTATGCATATGTGCTGAGATATTCCTTTTCCAAAAGCATTGGACTATATCTATCTCTGGGGTCAAAAGCTTGGAGGGGTTGAAAGATTGATGGGGGTGTAGAAAAAATATTCATAATATCTTCATGCATTTTATACCTATATGACACATAAACACAGCTTATTATGGCTGTCACAGGACTGTAATCACCTTATTTATTGGATTACAATCACTTGTTGTTTGCCTACCAGGATAGCCTTGTGCTGTAATGGAATACTTGGAGACAGAAGATAATTTTATATTAATATTAAGATTAGGGATATAATGAAAGAATAATAGATAAGAGGCTGAAAACAAAATGACATTACAGTACATCGTCGTTGATGAATATGTTTCATGATCCAAGGGTAAATAAAACAAGTCAAAATTACGGAATACGCAATTCAAAATGTGTGATTATCAATCTGAAAATAAGGCTGTTCTAATAAGGGTTTCTGTTCTGTTGCGTCTAATAAGGCTAAAAATCTAAATTTTCTTAAAGTTTCGGAGCAGTTAGGCTTGTAAATGGCAAACTAGATTCACATGTCTTTTACACATCTCTGTTTTACTCCAGTGTTTAAAAACTAAACCAACCTTCCTCAAAATATATGCAAAACACATGTCGATCTCTTCAATCCAAGATTTCACTATGTAAACAAAGGTTTAATGGGGTGACAATATGTGAACAGTTGACACCATACCGCAATTATGGCTTGGGCTTTAATTATTGCACAAAACCTTAGAGAAAAGGCACAGAGTGAGGCTGAGGCTAGACTGTGTGTGGGCAGAGGAGGAGGAGGGGGAAGGGCTGCTCTACAGTACATTTTAACATAAGTAGTTATTGCAGTCTAAAAGGGTCTGTAATCAATGCAATTTCCAGGAGAGTAGCCACAAAGAGCAGAGCGCACCAGCAAGCTGACACTCCTCTCTTGTCCTCCTCTCTTCTTCAGGCCTTCCATCTGTCTTCCTCCTCCTCCTCCTCCTCCTCCTCCTTCATCATCCTGTCCTCGCACCCCATTTATACTTCCTCTCCTCCCTTATTTGTGTTTTCCTCATTTTCCCGCATTTTCCCAAATAGATTGTCTCCCTCTTTGGTTCTCTTCCCTCTCCTCCTTTCATCCCCTACTGATCTCTTTTGTCTTTCTCCCTCTCTATTTAATCGTTCCTGACCTTGCTCCTCTCCGCTTTTCTCCTCAGCTCTTTTCTCCTCCTCTGCTGTCTTTTCTCTCCTCCTCAGTTCTCTTCCCTCCTTTCTCTTCTCCTCTCTCCTCTGCTTCTCCTCTCACCTCTCTGGCTGTATAATTACATGACTAATACAGTACCCATCAGGAGGACAGCATGCTATTTACGACAGACAGAAAAGACGATCTAAACCTGCACATTATCCCAAACAGACTCTTTCTACAAACACATAAACACACGTACATGCATACACACATGTGCAAACATGTATACGCATTGCACACATAGCTTTAGAAACTGCATATTATCACAAACAAACATGACTAATCTTTTACATCTTTATCTTACAAAATATCTGCTGGAGGAATAAAAAAATAGTGAACATGTCCATCTTTATTAAATCTCCATAAAACATATTTAGCTATGATTCACATGTTTTAATGTACCTTGTTATGGATGCTTCCAAAATGTTTCAATATTTTTGAAGTATTTTTGTTCTTCAAGTATGTCTGCACTTGCAGCTTAATATTACTGCATAAATTCTAATCAAGAACACAATTCATGCTTGCAACAAACTCACATTATACACCAAATGCTATGACAGTATTTGCATTTGTTTTGAGGATATTATGATAACATATTTTATTTGAACACGTTTAAGAGGAAATCTCCTCCTTTATAAATATAATTTTGTGTTTGAATTGCTGATACTTTGGTGGTATTTCCATGGTGATGATTTGGGGGGAAATTATTGCTATATTTAGGCTATGCAATGCTTTTAAAATCAACTAAACAACTCAAAATGTCATCTGTAGTTTCTCAAATCTGCCTACTATGAGATCAAATGGATTGCATAAGCTGATCTTTAATATCTTTTTCCTTTAATTACTAATGTATCACCCATGCATTGTGGTTGAAGGCCCCCCTCTGGTTGAGGGACACACCCCACCCACAGAGTTCAGTTAGTGGTGGGAAGTGGGTGAGATGTGATCGCTGTCACCAGTGGGCTCATTAGTGCAGATGCCGGCTTATTCAAAGGTCACAGTTTCATCTGTGAATTCTGTCAGTGGTTTCAATGCAGCCTTCTGTTTTCAAAACTGACAGCATTCAAATTCACCTGTGCAACTTGGAAGCTGGAAGGAAATTCAATGAGATAAGAATGTTATAGTCAATTTAGATTATTTTTAAAAGAGAAATATGGTATGTATGTGAAAAATTAAATTGAACAAAGATTGAAAATGCATTCAGATATCGCTGTTGTCATGTGAAAACCTTGTAAATCAGGTCCAATTTGGGTGATGTTCATGTTTTCACTTCAACTGAAAGATTCCTTGTCCCTCTATGGGTTGAGAAAATTCTCCGACCTCTTGGGCCCATGAAACCCTTTTGAAACTCATTGGATAAACTGAAAAACACATCAAGCTGAGCATCAAGGCTGTTTTTCTTAGTTCCTGAAAGGTTGACATTTTGGAGATAAAAGGTCTTTCACCCAAGAGCGATGATATGCATTTTTTTTCAAGATTAAAATCTTTAAGGGACTTTTCTGGCACTGTATTTCATAATTTCTTGCATTAACTGAGGCATTACTCTAACAAGTATTGATTACATTTGACTAAATATTATAAATAGGATTCTTGGCAGGTTGGCTTAGGGGTTAGAACCAAATGACTAAGGTTCAAGCCCATGTCAGAGAGCACCCGCCCTGCTGAAGTGTCCTTGAGCAGCACATTGAGTCATTGTGAGTGAAAAGAGAATTTCCCTATGTGGATCAGTTAATGGCGGCACAGTGGCTCAGTTGAATAATTCTTGGCCACGGCCCTTTCTGTGTGTTTGTATGGTTTTCCTCCAGTGTATGAATGTGAGTGTCTGTCTCTCTTGTGTCAGCCCCTTGATGGCCTTGCAACCTGTCCATGTGTCTCCCTGCCTTCTGCCCAGTGCATGCTGGGACAGGCTGCAGCCCCCCCACCCCGCGAACCCTGAGAAGGATTAAAAAAAAGAATAAATGAATGAAATGGGGAGTCTTGGTGCTTGTGAAACATTTATGATTCTTAAAGCTTATAAAACATTTAGTCTAAACTGCAAGGACACAAAAAAGACTTGACTCAGGCATTAATTTTGGTAATATTCCCCCTAGGGGCATTTTTCCTCATGCCAGGGGAATTTTCCCATCAGCGAGGCCAAGAAGCCCCATTTAGTCAAAAAACACTATAATTCACATCATATTTTTCAGACAAAAGACACGCTGAACATGTCTTTTGTAGTTTAGATACTAATCTCAAATCAAATATTTTATAAAATTGTTCAAAGTCACACTGTTGGAAGGACAATTCTTAGGGACATTTTCGCCTGCGCTACCCTACTCCAATCTCATTCTGTTCGATACCAGCTATCCTGAAATGCACAAGGACAATGACCTAGGTGTATAAAGATGGCAACCTTCTGTATTGATTTTATTTAATCCTCTTAGGCTGTCCCACTTTGCAATGTGAACCCTCTTCTGACTAAACTGGCAAGGGCAGATGTCAGTCCACATTTGGACGCTTTGGAAGATTTGCTCTGTGGGATGGCTATTAAAAAAAGTAATGTCATCAAATGTGTAAGCCCCCATCTTTATGCACATGGTCTCTGTACAGGAAGGTGGACTAGCTCCCTCTGGTGCTTGATTTGCAAACTGTTCAGTTTACCTAACTACACAACAGAATAGAGTACTATAATACTCCTAAAATATAGCTATGATAACCTGGAAGGTTTCTTAAACTTTTTAAACCCAGAATGCAAAATTCTTGAATTAAGTCTTGACTGTGGAATCCAGCCTCATTAAAATCACCTCCTTCTCTTCTAATATGGAGGCCTGCCAGAAGTAAAGCCCCTCTGGGTCCTAATCAATACTTAAAAAAACAGAGCTTGGAGAAGCCAGGAAAGAGGTGATGTGAGGACACAGTGAACAAGAACACAGACATGAAGTTAGTCCAAGACCTCTTAATTTATAGTGTGCATTTTTTAGCCAAAGCCTGACCTAAACCAAGGCAGTTTCAACCATGAACCCTCTCCAAATCCAACCTTGCAGTAAACCAGAGTAATACTGAGCTGACATGACCAGCAGACAGAAACAGCTAGGGACATCTAACTTCCTAAGTGGGCCACTCCACGATCATTTCCTGTCATTACAACTTGAACGTAAACACAGAAAACTTCCTGTTGCAAATAAAGGCGGACCGAGTGACAACAAGCTGTCATCTAAGTGTTACAGTGTCACAGTTACTGTGTTGATACGAGAAATTAATCAGGCTGCAGAACAAGGCAGCCCTTACAGAAAAGCAGCCAATGCAAAAGATGAACTCTTTTGTATGCTGTAGGCTTGCACCGTATGTAAAAGTAGGTGAGAGTGGTTTGGAGGGGCAGAAAGAGATGCAGACAAAGCTCTGGGCCGAGAGACAGAAGCCATTTGAAGGAAGTGGTTTTAACCACTGAAACAAAGTATGAGTCTGTATGGTCTCAACTGTCAGGGTTTAGATAGTGTGACATTTAAGTGAGGTGATGAGGACACACAACTGGTTAACACTGTGACCAAGGTCTTAATAAATATGGTTTACATAGGCGGGTTTGTTCAGCAGCAAAATACAATGGACTATAGTCACAATGTTGACTGTCACTGTTAGTTTGCCTTTAACCTTTATCATAAAAAACAGTGTTTGATGGCAGACAGTGTGTGTGTGTGTGTGTGTGTGTGTGTGTGTGTGTGTGTGTGTGTGCGTGCGTGAGAGAGAGAGAGAGAGACAGACAGACAGAGAGAGGGATAGGGAGAGAGCGAGAGAGAGAGAGAGAGAGACAGACAGACAGACAGACAGAGAGACAGACAGACAGAGAGAGAGAGAGAGAGAGAGAGAGAGAGAGAGAGAGACAGAGAGAGACAGACAGACAGAGAGACAGACAGAGAGAGACAGACACAGAGAGAGAGACAGATAGAGAGAGAGAGACACAGACAGACAGACAGACAGAGAGAGGGGGGGAGAGAGAGAGAGAGAGAGAGAGAGAGAGAGAGAGAGAGAGAGAGTTTCCTTTGTAGTATGGGTTAAAGCAGAGCAGGAAGCCACTGCTGCATTTCTAAAGATAAATAGCTTCATATCTAAATGAGAGATCCTGTCTAGTTCGGGACTGCTGATAATTCCCATGTAACACCACAAATGTGGCCATTTTATCTTAGAAAACAGAGTTTTGGTCTTAGAAGCAGTTTGAGGATGTTTAATGTGAATAATGATAATTGGATGAACATATTTAGCAGGAATTAAAATTTCATGTCAGCAGCTTACAACACGTCCAAAGAACTGACTTTTTTAAAATTGTGTTTTCCTAATCTAACCCATGTATAAATTCAATGATTCTATTTGACGGTTTGTTTTCCTAGCCTCATAATTAGGCTTACATGACAGGATTTCTAATGTATCCGTTATTTGTATATTTGTTTATTTCGGTAAAGTGATGTTCACTGGCCTACCTGAGCAGGCGCTCCGCAGCCTGAACAAGACCCTGGCGCGGAAGCCGGAGGTGTCGCTGTGGGAGCGGAGCCTGGGAAGGGGCCACAGCGGAGGAAAATGCCTCAGCTCCGGGTGAGAGTCCCCCTCTTCTGCCATCGTCGCATGCAGCCCTCAGTACAGCAGAAACCGTTTCAAAAAAGCGGGTGTCCCAGGCCCGGGCTTACACTGACAGTGCCAGTGCCACAAGTAAGTAGAGGAGCAGAAACTTATCATCATCATTATCATCATCATCATCATCAGGAGCCTGCTGCCCCGCCCCTCTTGCTTTTGTTTGCTCAGACTTTTTTTTCTTTTTTTTTTGCAGGGGGCAGATGTTTCTGTGTGTAGGCCTGCAAACGCCCACTGCCTTGTTGATATATTACAAGACAGATGTGCCTATGTTGAAATGTGATCTGACTTTCTAATGCAGGATTGTAAAAATCCGATTGACTAGCCTACTAACCCCGTAGTTTTAAATCAAAAGTTAAGCGGCCGTGAAAAACAGGATCGCCTAAACACCATCCTTAAAGTAAAACTCAAAATAGCCTACTAATTGTCTGCCAAACAAATACCAAATTTTATGATTTTTGGTAATACTTTACATGAAATGGTGCTTATAAGATATTATAAGGCATCATAAGCACATCATAAGGAAGGCTATATAGGCTAGTACTCAGAGCTTGATGCAGCTACAGGCTATTAAACACAATGTGCAAAAAATAGAGGGTTGAATATTTTATGGGGCAACTGTAGGCTATATGGTTAATGGCATGATATTAAATTGAAAGCAATTTCGTGATGCTTGTTTAATGATTTTTATTCTGATGAAAAGTTTATCTCCGCCTTTATAATGCATCACAATGCACTTCAAGGCAAGTGTTGCATATATACTGTGTATATAGGCCCAGTGTAGACATAATATCTAGGCGGATGCTCTAATTAATGTAAATGTATTCAGTGTTATCTACAAGTTTCAGGACGGATGTGGTGCAATAGGCTAGTCCCAAACACGTCATCGGGTCCACAGCAATAACGCAGTCTAAATTATTTATTGAAGCATAATATAGGCTATTTTCTTTATCAGGTAGGCTACAATCTGAGTAGGCTATTCGAAATATACTTTTATAGGGATTAACACCTACCGGTATGAGTCCAGTGGCTTTTGTAGCCTACAAATTTAAAACATGAACAGTAGGCTAAATATCAATTTTCCGAAAAATAATAGAGAAAGCATTTTGAAAGGCAAACCTGAAACCTAACCCACATAGAAATCTATCCCATACATATATTTAATTTAATGTAGGCTACCTTTAAATTAGCGATGAACAAAAGCATTTAATCATTTAATTTTCGTTTATAAGTATCAACAACAGTAAGCAGGCCTGATTAAACAGATCTGGTAATGAGGGTGGGCTTGCAAGAAGAGTTCCTATGATGAATGAATGAATGAATGAATGAATTAACGAACATTATTCAACAGCAACTTAACAGACAAGCAGTAGCCGCGGCTTTTAAACGCTAGATGTCGCAAAACCCCCTCCAGCACTCCGTTACACACACACACACACTCACACACACACACACACACACACACACACACACACACACACACACACACACATTGGACTTCACACCTAAAAGGAAAGAGCTCTCACTCTGCCTCATTTTTTTCTGGGTACCACAAACATCTGTAAAGTTTGTGAGCTATGGCCATAGGCCGGATATGGCCCACTGTTGAAGGTTTCTACCAGGTCTGTAGCACCTCTGTCTGGGTAGAAATTTTCCTTAGTCCTTAGTTAGTTTTTGCTTAGTTCTCCTAATTTAGCTATGCTAACAATAAAAATGGATAAAAACTTCAGTTTTGGTAGAAGTAGCCTATGTTCTCAACATCATGATGATGAGGCCATTACAGCTTCTTAGCTTGAAAAACATGCAATGGTGTGTTTAAGGCTGTAGTAGTAAAAATAGGACAATACACAGGTGAGCACAAGCGTCTCCGCCCTTTTCTAACTAACTACTGTTCAGCTTGAATTTCTCCAGAGACGGAGGTGTGGCTGTGAGGCAAAAATGCAGGAAGAGAGCGCATGCGTGACTGTCAATAAGGCCCGCTTTTGCAGACCGAAATGTGGGCTAGTTTTTTACCATTGAGTGATTCATCTTCTCACTCATAGACCATCTTTGCTTCATACTCAGCAGCAGCCGCACTGGCACTCAGTTTTGGGTCGGAGTGGAGATGGGCTGAGGCAGAGGAGAGATCCAACAACATCGAGACCAACGGCTGTTCAGTGTATTACAGTAGAGAAGGCAAGACTTGGGTAAGCTGGTCCGAATCGTTGAGCTCAATTAGTCAATTAGCTACCGTTTTGATGTTACTCACAGGTAAAGTTGCCAATTAACAGTATACTTAGCTATCAGTTAGTAGCTAGTGGTAGCTATGTGTGTGACAAAACTTATTTGCCTAGCTACGTAGATAACAATAGCATAGTGTTCTTGTTTGTAACGTTTGCTACAATACAGGAACAGCAGGTTTGAGGTGATAAACTAATGTAGCTGGGTGTTGTGAACTGTTTTACAAGTTGTGTGGTTTGCAGTAAAATAGCTGGTTAACGTGGGCTGTGTTTCCAAGCTAAGGCTAGTAAGCCAACGTTGCTGATGCTGCTAGCTGAAATGTTTTGAGCGTGTTGTGACAATCTGTTTTCGAAATGCGAAACGTTAGCTAGATAGTAGAAGACTAAAGATTAACCCTAAACACGTCTAGGCTATTGCTACACCAGTGCACAAGCCACAACACCGAGGACTCACACCTAGCTGCGTTAACCTTAGATAGTATTTGATTGAGATTTCCCCGTCTGTGTGTATCGTGCGAGAATGTGGAAGTTTACTGTCGGTTGTATTGCTAACATAAGACACAGCTAATGTTGCTAACACTGCACGGTGAGTAACTAAAGGCATCTTCATTTTGTCGAGTTTTGGGAATGTTAATACCCACCAGCATATTTCTGTATTAGACAGGACCAGGCCTTACTAAGGAACTGAAGTGTAAGGCCAAAGCCTGCCTAACCTGCAGGCCTTATTTGCTACTTTGAGAGCCAGAGTGACCAGAAAGGACTCTTTTCAGCTGAACTGGACAGACCTGAAGAACTCCTGCCTTTTGACCTAGGCTGCCAATGATCCTTTCTGGTTTGGCCAGATTTATTTCTGAGAGCTGTTTGAAAGAACTAACATTAGTTATTCATTCACAGAAGCATACGGGATACTGTCAACTAACATTTGTTCAATTGACAATGCATATGCGAGAGAAGGAGTCTTGTTAGAAAGCCTTCTTGTTAGCACAAATTACCAAAAGCATCCTCCTGGCAAAAGTGAGGGAAATAAATGATTTTCCTGCCTGCCAAACCCCTTTGTCGAATTTGAAAATCGATGATTGAAAGCCTCAATCTCATTTCAGAAGCTGTTGACTTAATAGAGTAACTCTGAATTGAGAACTAAACTTCCCCTTCCCTCTATGGCCTAGCCAGTCTTGTCTAGTTTTTGTTGTTAGAGAGAGTGAGTTTTGTAGTTGGTGTCCGAAGTCAGATTTCATGCCAGCAGCAGCATGACTGGGCTTGTTAGTGTGAGGGTCTCCCTTCAACTAAACTCTCATACCCAGGGGCCCGATGAAAACAATTACCATCACATTGTCCTTTCAATATGGCTCATTTCACTCATCATCCACCATCTTAGTTGGTAGACTAGTTGTCTTGGAGCTGGAGGCAGACCATTCTGTTGGCCCAAGACTACATTATACTCTAATTCAATTCCCCCACCCTCTTTTACCTCCAGGTTGGGAAATTAACACCAGCCATGTGCCAAATCTTCTAGCCTACCTTTTGGCTTGGCTAATTCTACCAGCCACTTTGGCGGCCAACCATTGTGGAGTTTGTAAATCAATTTAGCTGGTAAAATAGTGAGGGTGGTTGGTGAATTAAATATTGGACTCCATCATTTGTATTTCTCACGCATCAAGTTATTTGTGGTGGTAACAGGCCAGGGTGGGTGAGCAATTGAGAGTCAAGAAATCAATTTAATATATGCAATGCAACAAATACTGTTAACATTTACCAAAACAGGATGTTGTATATGCCCTTGTGCCATAATTCAAGGCGAGCATCCATACAGAAGCCAATTCAGATGTATAAAAATGATCTACTAACTACCAGTAGTGACCGTAGAGGACATTAAGCTACACCGTCATAAGTCTAGACCATCAGACAGGCGGCACCTTTCTTTAGCCACCTAATCTAAATGTGGGATTGTTTCTGAGTGTGGGTATCAAGTGGGAGCCTCCCATCACAGATGTTTCATTGAATTAGGTCCACGACACCTCCAAAAGGCACAACACTAAGTTCTGGCATCCCAAAACCACTCCCCTTATTGTCAAACGTAGGTCTAGTCACCGACACTACAATGTGCCTACAGTTAGGTTTATCCCTGGGTCTCAATGTTACTCAGTCATTTTTAAACTTGCTGTTGATCTCAACAACAAGGCAAATGGGATGACTGACCCTGCTGACTTGAAACAGCCTGCTCAGCGGTTCAAAAACCAAATTATATCAACAAGCTTAGGAATGTAAAAAAAATTATACCAAGAGTGGTGAACATTGTATGGCTCCCCTCTCCGACTTCCATAGCTGTATCATATGATATATAACTCCTGTCTCAGTCATAAGATAGCCTAGATTTCCATATTTGGATCTCAGCTGATATCCTTTTCTTTTCAGCCAGAACAAGCATACCACTAACATATAATATATCAGCAAGCATGCCTCAAACAAACACTAACAATCCAATATATCAACATGCTAACAAATCGGTATACCGGCAAACATACTTCTAACAAGCAATATATCAGCAAGCATGCCATAAACAAACAAAACATATGTTATCGTGTCAGTTTGGGAATGCATCTGTTGGGTCCCTGTTTGATATAGCAGTGGGCTGCTAAATAAGACCATAAAAGGGAAACATTGACCATCTCCTGATCCTGCTGGCCCTTTTGTGATGTTTTATGACCTGGCCTGTGTGGTCAGTTGGTTGCCATGTGATGGCGGACAAAGCCCTCCTTCAAATGCGAAGAGTGAGAGTGAGTGAGTGTCTGGAGGCATGTTTGAGTTAGGAAGAGTTTCTGGTCAGCTAGTACAGCACACCCTTATCTGACCTTCTCTGGAGTTTGACCTTTAACCTGCTGGTCCAGAGTCTCTCTGCTGTCCTCTGGTTCTCACTTTGCATTTCTTCATTGGTCTCTTTCTTTTCTTATTCATCTATCTTTCCCTCTCTCATATCTCTCTGTAGCTCTCTCTCGCACTCGATCTCTCTATCTCATGCATTACACAGCAAGCCCTTGTACTCTCTAACTTCTCCCTTGTGAGCGCAGACAGTGTTGCCTGTCATGGAGTCTAGCATCCTCCCAATCTGAGGGGCTTCGTCATGTTGTCATGGCGTGCTTTTGCAGTCATTTGCTGGGTTTAGGACTCACACATCATGTGAATTGGGTTAGCCTACCTATTTTTTACCACAGGGCTGTGTGAAAGTAGGCCACCAATTGGCCCGGCTACATTGAGAGGTACCTAGCTGATGCTTATTTAGCTTGTTTGGATTTTGTTTTGCACCAGGTGTCTCTTACGCCAGGAAAAGTTAATTTAGTTGTGCATCACTTATAAACGCATGAGCATGCATGTGTACATGTAGGCGCACACATGTCTAAAGCACCTCATTTACAAAGTCACTGAAGTCTACATAGCCTTCTCTCACTCTCACATGATAATCAGTGTTTGTTTAGCATGCATATAACCAGCCATGACAGTGTTGCTCCTTTCTCATGCCTGTGTGTGTCAAATGAGATGACTCGGGTAGATGCAGGGGCTAACCGTGATGCTCTCAGCCCAGAGTCCATGCACAACAACCAGGCCTTTTGTCCCGGCTTTGCCCCCATCCGCCCACACAGCGCTCATAATGTCCCGGAGAAAGAGAGTCTTTATCTTTGCTTTCCAAAGACCCATCTCACTCACATATTTCAGGCTCAGCCCAAAATGACAGCAGCTTAAACAGGCTAATGTAACAATATGCCCACAGTATTGCTACGCCCACCCACGCAGGTTTGACATTGAGATGCATGCATGCGCACACACTCATGTATACACAGAGACACATTAATCATTTACTGTTCTGTAGATTCCCAGTGCGCAGTCGGTTTGTGAGGTGTGTTATTGTCAGCCCCCAGCAGGTTAAATATTGCTCAGTCCCTCCCAGACAGCTCCTGAGGGCGTTTGCGTTGTTGCTTTGTGTGGAACATGGCTGAGCTCAGTGTCTTTTTTTTAATTTTTTTTTTTGACCATGCTCAAGTTGGTCTCAGCTGTGGAGCGGTGGAGGGAGGGGATAGAAGGGGCTGGCCAGAGGCTCGCCAAATGGGATGAGAGAGAGGGAGAGAGTGGGAGGGAGGAGATGACTTCAAGAGAAAAGAGTGTGAGAGGGAGAAAGAAAACAAGCAACCAAGGGTGGGTGTAGGAGATAGCAGAGAGAGTGAAAAAGGACGGTGAGTGTTAGAGGAAAGAGGGACTGGGAGAAAGAGCAGGAGAGTGAGAGAGTGGGTGAGGCTGATATAAAAGGATAAAGGCGGGGTTGTGGTTTGTGTCACATGATCCCCTGGCAGGCAGTAGTGTGGCGAGCTCCAGGTGGCAGAGAGACCAGAGAGGGAGAGAGAGAGAGAGAGCGGGAGCGGGAGAAGCTGGCAAGGCTCACCACAAAGAACACTGAAATTCCTCATTTACTCCCCCCCTCCTCACACATCCCCCTCTCCACTTTCTTCTGTCTTCCCTTCAGGATTTTCTTCCCACTCCCGTTTGCCCCCACTGCCTAGCACCACCTCCTCCTCTCCTGCTCCTCTCCAGTCCTGGCCTCAGTGGGCCAGGGAATGTCCCGGCGCCGAGATGCCTTATGTGGACCGGCAGAACCGCATCTGTGGCTTCCTGGACATCGAGGAGAACGAGAGCAGCGGCAAGTTCCTGCGTCGTTACTTCATACTGGACACACAACAGGGCAGCTTGGTCTGGTTCATGGACAACCCACAGGTAATTACACAGGGTGATGATAGCTTAGCTCTTAGCCATCTGATTGGTGACAACGTCCAGGTAACTGCAGCAGAGGCATAGTTTTCAGCAAACTGTATAGACAACCCACAGGTAACTACAGATGAGCTAATGTTAGTTAGCTGCGTAGGCGCCCTACAGCTAAAAACAGAGGCTAAGGTTGGCTTAGCTGTTAGCAATCTGGATGAGCACTTCACATGCAACTACAGGCTAACTGAAGGCTAACATTAGCTAAGCTGTCTGCTTGCAATATGAACACAAAGCTAAGTACAGGCTAACCTTGTTCTCACTGCACAGCCTCACAAGGAGGGGAGAACTAGCATTATGCAGACTAGTTGATAGCAATTAGGAAGCACAGACTACAGGTACAGGAGTAGGACAGTGGCGACAGTGTGGCTGTTTTGTAGTTGTCAGCATTTAGACGACTGTGTAAATCTGCTAGAAGCAGGATAGGTCCAACTCATAGTGGGACTTTCAAAATACAATTGTTGTTTGCATTTTGGATCCCAGCATTCTGGTCCAAGTTGTAAGCACTGATGTTTGCAGTGACCACAGTGGCAATCTTTTTATGCTCTGTGACCCTAGGTGTGCATACAGTTATTAGAGCGTAACACTTCCCTTTGTACATCATGCTGGGTAGAGACGCTGTATTTGTCAGTGTTCTGTTACATTACTTATTCATAAATCATGTAGGGCAGGAGATATTTTAAATTATTCAGTCCTGTTCTTTTTATAGATTTAAAAAAAATGAAATTTTAATGATGTTGAATCCAGATCTCCTAGTTTCAAAACTACGGCAAGACATTGGCTGCACTCCATGACAATTAACTTCAAAGTATATATATATATATATATATATATATATAGTATATATATTGACTCACTTTGCTTCACTCTCCCACTTTATCACCTTCTGCTATTTTCCACAGCTAAGGCTCTTACCATAACAAACTATTTTTATTTTGAATTGCTATTTTTATGTTTTTCCTTCCTTTGCAACAATTTTGTTTCTCACCCATTGCTCTTCTCTGCACAGAACCTGCCTGTTGGTGCAGACTGTGTTGGCTCCCTCAAGCTCACCTACATCTCTAAGGTAAGCAAAAATATTGCCACCACAGCTTATCTGATACTAACCTCCTGATAAGAATATGTATAAATAGAATATTGATTTATTCCGGTGAACTGGTAGTTGACAACCGTGACCCTTGTCCTCTTTCCTCGTAGGTCAGCGATGCGACTAAGCTGAGGCCTAAGGCAGAGTTCTGCTTTGGTAAGAATACACACACTGTCATAACCTCTCTTGCTGTTTTTCCATTTCTGAGCATTACAAACGGATTTGATAGTTTATTTTAGAAACAGGGGTCATACAAAGCATCTGGAAATGTAGGGAAAACAAATTCACCAATTTCTCTGGCTGTTTTTATTTTTTTAAATATGGATAAAACATTTTTTTTTTGTAATTTGTTATACTTTGTCTGTGGGTTTAGACCAGCTGTCACCTATTTGTTGTTGTGAGGAATAGTCCTTATTTCTAGAGTGACATCATGCAGCTAATAGGGGCTGGACAATACGACTGTCAGCATGTATCATATTGAACACCAACAAAGGTCTTCAAATCCATTCAAACAACCAAGGGCGAGTAAAATAATTTAAATCAAAACTTTGTAGGAACCCTGTAGACACTGTTGCCCGCAAGATCTCCTCTTAGATTCCCCCTTTGCAGCAGTGCGTTTCAAACATCAATAGCGTTGGCATGAGTAACCACATATTGACCACACTCACCATAACCAAAGGGAAGAGTGTTTGCTGTCCTTGTCCGCCCTCTAACCTGGGTCAAGCATTGCTCTCCACATGCTTTCCCCTCCATTGACCAGGTAGCCAGTCGAAGCCCTGAACACTGGCTGTTTAGCCAACACACAAAGATGCAGGACACTGCGGCAGGTGATGATCTGGGCTTATATTTATCAAGCTTAGCAATCTTAGGATTGGTTTTGCCATTCAGATACTATCATCCTAATGATCCTAAATACACTCAAAAAAAATAAATTAAAAATACACTGTTAGGACAGTATTTCATTGCTGAGTGGCTACAGGAGTCGCACACATGTTCTAACATCTGAATATAGTTAACATCTTTGGTTCCACTGATTTCTCGATTGTCTAAACACATATCTGTAAGGGCACAGCAAACAGTAACAACCTTGTCCAAGAATCCAAGAGATCTTCGCCTCATGTATTATTCCCACACACTCCTGAATGTCAAAACCATGATCTGCCAATATCATGTCACCTGGCAACAGTTTGTCAAGAAAGTCACTGTTCTCTTTGGCAGGGTTTAACATAACAGGACTTCCCAACCATCACGACAACTCTAATCACGCATGTAAGCACAGTCAATTAGAAGCGTAAAGATCCCAGAATGATCACGACATGATCCTCTAAAGATGGTGACTCATGGCAGAATGTAACGCGGCGTGACGTCACCTTTTGGAGCCCGATAAATGTAATATGTCTTGATATTTGTCCTTGCCTCCTGTCCCTATGTGATGAAGACTAGAGGAACAAAGAATGTTGCATAAACATGAGCTATCATTCCCTAGCAAGCCCCTAGAATAGGCAGCAAACCTCCATGCCTTATTATTGTTTACCACCCCCCTCCTCCCCCTCCCCTGTCTCCTTCAATAGCAGGAAACACTAGCGTGTGATATGAAGTTGACTACCATGACTCTGTAACACGAGTTACTTTGTTGAGGTTTTAACAGGATACCGACATCCTAATCGGAACCCGATTCAGAAAAGTATGAGGATATTTTTAAACGGCTGTTTGTGTGCCACATGTTCTGCTGATATCTACAATTCTTGCTGCATCCCCTCTCCCTTCATGTAATGACTTAAAAGGAATCTTAATTGGCATTTTCTGGAAAAAAAAAAAACACTTTGGAAATGGCTGTCATGCTTCCAGATGGCTTTACAGTAAAAAAAAAAAAGAGAGGCTTGATTGTAGTCTATGGTTGATGGATATGGGTCTGTGTTTGTGCATGTGTGTTGGAGAGATCAGGATGCGTGCGTTTGTTTGTCGTGTGAACTTTGCTGCCCGGCTGCGTTACTCAGCAGCACACATTGTTTTGTGAGTGGGTAACTCTGACTCAGATCTGATACCCCCCCCCCCCCCTCCCAGATTAGCATTCACAGGGCTCTTGAGACCACCACACTATCACCACTACCAAAAAGTTGACCCATCCCAAACATACAGCATACCCATTTAAGCCCTACAGTGTGCCGTTTAGTTGATGAATGCTAAGCCAGATGCTGCAAATATAAAACTAGGTCTTAATTCTTTCAGATTTGAATATTACTACACATTTAAACCCTTGTTTCTTCAATATTTCATAAAATGTCAAAGCATTGTCTTATAGTTTGACAGATTCGACCATGTGATGCCTAACAAATGTTCATTTTAAAATAATTTCTCATCCTTTCCAGCCTCTGCTGGTCCAAACCAGACCGATAGTGACACTTCCCCTTGTTTTGTCATGTTTTATAGGCAATTTTCAGGCTGCAGATTGGTCTCTATTTTCTTACTATTACAGAGTTACGAAGATAATAAACATTTGGACTGAGCGGATTCGTTCTTATTGGTCCTGTGAATGAGACAGCCAGGGAGAATTATGTACAAGGGAGGGAAGACAGGAAGAGTGAGGTCTTGCATGTGTCCAAGAGCTGGGCCAGAATTGGAGAAACACACACACACACACACACACACACACACACACACGCAAGGAAGAATGATCTCCATTGTGCCACAAAGTTTGAACTTTCAGTGCTTTTTACAGCTCGGCTCCCCCGACTTACCAGTCAAGCTTTAATGTAATTTATTCCCATGGTGTAGAAAGGAAATACAGGAGACACACGCAGAGTTTAAGATGGAGGAGAATGAAGAGAGGGAGGTAGATTGAAGGATTTATGCTAGAGAGAGAATGGGAGACATGAGGTCTTTCAGTTCCTAAATCCCGAATCATAGCTAATCAGTGTTTGACCTAAAAAACTTCTTTGTGATTGATAATGCTGTATGCTCGTGTTCGTATGGCTGTGTAGATATGCGCTGAAAAGAGAGTTAGTGCTAGCCTTGAGGCCCCCCCCCCATCATGGTAAGAAGTGGGTAGGTGGGTGTAGACTGAGGTGGCTGACGCTGACTCCAGCTAGGTCATCCACTTGGAGAGAGTGTGTTGCTGGTAGTGTGGGGGAGAGGCTGCTCTTGGCGCCGTCATTGTTCACTTCTAGAAACATCCACGGCAATGGAGCTGTGCTCTCGATACGCCCCGTCGTATTTGCTACACCAGACGGGCAGACAGCCCACTTAGTCAACACCCACTCTGCAGCACATCTCAGTACTAGTAATGTGTTCCATGGTATTTAAATTAAACACAGAATCAAATGAAGTAGTGGATAAAATACAGTTTTAGAGGCCTGATTATGCCTTTCTTTCTTTCTTTCTTTCTTTCTTTCTTTCTTTCTTTCTTTCTCCCACTGTACAATTATTCTCACTGCTCTTTTGTCATCTATCAGTCATCAATGCAGGAATGAGGAAGTTCTTCCTGCAGGCCAACGATCAGCAGGACCTTGTGGACTGGGTCAACGCTCTCAATAAAGCCACCAAGATCACTGTGAGACAGACACACATACACAAAGGAAAAACCATGCCTTGTTCAACTGTTCCAATTTGTTTCTGATTTTTATCACTTCGAGCAACCATTATTTCTTTCTTTTCTGTAGAAATGAATGAGTGGACTGTCTAGCAACCAGATAGGAGTGAGTCAGAGCATGACTAACAGGATGCTGTATTGTTATATTGAATGTTACCACGGTCTGAGGGAAAGAGGAGTATTTCCATTGTTCTCCATGGAGCCTTAACCATCCAGAAAGGAAATGGCTAGCAAAAAGTGTGGTTGCATGTGAAGTTAAAGGCTTGTGAACTTCTGCACATATAGAAGTTATTGGCTGAATGTAAACTAAGGAGGAGAAGGGTATATTCCATCGTGGAACTGGATTCCACAAAACCTCCATTTCGGTTCCTCTGTGTGTTGATAAAAAAGTTTTGCAACATCTCAAAATATGTAAAGTATATAGGATTAAGTCAGTCTTGCGTGTGTGTGTGTATTTTCCTATAGGTGCCAAAGTTGACTGATGGCCAGCAGAATGCAGAGAACCAGAAGCCCTTGCTGGATGGTGTAGGACCTAAGAAACAGGTCTCCTACAAGACAGAGATCATAGGAGGAGTCCCAATCATCACCCAGACACAGGTAAACACATGGACTGCACCACATGTTTGAGCACATACACAAACCTACACTCTTATTATTTTGTCATTTACACAATGTTTAAAAAGGTATTGCATCACAAGACTTTGGCACCTGCAGGGAAACATACACACACACTTAATAAAACCAGAGATTTTGCCACATTTCAAAACTTATCATCACACATGGAACATCAAACAAAGTGTAATTTACAGTAAGTAGATGGAAGGATGTAGGCGAAGAAAATATTTTCTTCAAATCATGTTTGTTTATTGAACAGTATCTTCTTAATAAAAGGAAACAAAAGTTCTGTTATTGTGAAAATTGAATGTTGGCTATGAATCTTCATTAATCTTATTATTATTATTATTATTATTATTACCTTAGCTGCAAGTTTTAACACCACTCCCACAATCATCTTCTCATATTCTCAATCAGAAAGTATTACTCTTTCTGCTGTATCTGCTCATGTCAACATCTGAAGAAAAATCTCCTTTGTTATATATTTCTTTACTTATTTGGGTTGTATATGAATGAAAATGCATATCAACCAAATTATAGGCATATTTGTCACAGTTCACAATCCTGTCTAACATGGATTAGGGCCAATATTTACACTTGTTGTTTTTAGCTAGAGAACTGTAGCTTGCAGAACCACAAATGTACCGTGGGACTGGACATAATCTGCGCTTGTTTTATTTGGAAACGTTGTTGGAACTTGAATGTGGATTGTATTTGTGATGGCGTACTTCACCCTCCAGCATGAAGGGGGTGATGGTGCAGAGGGACCGGAGCGTGAGGCCCTGCGGCGTTCCCACAGCCAGCTGCCGTACTTCCTGGGCAGGCCGGCTCAGGAGCAGACTGTCATCAAGTCTGGCTACTGCGTCAAGCAAGGAGCTGTGGTGAGTTCCTGGTTTCTGCGTTGGTCTGGGTTGGCTTGGGTTTGGGTTTAGGCTTGGGGTTCAGGTTCCATTTAGAAAAGTTCTGATTTAGGGTGCTTATTCTAAAAGCGTCTAAGAATAGAGAGTGCTTTTGGCATGAAATCTACTTCTGAAGTCAGACTTAACTGTGTAAGGTCATGTGGCCTGACCTATCTATCCTAGGTCAGTACTCTTAGAAGTTGTAGTTGTTTTGTTGGGGAATGTGCAGCATTGAGCTTTAAGGAGGCGGACTCCAGAAAAACCTACTGGAACAGGGGGCTCATTCAGCTGGTGGCTCATTCAGCTGATGTGCATACCACTACCAACTCCATAGGTTTGAATTCTGACTCATGCTATACTGCTGTACCTATCCATATCTGCTCATGTGTCTCTCTTCATGAAATACTCAAGGATAGTAGACTGCCCACTCCATAAATAGACACTGTGAAATCTGTAGGAACTTGTAATAAGAGTGCTGCTTTTGTTAGTGTAGCAAATTGTCAACAGTGAAAGATTGTCTTTTGCCAGGAAATTATACAAAAAGGTCTTAAGATTCATATTTTGTTCTATTTTCTCCAGATGAGGAACTGGAAACGACGATATTTCCTCCTGGAAGAAAACTCAATGAGTTACTTCAAATCAGATCTGGTAATTAAGTTTGATGAAGCTCTTGGAAGCCTTCAAGAAATGCCTGTTTTTGGTGGTACACATGGATTGGATTCACCCACCCAGTCTAAGGCAGAGTAACACCAAACACACACTCCCAAGTTCTGACATGTTTCATTCGCAGTCAATGGAATTCAGTGCCTCCACTTCACATGTCCTAGCATGCCTTGTTTACCCTGCCTTGGCCTCTCTCACTCGTGCACACACAGACTCAGACCCTCCTCAAGATGATATTGTGTGTCCCATGACCTGTCCTCGTCAGGATCTGCCCTTATTTGACAGCATTATGTGTCTATTTGGCCATCAACAGGCCTGAGGACGTAGACTCTCTGTCTGTCTGCTGTCTCAAATAGCCAGGTCAAGAAAGTTACAGTTAAAGTTGAGAATTAGCAGTCTGCTATTTCTGGCTGCCTGCTATCCCTGTGAAACAAAAAATAAACTAAGCAAGACAGCCTCATTTATCAAGCAACATCTTGGCACATTTGTATGAAAAGCATTTTTACTATACAAATAAAGACGTTTAACTTGCACTAGATGGTAGTCTGTAAAAACGGGCCTGTGTATTCCTTTAAGTTTTGGCATCTTTCAATATTGATCAGTGCTGTGGTCCATTCATTGCTTGTTCTACACTGTGTTTTCCTTGCTTGCCATCAGGAGAAAGAGCCTCTGAGAATGATTCCACTGAAGGAAGTTCACAAAGTCCAGGAGTGCAAACAAAGGTATTTAACAAGTCTCAGCATTTACCCTATTGTACAAAACCTCCAAAAACTTTTTTTTTTTATATCCAGGGGAATACAGTGTTTCCTTGTTACTGATTTACACTGATTGTTTTTTTTTTAAGATGAGTAAGATATAATCTGACTTTGTTTTCTTCTTTTGTTGTAGTGACATTATGATGCGTGATAATCTGTTTGAAGTTGTCACTACATCTAGGACCTTTTATATACAGGTAAGAGGACATTTTCCATGGTAAATGGGATGTAGATTTTTACACACACATCCCTCATCAGATGTTACCATGCCATGATGCTCAGGCTAAACACTGCAGTTTCCACCCCTCTGCTTGTCTTCATCTCTGTCTGTTTCTCTTCCCAACACTCATCTGTGTCATTCTAATTTCCAATCCACACACTCTCTCTCACTCTTGCTCTCTCTCCTTCTCTTTTCTCTTTCTTCACCAGGCGGACAGTCCAGAGGAGATGCATAGCTGGATCAAGGCCGTCTCAGGGGCCATTGTGGCCCAGCGGGGGCCTGGGAGGTCTGCTGCCACAGTACGTAACACACACTACAGTACTTTACAGCACAGTACCTCAAACTCAGTCATTATGATTAGACTTAAGTCGGATTTGAGTCACAAATGTAATGACTTGAGACATGGGGAAGTTACTTCAGACTTGACTTAGACTTGCATGTGCGTAATTTGAGACTTACTTGTGACCCGAGGTATGATGACCCTGCTAGAGCTGAGAAAAGAAACAACATTACTGTTTGGCCAACCAGGCACCTACACAACCAATATCCTAACTAGTCCAATATTCACAGCAGCACATCTGTCTGATTATGACTCTTTTAAAACTTTTGTCCAAGCTCCCAAGCATTGCAAAGATAGATTATTGTTTACCTCCAGGACTTTCCATTTGAAAATGTATTACAAACAGCATGCAATAATAATTTTGGGAGTAAAAAGTTATTGTGGCAGACAGAATGTGTTTTGACTTTGGGCACATCACTTTCATGATCTACGGTACATTCAAAGTTGTATTTTCAAAGGGACGGGACTACACATTTGAAATTTTCATATTTCTATTTGTCAAGCAAGCCTAGGGCAATCACTGCAGACAGCTCAGCCACAAATGACCACATTAAAGTGATATGTCAACAATAAACTGTAAACTGGGTGTGATCTGTTTTGAATGTTAAGTGTGTTTCAAATTAATTTACCCTGACATGTACCTTTTTGAATGTTTGGGAACAGTAGTAATCTCAGTTGTTCTAGTTACAGTTGTATAGTCAGCCCAAATCATTAGGAAAGTTAATTTCTGTTCTATTTAGCCCACACAACTCTTCATTGAACATTATGATTAAGAACTCATATAGTTACAGTTTGCCAAGTTTTTGTTAGAAGCAGATCTTGCCTTAAATTTTGACTACACAAGTGATCTCTAGCTCCAAAATATTACTATAAGTGCACTACATTGATGCACTCACTGACATCCAATATGACCAGAACTAAACATGACTTGATCCGACGCTGACCTGATTTTTCTTTCTTTATGGGAACTTGAGACTTGACCCTTTTGACGTAGGCGTTGCAGCCACATGACTTGAACTTGCGTGTGGAGGGAGCGAGGCTGACCTGACTCTACCTCTGCCTTCCATCTAGCTGGGGGCGAGGGGTTACTGCACGCTCTGTCCCCTCCTTTTCTTCTTCTGTGTCCAGAGTCTCTTCTGTGTCTACTTTCTAGCATCAAGAATGGCTTGTGGTGTTTCCTTAGTCAGGGCCAAATAGCTGTGGCACAGTGCAGTACTTAAGTTTTATACACCGAGGCCTGATTTTAAAGAACCGCTTAATCAGTTCTGTCTGCGTCCTACATGCATAGTCACGGGCAGTTGGCGTTGGCAGGTGAGGAGAGAGAGAGGTTAAACCAGTTCCTTAGTACTGACTGCAGAGGGAAGAGTGTCCTCTGCTGCACTAGGTCCCTTCTGGTTAGGGTGGAATCAGTATCTACTCCTCTGTGCAGTCTGTTTCTGTACCATTCCCTCTTTCTTTCTTCCTTTTGTGTCTTTTTCTTTTACTCTTGCTCTTGTTTTTCTCTCACCCCCTTCTTTGCTCTCCTATGCCTTTTCTGTCTCTCCTTTCTATCTTTGTCACATTCTCTCCTCCTCTTCCTCTCCCTGTGGGCAGACGGCCCCCCTGCTCTAATCCAGCTTTGCACTGTGTTGTTGCAGATGCGGCAGGCCAGACGGCTGTCAAACCCCTGTATACAGAGGTATACGTCCCGAATCGGGGAGTGCAGCAGCACGTATGTCAGCTCCTCTAAATCCCCCCTTTAAACTAAAAGCTCACCTTTTTTAATACTGTTTTTCCACTCACTGGCTGGCCGTTTTTGGTTTTAGAGGTCATGGGAGCGGATCGGATCTGATGGCACATCTGACGCTCCTTTTGCTAAGAACCAAACACACCCCATGTATGGCTATGACAACCCAACAAGCACTCCTCCCTTCACCCCTTCTCTTGCTTCCCCCTCTTTATCTACTTCTCTTCCTCCTTTGCTTTCCTTCTTTTTCTTTCACACTTTCAGCTCAGCTCAAAGTTTAGGCCCTTTGCACATATGTTCACATGTATTCACATATTTGATAAGACACAAGGTGTGCTTGATGTAGCTTCTCTTGCATGTGATGTCTGTCGCCAGAAGCATGGCAACTAAAATCAAGCACACCTTAAGTCGTTCAAATACTTGGAGCCATTTTCAGAAATATTTTTGCCTAGGTGCTCCTCCCCAAATGACTGAAAACAGCTTTATAGCAATCATATAACCACTGGAAAGACCTTCTGCAGTCACTGCCTCCCTCACACTCTCATAGCTTGACTTGCATAGTTTTCACCTGTCCTCGTCATTATTGGTGATACCTCAGTGCTTAAACTCTGTAACATGCTCATAGTATACTGCAAGTATACAGTACATGTACAATGCACACGCAAAACGCACACCCACTGCACTAACTACCTGACCAGCTCAGCCATGAAAATCTTAGGCCTGTTTCCTGTTTCTGTCTTTGTCTTTATGACTTGGTATGTGTGTCTTTCACTCTTTCTTGTCTGTTTCTCTCCCCTTCATGCCCTGTTATTTCTACCTCTGCAGTCTGCTGCAGCTGTGTACCTGTCTTAGATGTGTGACATCCTGCTTGTCTCTCCTCTTCCCTCCTGTTCGCTGCCTGTATGTCGTTTCTCTTTTTCTCGTACACACATTAATAAGATGAAGGTTTCCATATTGTCTGACACCACAGTGTACTAAATGTTACACCTTTGTTTTAACAGCTTTGATTTGCAGACACACTAAATCTGTTGATATATCCAGGGCTCTCCCCAGGATTTTGACACATGTTGGTGCTTGGGAACTGTTAAGATTCACTAATCTTACTCTTATTAAAGTGATAATTTGTGGATTTACTGATTAGACGTTTCACAAGCCTGCAAAGTCGCAGGCACTGTTTGGGAGAACCCTTGTATCAAAATAAAACATGTTAACGTTGGCAATTATTTGTATTGGACTATCTTGATGCTTTATATTTGGGATGTTGGTCTAACCAACATCTCACCCACTGCTCCATGGCTAACCCTTTTTTGCTTTCACTACTTGTTCTGTTTTCTTCTTTCTTCCATACCCCCACCTTGTCTTTCAGAGAGTGAAATCTGACAGTGAAAAGCTGTGAAATAATGAGCAACCAACCACTGCTTCTTAAGGCACTCTGCTCTTCTTCTGCTACCTGTTGCCACTACCAAGCTATAGTCTGCTGACACTACTACTACTTCCGCTACTTCTACTACTACTACTACTACTTCTGCTACTACTACTACTACTACTACTAATACCACCACCACTCTGTCAATGCTACCTTCTTCAGCGCCTCCTACTGTAACCACCTACCACCTTCAACACCAACTCTACTACAGCTGCATCAGGCCCCACACTGCAGTTCTGGTGCTAAACTCTGAGTCTGTAACTCACTTTTGCTCTTTACAAATAAACTACAGTTGACATGATTCATTGTCTTACCAATATCTAAACTCGTCTTGTTTTCTCTGTGTCCTCCTACCATCTCTGCTGCAGGAACACGGTGGCCGTTCCTCCCCTTCCACATTCTACCGCAGTCCCGCGGGGCCCCCCGTCCCTCGCTCGCCCATATCTGCCATGCCACCCTGCTACCCAGAGTGGGGGGATGCTGTCACGTGCGGCACACGCTCGCAGCCTGGCATGGGACAGCGAGCACTTCATGAGCCTCCTGCCCCGGCCCAGCCACAGCCATGCCCCGCCGCGCCTGTCCCTGCAGGAGACGCGCCTGGCAAAGTGACCTGTGACCCACCCGTGTCCGCCACGACCACCACTGACTCTCTGGAGTCACCGTGGCGACGGCGCAGCAGCTTTGGGCCCTTCTTGCCCGAACCGACCCTGGACCTGGATGACGCTGACCTGCCGGTCAGCCAGGTCTGAGCCCTCACCTCTGATGTTTTAATACTTACTGATCTGGACTGGTATTGAAAGAAATTGCATAGATCAGGAGGAAACACAATGGGGGACTTGTGTTAGAAAAGCAGGCATTGGTTTCCAAGCCAAAGTTAATGGTGGACGAGAGTGTACAACAGCACAAACTAATCTTTTGAGATTCTCTCTTCGAGACACCGTCAGTGTGTAAGAAAAAAAAGTGGGGTCGTCACTGAACTGCACTTGTGTGTACCAAAGGCGACCCACTATTCACCCGCCCTTCTCCACCCGCCTGCTCTTGTATTAAAATGGCTTATTTATTTACTTAGAGTTGATGTTGTCAGAAAAAAGTACCAATTAATTTACTCATGCTGATTAAAAAGCAATGAGAGAGCTTTATTTTAACCTGCATAGGCACACAAAGATTTGCTCAACAATATTTGTGGGGCCAGGGATTTTTCTAAACCACTTTGTGCCAAGTAAATAAGGGAGCTTTTAAGGGTGCAAGCTATTTCCTAATGACTGAAAACAGTGCTCAAATTGAGGACTTGCTTTTCACCACCTGTCTAATCTCTGTACTAATCTAAATTGTATGGTCCTTTCATACACTAATTGTAGCACTCTGGATTTGTGCAATACATTATGAGCCAGTTTCATAGTTATGGGTCAAGCCTAGTCTGAAGGTCATGCGAGTCTAGGGCTAGTCATGAACACATTTCTGTGAAACTGGTTCTGTATGACCAAGTGTGTATGTAAGACCAAATGTATTGCAGCCACATTTAGTTGGTGTACAGTGAGTATCACTCGTTTTAGGTCGCTGTCACATTCAGTAACGGTACCAATGACTGTCAGTTTTATTTTCTTTCAGTTGCCAAACCATTGACTAAAATGTCTCTTTGAATTGTTGGCTAATGTTTAATTCAATCAGTGAAATCTAAAATTGTTTATAAACTGTGTGGATGGGTTGAGGATGAGATTGTTCAGTGGTATCCTCAAGCGTTTTTAGGTGTTCGAATGTTAATCGTGATTACAACCTAGAGTACACTTGAGTCTTCTCCGGTGACAAAAGTGACTCGTTTTTAAATTCTAGCAAGCTGACCATCAAATCTCCCTCTGGTAGTAGAGTGAGATTGTTGTGTAGAAACACACAAGAAAAACAAAATTGTGAAAGCTATCATGGGAGATGCATTGATCCAACCCTCTGAATATTACTGCAGACCTAGCATTACTTTGCTAAGTACATTTCAGTGAAACTTGACCTTGTGAACTAGTGCTCATGACACTGAATGACATGGCAGAGTTATATATAAACAATAATTATACAAGAAACTTCCACATGTATACATTTTACCATTCAAGTTAATAAAAATCACAACAATGGGGCCTGGTCAGGTATCATAGATCAGCCCCGTGCTCTGAGAGGCACCTGAAGTACCTAAACTTGCAGTCCATTGTTTGTAGTGGATTATATGAACCATGCAAACATTTTGGATCATGGTTTAACAGAAAAAGTTCAAGCTCAGACACTTTTCAATTGCATGCTACCATTTTAATGATGATTCCCCACAGATTGGCTTTCTGTTGCTAGATTTTGTTTATCCATGGCTGCTCTGTGTGTGTTGTGTGTGTTACTAAGATAGAGATGATAGAGCTGTGTGCAGGTCAGTGTGTTGTAGGTTTATTCTTTTGGTATGCTTTTAGATGTTTTCTGGTATTGTTCCTTGTATCTGTGTTGCCAAATAGTGAGGATTAACCCAATAGTAGGCAGCTGCCTCATGGTGTTATTTAAAAAATATCCACTGTAGCCCTGCTAAAATAATATAAACTAGCTGTTTAAAAAGTGCCTGCTTCATTTCAGCCCAACAAAGCCAAGCTATTTCAACCCTTTTTCTGTCTTGTGTAATTGGTTTGAATTGTCATTATTTATTATGTGGATGAGTTGAAAGAAATAAACACATTGAAAATGTGCTCGGGTTTTCTGGGATATTATTCAATATTTATTGCTCTTATTCATCTCCTGGGAACACAGTTAACCTGTGGAGAGAAATGAGAGCTTTAGAAATTTACCATTTTGGCATTACACAGCTCTTCCTTTCAGTGGGTTCAAGCAAGGCTCACTCTGCCCTCTTGTGGTGACAAGGGCAAATTTTCACACTGCACTTCATTCTCACCAACATGCCATGATCTCTGAATACAAACAGGGTTCTGAATGAATGCTTGTATTGCCTCCAAAAGCATGCAGATAGCTTAATAGACAGGTTCTTTCACTGATATGACTTATTTATCAGAATGGAAATATATTCCATTGCCAGCGCAAACATACATACATGACATGAAATGCAAAGAGTGAAAGTTCAATCACAAGATAACACAGAATACTAGAAGGGCACTCGGAGAGCGCAGACCTCCAAATGGGTTCTTCCTTGGCCCATGCTCCACCCTCCCATGAAGTTTCATGAAAATCGGGCCAGTCGTTTTTCTGTAATCCTGCTAACAGTCAAACAGACAAACAAACGGCACTGAAAACATAACCTCCTTGGCGGAGGTAATAAGACTCAAAGCAAGGCAAATGAATCAGGCAGCACGATATGCTATGGTAGAATTCAGAGCACTGACCAGGATGGGAGTTTTCTTTATGTTGTCAGTGTCCTGCAAAAGCCTAACGTCCATTTTTTTGTTTTTATAATTCACAGCTGACATTGTCCTCCATATGTGGAAAGTGATCTATGACCGTTAGACCATGCCAAACCACTGAAAATATACTGCAAATTTCAGAAATACATGAGCATCAATGGGAAAATCTTTTTTTTTTTTTCTGCACATATGCAGTTTCTCCAGGACTCTGATGATTTAGTAATGTGAATGAGCAGTCATCTTTCTTCCGTACTTATGAGGTGCTCCTTACAAATGTGGCCTCAGGCTTGATAAGTGTGGATGGATTTATAGAGTGAGGTCAGCTGGCTGGTCATGGAGCAAAACTAATTATGTAATACCTGTCCAGTCAGTCAGATATAGAGCTATGACATACTCTGGGATTTTGTCTATGTTTATATTGTGTGTGTGTGTGTGTGCACATGAATGAGGGGGTGGTGTAAAGAGGCCACAGAAAGCACTAGTAATGTCAACAGCGTATGAACTAGGGAGATGATAAAGGTGGTGTGAAGTGGTTAACAGATGACAAGAAAGGAGAGAGAGCAGAAACATCTCAGCACTCTATCTTAGTATATCTTAGTATATTTCAGTTCTTAGTATATCTCAGTTCTTTATTGGCCTTCAGTGGAGGGAGTGGGACTTTGGTGTGGCTGCAAGCATAGAAACAAATAAAGTCCCAGTTGGTCTCCCGGTGGCCTCCCATAGAGCAAACACATGCAGACTGGCGGGGAGAGATCACACAGACCTCAATGTTGTCCATCCATGGTTATGCACATTGGTCTTGGTTTGAGAATGGGTGTTCCTTGTAGATGAGGTTGTTTTCATCTGCAAATTTTCCCACCATGTCGCGCCTATGCCCTTGTCCTCCATGGGCAAATCACATGCTGTAATGGGTCCGGTAGTGCTGGAGGGTCTTGTTAACTGCTGCATCTACTAAACAGTTTCATTCATTTTTTGAGATCAATCAACAGAGTGTATACTGGCACCATAACTTGTGCAGACAGTGTACTCAAATCTACTGCCACAGAAATTAATGTACCTTCTCATTTTGATTAAAACACATTTCTTGCCACTCAGCCAGGGATTCTAGGTCAAAGTCTACATTCTCCTCCTGTCTCCTGTGCTATTCCGCATTACAGCACAAAGCGGTCCAGTCTTTAACAGAATATGACTCCCTTCCATCCCTTTATGCCTCTTTCTAATTGCCTCTTGGATACAGAGGCTTGTGTTAGCCAAAGCTCCAGCGCGCCGCAGGGGGCCTCGTCCCCCAAGTCTCTCCATCCCCAAGCAGCGGCTCAGAGAAGCTGTCTCTTACATCCAGCCACCATATTAAAACCAAGAGCCATTAAAATAATCCCTGAGCCCATAATCAATCACATTGTGTTGGAGCGCTTTATGACACTGATTCATTGGCCTACTGTTTACTGGACTCTTTTTACAGCTCACCACAGACAGCTAAACCTAACAGAGATGTGTTGTTCGCCTGTACACCACCTATTACTGGCCAAGTCTCACTTAGTTATAACATTGGAATTTCCTCCCTTAACGTTGGCAATGTATGGACCAAATAATTTTCAAGATTAACGTACTGTATGTCTCGAGAAAACAAATTCTCCTTTGATAGAGAATGTGGTACAAATAAGTGACAATTAGTCATCTGATCAATGCTGAGACAAAATGGTTTTGATTGCACTTTGACAGATTTACACTTGGCCATGATTGAGTTATTAGGATATTCCCGTCAGAAGTTGTTTATTTGGCTGCCTGCTGGCTGCAGTTAACCCACAGAAATGGGAGGAGAGCATAATGAATGGAGAAATGATGCACTCTTGCAATTATTCAATTAGAATTACTTTCACTGTTTACTGTAGGCTATGTGTAAGCGCCACATTAACTCCAGAAGTCCCGTAATCCGCCCAACCTTTTTCCGCCGCTGATTTTCCTAATTAGCCATAAGGCTTGAGCTGATGCCAAGAGTGACTAATTCATAAAGGGACCAGTAAAAAACACAAGTAGGAAATAGGCCTGCAGGATGCATGGAGCGCTCTGCAATAAAACATTATGGTTAGCTCTTTCCATCACAAGGTGTTTTTTATTAGTATTTGTTTGAAAATAATTATGGCAGGTTCAAGACCCATTTCAGCAAACATCCGTCCTGCTGAAGTGTCCTTGTTGAGCAGGGAGCAACTACCAGCTATTCTGTAGATGACCTTGACCTCCCTGACCTCCCTGACCTCCCTGCAGGGAAGCAACTGAAATGATAATTTCCCTATGGAGATCAATAAAGGATCCATTTTTTTAATGAATTACACACAACACGATTACTATTTCTGCAATATCGTTACTTGCAAATACTAGGTTTTGTTTCATAGCCCTACTGTAGCCTATATAATAAAAAATAATCAACTTTATTTATAGAGCACTTTTGTTAACACATTTTACAAAGTGCTTATGTTACCTCTATTCCCAGATAGACTATTCTGCTCTATCTTGTGGTATTTTTTTTATACAGGCCTACGGTTCATTCAAGCCGCCGCCCCGTCCAGCTTCTCACTAAAATAGGCTGCTGGAAATAGATCAATAACTCAGCTCTTCCGTTTAGGACGTCACATTACAGGCACCAATCACCAGGCTTGTTGTGATTGTCTAGAAAGTGTATTGCTTTTATAAATGCAGTGCCAGCAAAAACGCAAAGTCGCGTAATGTTGCGCAGTGGCAGTGCGCTTCTGTTAAATGCCTCTCCAGCTGAAGCGACTCCCCCCATCAGCACTACTGAGCTCTCACATCCCATTACACTGCAAGTAGAGAGGGACTGGAAAACTTTTAGAAAACTTTTTTTAAACTTTCTATTAAACTTTTTTTTAGGTCCATCATTTACCTTTCTTTTTTAGATTGAATCATGTTTTGGTCCCTGCTGTGCGTAACCGTTGCCTTTGCGTCCGTACCGGCAGATGCACAGATCTCCGGCAGGTACGTTATCGGATGTCCCGCTCGGTGTGACAAGTCGATGTGTCCCCGGCTACCGGCGGACTGCCCGGCGGGACAAGTCCTCGACGCCTGCCGCTGCTGCTCCGTGTGCGCGTCGGGAGAAGGCGAAGCCTGCGGCGGCAGCGGGAAGCTCGGGGACCCGGTGTGCGGAGAGGGGCTGGAGTGCTCGGTCGCAGGCGGGGTGGGGTACTCCGTCACGGTCAGGAGGAGAAGCAAGAGCGGGACCTGCGCGTGCAAAGCTGCCGACCCCGTTTGCGGGAGCGATGGGGTGTCCTACCGGAATATCTGCGAGCTGAAGAGAGTCAGCCACCGGGCGCAGAAGCTGCAGCAGCCACCTGTTCTTTTCATTCAACGGGGAGCCTGCGGAAAAGGTAACACTCAGGTTGAGCCGGGTATAGGCCACATCAGGGGTTCACTAGAGTTTTCATGCGACGGCACCCCCAAATAGACAGACATTAGGCCATTGACCCCCATTTGATTAGATTGTGTCCCGTATATAGGAAGATTTTTGTTGTGGATTTTTAGTGATTACAATAGTTATTCTCATACATTATCTATTTGGGATAGTTTCTAGAGAATTGAATTATAGTGAAAAATCTTTAGGTTAGTCACATGCCATAGCATGTCCATATACTTACACTCACCGAGCACTTTATTAGGAACACCATACTAATACTGGGGTAGGTATCAACCGGCTACCAAAGTGCCATCCGCCTCAAGGTTCGACGTGTTGTGCGTTCTGAGATGCTTTTCTGCTCACCACAGTTGTAAAGAGGTTACTGTAGTCTTTCTGTCAGCTCCAACCAGTCTGGCCATTCTCCTCTGACCTCTCACTGGATGTGTTTTGTTTTTCGCACCATTCTGTGTAAACTCTAGAGACTGCTGTGCGTGAAAATCCCAGGAGATCAGCAGTTTCAGAAATACTCAAACCAGCCCGTCTGGCACCAACAACCACACCACAGTCAAAGTCACTGAGATCACATGTTTTCCCCATTCTGATGCTTGATGTGAACATTAACTGAAGCTGCTGACCTGTATCTGCTTGATCTTATGCATTGCACTGCTGCCACATGATGGGCTGATTGGATATTGGCATGAATAAGCAGGTGTACAGGTGTTCCTAATAAAGTGCTCGTGAGTGTATGCCCTACAGTACGTGCGTAAATTGTCTTTTTCGTCGTATTTCACCTTGACCGTTCACAAATTGCTCTTGATCATGACCCTCTGCATCCTCACCGGGCACCGGGCGGCTGTGGGCTGAACTCACACAGATGTTATACAGCTGCATTCAGCGGCACAAAACCCCCATGTGTCTGGGATAACAAGGGCCACTATTGAAATGTGTTGTTCCCTTCTTCGGAGCCACTTCATTCATGCATTACAATTAGACTCAATCAGAAAACCATTCTAAGTTTTGCCTGGTTGAATGAAGTCATGAGCTGCTCTCTCCTGATGTAAAGCTTTGGATTATCTCTGGTATGCATAGAGTCACATGGCCATAATCCTCTTGATTGTTTTATAAAATACAATCCAAGATCTGCCTCAGGGGAAGACTGTATAACCTAAATAGAAAATAATTGAATTCTCAAAGCCGTTTTGGAAAATGATATAGACAATTAAGAGCACCTGAGTTCCAAAGTTGTAATAATTGGTGTGATTGAGTGTTTCAGCATGGACCTGTCCTTTATCAGAGGGTCATGTGAAAAGTATGTTATCATAATCAGTGGAACTGAATAACAAACAGACCATCATTCTTCGCTTCAGACTGCTTTCTCTATGAAATAGCACAGTCCAGCCATATTCTGTACCATTATCAGTGTATCATTTATCATCATTAATGCTGTATATGTGTGTGTGATATGTCTTAGAATGACACAAGGGATATTCAGGAATGATCAATGGTCAGATATACACACATTCATGCATGCACGCACTGCACACACACACTTATACACAAGTACAGGTGGTAAAGACATCATGTCATTCTCCAATGTTAGTGTGTGTGTGTGTGTGTACGTGTGTGTGTGCATGTGTTTTACATATGTCCATCTGAAGTGGGCACCATGTGTGCAGTTCTGAATGGAGAAGTTCACTTCAACACCTGTTGCCTGAAAGACCTATAACTTACCTCAAGGCTTGGAAACTCACTGTGTCCCAGGAATATCTCTCTCTCTCTCTCTCTCTCTCTCTGTTGTCACTCATGAATCACGGTTAACAGTCGTATGAAGGAATGCCTGGCACTGAGTCAAAGCCACAATTCCCTCACTGTTGAAGGCAGTTTAAGACAGACAGGAGACGGTGGAGAAAACACAAAATTAGTAGACCAAATTTTTTGGCAAGGTGTACACCTACATTAAACCCTGTCTGCGTGTTCAGCGGTGAGGCAAGACACCAGCACTGTCCTCAGCAGAACAATGAGGCAGACTATGTCTTCACATGCGTCAGGCATATAGGCGATCTAAATGGTTAAGTCATATGAAAAGCAGCTATGTCTGAAAGTGTCATGATTACAGCAAAATGGTGGCAAAGCCTTTCCTAGAGGTGGGTTTTTTGTCAGGTGGGTGTCACTGATTTCCCATAGCACCTATTGATGTGTAAGGAATGAGTCAGTCACATATTATTTTGGCATATCAGACTGGCCCCGTTCAACCTATTGGTGAACAAGACGTGTCTTTCTGTGTTTAGTAACGAGGCCGGCATAGAGGATGTGATCATATCCATGTCTCAGCCTTGGCCTCAGCAGCCTCAGACAGATAGCAGGACCGGGGTTGAGGTACTCGAGGGCCCCGTGCTAAAGAAAGATTCGGCCCCTCGGAGCGCCCCTCACTACTCGTGCAACCCGGCTCCACATTAAGAGAACACATGCAATTACACTTTGCATGATGTCATTTTGCGTCTGGACTCCGAAGATGTTGATTATGCAAGCTGTTTGATTTGGCAAGGGAATTTAGGTCAAATTTTGCCATGTGTTTTGGGGTCGTATTTGCTTTAAATGACTCATTTTTGACACAGAATGCCATATAGGGGCTGCAGAAACAAGCTGATGTGAGGAATTTCAGAAGAGGCAGATCTAAGCAAATAAAGGTGTTGGCATAAGGATGATGAGTGCAATATGTTTTACTAGTCCATTTAAACATCCAATGGAAAAACCCAATATAATTCATAGCTGGTGAGTGACTGGTATTGGTCTTTATGGGTTTGCTCGTCTACAGTTGCAGAGCGTACAATCCCATTGTTACTCTGTCTGCCTAGTGATTTGTATGTGCTGATTATGCACATTCTTCTCCCCTGACTTGTCTGCACCACTCTTAATATTCTAAGATCTTTTTGCATGTTTCTTGTCCTTTTTGCCTTCGTGTCTGTTGCTCGTTCTGTCTCTGCTGCTGTTTCTGTCTGTCTGTCTTCTTTCCCTAAATATTTTCCTTCCCGTTCACCCTCTCTGCCTAGGATTCATGATTGCCCATAATTCACATACTCATTAGTTCTCCATTTCTCTCGCTGCCTGACCACCTCCGCTTCAGCCTCTGCCATAGTAGTCCCTGCCCGAAAAAGGCTCTTTTGTGTCCCCTCTAACTCTTATTCTGACCACAGCAGGGGAACATCGTGTTTGCATTGCTCCCATCCCCTGATCACACCGATAAGGCATAACAAACCTGATGTCACTTTCCAAGCCCACAGTACTTCCTCTCTGCCCCCTCCGCTCTCTTTTCCATTCACACTGTGGACTCGTCCATCAAGTCATCACACTTGTGCCAGCTTAGTCAATGTTGGGCCACAATGAAACCTACTAAACTTTGAATTGCAGTGCACTGAAAGCCTTGAGATAAATAACCGTATAAGCAAGTTTTAAGTTTTCAAATGAGCGATGTCTTCAAACCTCTAAAGACTGGAACATTTTGAGTGTTGTGTGCATTCACAGTAGTCGTTGAACACTTTCACCTTCATACACCACTTTGGCATGATGTGTAACAATAAAACTTCAAATGGTCTGGATTGGCCATACCACTGCAAGGATGTTAGCTGTTTAAAAATTATGAAATGTACTTATATAGTTACTTGTCTGAAGGCTTCACTATTACTCAGTGTCAGAAAAAACACTCTATCATGTCGCTGGTGGTCAGTCATGACAGGGTGCTGTAATAGAGAACACCAAAACATCTTGCTATGCAGCATGCTGTTAGTACTCTCTCCTCACTTAATTATATACTTCTCCTCAACTAACTCTATACTAACAGAGGGAGGACTACCTGCACTCTTCATAAAAACCAAACTGCATTGGGGGATGATGTGTGGGCAAATTTTTGAGGATGGGCAACATTGCCTTAACAGGAATGGAAAAATAAGGTTGGTTACAGTAAATTGCAGAATTGCACAGTAAGCTGCTTCAAAATGTTGCTCATGTGTCACGACAGCAATGCTTAACTGTCTATATCTTTGTAACTGCTGAGAAGAGTCAGGCCTCATCAAAGCTAAATGGCTCTTGATCCTACTCTGGAGTGTCATAACTCTCATGTCTATTGAGTCATTGAAGATCTGTAACTTGTATTGAGCCAACATCAGTGGCTTATTGGAAAGGATTTTCTAATAGCTTATACATTGCTGAGTGATCATCGTGACTCTCCAAGCATCACTACAGCAGTGGTTCTAAACCTTAAAACCAAGTAAAGTCTACTCCCCCCCCATCACAAGCTGCATATGCAGAGTGGTGAACAGTTCAACCAAAGAATGACTTTTCCTTTTCAGGTTTTGTCCTCACAGTAGCAAAGTGGTTTATGGAGGGTGTATGTTGAGTCTCAAGGCATGGCAGTTGGATTACTGAGCAGCTGAAGAAGAGAAGAGGTACTGTAGCCAGATCTAGTTTCAGTGGAGGATGAGGAACGGCTGCTTCCGCCTGCAGGAGCCCGTAAACCAGCGGGTATGCTGGGAGAGTAGAGGGAGAGGGGGAGTTGGGATCTTGGGCGAGGAGCCTTGTGGTGAGGGTCAGTGTGTGTAGAGTGGGGTGGGGGTGATGGGTATGGGGGTTATGTGTGTTTGGGTAAGGTGGGGGTTGTGTGTGTGTGTGTGTGAGCCTTTACATTAACGTTGCTTCCTAAAAACCTCTGTTTGAATGATTTTCCCCCATCAAATACCTGACTCGAATGCAGAAAATAATCGATTTGACATGAGAATACTGATAACTGATGCTTAACTTTATTTACTGAGTTCCAAATCCTAAAGTGTATCTTATCTAAAGTGGCAGTCTAAGAAGTGCTCTCTCTGGTCACTTTCTCATGATTCCCCTCTCTCTCAATATGTCTGCGTTTCTGTGGGTCTTTCTTGGGTCACAGCATCCTAAACCAAATTCATCACTGTTTATCTGTCTATCAAACTCTATAGTGTCTCACACATTTTAAATTTGAAGGAAGATTAATCAATAGAAACATCAAAACATATTATCATGCTGGTCTCATAACAGCTTTGTCTAGATGAAGATGACTAATATTTTGAATAGTGGCAGGACAGTTACTGTATATCCTCTAGGCATTTAGTTCAGTTGAGTAAGTAAATAACTAATTCTCAGCTGCAAAACCCCTAAAGTCAACCTTTGGCAACAATTCGATAGATGGAGAGATGTTATAAAAGCAACACGTTGGCCAACTTATCATATATATTGCTCTTTATAGCAACTTATGACATGATGTCATCCTCTAACCTTTTGTAACAGAAATAGCTGATAGCTCATGAAAGGCCCTAGTTTCCATCCACACATTTTGATGACATTCAGCACTTTGAAGTGAGGGTTGAATTAAAATATCTTCTGGCCTTTTTAAGGAGACAGCTGCTTTTCACTGTGTCTGGCCGTCGACTCGATTCTACAGCTGTAAACTTCGGCCGTTCTCACCTCCGTCCAAGTTCCTCAGTGTGAACCAATATGTCACTGTCTATAAACCCAGGCAACAATCGCCCAGCCGGCTCTGGATTGCCATTGCGAACGCTGGGGCGAGCCGAGGAACGCACTACATCTGTTTTGTGATTTCCCATTTCCCCGAATCGTCACCACCTGGCCGAAGTCCACGATCGTTTCTTTTTGCACCGCAGCGGTAGTAGTGTGTGTCCGGAAACAAATTAACATCTGCATGTGCGTGAGTGTGTGTGTGTGTGTGTGTATAACTTTGTATGTGTATGCACTCACGCTTGTATGGCTGTGCCTTTGGGAGTGCATATATGTGTGTGTGTGTGTGTGTGGAGCCAGCACTCATCATAATGCAGTGAAGTGAAAGAGACAGTTTATTGGAGGATGACCTGTACAGACGCTCCAGAAACAACACAGGTTCTGGACACTGGGTCTGCCCTCTCTGTCTAATCCTATCAGGGCTGACCACACTCCCTGGAGAGAGCAGCTAGTGTGGGGAAAATGACTACAACCTTTCCATTACTTACAGGCTCTTACTCTCACTTACTGCGGGGAGAAACTTGTATTAATTTTATCAGAAGGAATTATTTGATGTTAGGATTTGGAATAAACTCAGAGGTTCAACTCGGACATTGGCAAGGCTGAGCAGAATAAAATAAGTAAAGGTTTGGAGAAAACTGGTTAATTTTTTTTATTTCAGTATTGCCCATGTATTGTATGTAAGCCTCATCAGTTCATTAATGGCCATTCATTGTTTACAAGCCTCTTTTTTTAATCTCACCTGTGTAAATTTATGGTTTATCTTTCAGTTTGTGTTTTATCATTGTCTTTCATCACTTTCTATCACTTTACTTGTGTGTTTTATTATTGCGTACTTGTAAAAAGTAACCTAAACATAAAACTAAACCCCATTCCTATGTTAATAGGTTTAATAAGGTTATGAATCATATAGATAGATAGATAGATAGATAGATAGATAGATAGATAGATAGATAGAGATTGTTAGATATAATTCATCTCTACACTTTTCAGACAGACGAAAGTGATCCTGAGAGTGCAGAATACCAGAATTTTCCCCCTGCGGGATGACAAATGTTTTGAGGACTTCATACTGTATAATTTAGTGGCATCCAGGACGGCAAGACAGTGCTCATTCCACGCTTGTGTTAGCTTAACTGCACCTCAGGCGGAATGTCTTTCTCTCTTCCTTAACCCTTCACTGTAATCAATGATATCCCAGGGCTTATGGGCGCCTTTGACAAGCGCTCCACAAATTTGGGTCCTCCAAGAGAATATAATGAATGAAAATGGCCCTTGTGAGACAAAATAGTTTGAGGTACTTGACAAAATAACGGTTTATGAATGGAAAAATGGAAAGTACAGAGAGAAAGATCTTGGGCGTCTTGATTTATAGGTTGGGTTAAATGGGTTTTTTTACTGTCTTCTGAGTGGGACTTAATTACCTGGTGAATCAGTCAACATTTCCTGACTTACCCCACAATGGATGGATGGTGGGAGGGGTGATTCAGTGATTTTGGCAAGTACACACGCAATGTGTACTTGCCACATTATATTTCTGAAGACCAGTTTGAGTTCTTGACATAAGAAGTGTTACGACTTTTTAAGAATTGAGGGCATCTTTGCCAATTTTCACATTGGAAAAAGGTGAGTTAAGAATTAGGGCTTAAATTGAGACCTGGGATTATAATTAAGGTTAGGTTAAAGTAAGGGTTAGGGAAAAGGTAAGGTATTTATTTACAAGGGTTATGGCCAGGTTTAGGAGTTCAGGGATGAGTGTGTGCATACGTGTGCATGTGTGTGTGTGTGTGACCTAGACAGTCTGAACCGCAGATGGACTGTCATCTTTTCTTTTCCCTGGTCTGTTATGATAAAGAGCAGTTTTATTTGTTGGCTTTCTATTCTCACACTGCTGTTACGTCATGCAGTATTTTGGTGCGTTTTCAGTTTGTTTTTAGTCGTCTGACATCCTATGTGTGTGTGTGTGTGTGTGTGTGTGTGTGTTGTATTTCCAGTTCAGGACAACCCAGACAGCCCAAGACACAAGTACAACTTCATCGCCGACGTGGTGGAGAGAATTGCTCCGTCTGTGGTTCACATTGAACTCTACCGCAAGTAAGAGCCATGCACCTGTGTGTGTGTGTGTGTGTGTGTGCGTGTGTGTGCGTGTGTGTCAAACTTTGCGACATACCAGAATTTACAGCCCACCTGTGTGTGTAACCAGACCACACTAGTCGGACAGGCACCTTGCTCTCCACTTCAATCATTCAACGTGCCTCTTCTTTTTCATCATCACACCGTCTCTTACCCTCTTTTATGTCTAATTCTCCTCCTTCTTTCATACCTCATGTTTCTCGTGTGTCCTCTCTGTCCTGTCTGTCATCATGGCCTGTAAACCCCCTTTTTGAAAGTCTTCAGTTGTTTCATTTCCATGGCTCTCTCTCACTCTACTCTCCTGTCCATCTTTCCCGCACTCAAAACTGGCTCTCTTATCCTCTCTCTGTCGCTTTTTACCGTTTCTCTCTGTTTCTGTCTCAGCTTGGCTTGAAAAGGGGTTTTCATTAGAGTGTATGGTAATGCTGCACTCTCTCTTACTTTCTTTCTCTTCCTCGCTGGATTTCTGTATTCTTTCTCTTTCTGGCTTATCTTTGAATACCTATCTGCCAAATTGACTTAACCTTTATACATATACCTCCTATTCCCAAAGCATTACCTGTGCAGAACCTACTTAAATGCTAAACCGACTCACCTGTGGGACTCACCTGCTCACCCACTCACATGCTCTAACCTTTCTTCGCTGGCTTTCTACTCTCACACTGCTGTTACCTCATGCAGTATTTTGGTGTGTTTTCAGTTTGTTTTGAGTTTTCTGACAGGGATAATGAAACAGAAAAGACACGTTGAAAGAGTGAAGTGAATAACAGTACTCTAATCCCCTCCTTCCTCCTCCCTCCCCTCCTTCCTCCTCCCTCCCTTCCTCCCTCCCTCCCTCTTCTCCCCTTTGCAGGATGACCTACTCTAAGCGGGAGGTGGCTGTGGCCAGCGGCTCGGGCTTCGTGGTGTCGGAGGACGGCCAGATTGTGACCAACGCTCACGTCGTGGCCAACAAGCACCGGGTGAAGGTGGAGCTAAAGAGCGGGGCCTCCTACGACGCCAAAATCAAAGACGTGGACGAGAAATCGGACATCGCCCTCATCAAGATTGAGTCACCGGTCAGTCAAAGCACTAGGCAGTCAGCGAAGCCAGCAAACTGAAAAAACTTGGATCAATTAGCTAAATGTGCCTTGACATAAAATAAATCACACACCCTTGTTTTATTGCCTTGAGCCACACATATTTCAGTCGTGCAAGCTATGACAAACTGTATCATTAATATACTGTATATATAATTTAATAATATAATGATTTATCTATTAGTGAGAATAGAGTGAAACGTGCATCCTGCAGATTGAAAGCACATCTCCAAATTAATTTTGGTATTCTGGTTGGTTTGGGTTTTCATATTGTCAAACTTGGGTGTCATGATTGATGACCAGCTAACCTTCAAGGAGCATGTGACTTCTGTTACTCGGTCATGCCGATTTGCTCTATACAATATCAGGAAGATCAGACCCTACCTGTCTGAGCATGCAGCACAACTCCTGGTACAGGCTCTTGTAATATCACGCCTTGACTACTGCAACTCCTTACTGGCAGGGCTCCCGGCCTGTACTTTCAAACCTCTGCAGATGATCCAGAACGCGGCGGCGCGTCTGGTCTTCAACCAGCCCAAAAGAGCACATGTCACTCCGCTATTCATATCCCTCCACTGGCTCCCAGTTGCTGCCCGCATCAAGTTCAAGTCCTTGATGCTCGCCTACAAAACAATAACCAGAACGGCTCCGACCTACCTGAACTCCCTCATTCAGGTCTACGCTCCCTCCCGCTCACTACGCTCTGCCATGGAGCGGCGCCTGGTGCTGCCACCTCAGCAAGGCCCGAAGTCTCTAGCCAGACTCTTCTCTTCTGTGGTTCCCCGGTGGTGGAACGAGTTGCCAAACTCCATTCGATCCGCAGAATCCCTCTCTATCCTTAAGAAAAGGCTAAAGACCCAGCTCTTTAGCGAATACCTCCTTTCATAAAAAAAAAAAAATAAAAAAAAAAATTTTGATGCACTCTACGCATTACCTCATAGCACTACCTTGTAGCACTCCCTCGTAGCACCTATGTCCTGTTGGACCAGAACTTAGCTTGTTGCACTGTCTCGTAGCACCTTTGTCCTGTTGGACCAGAACTTAGTTCTATAGCACTTACTCTCGTTGTTCTCTCCTATCTAGAAACTTGCTTGTGTTGTATGCTAATCTCATGTGTAAGTCGCTTTGGATAAAAGCGTCTGCCAAATGTGAAATTGTAATTGTAAATTGAAATTGTTGTCAAATGGAAGATGGATTTCTACAAATTCAACCCAGAATCAGCTGGTGATGCCTTTGAGCTTAAGTTAAAAATTAGAGACGTCCCTTTGAGTGAAAATATTTTTAGTACATGGGAAATAACTATAATGTGCCAATGCAGCAATTGACAAATTTTCATGGGTTTGCTGAGTCCTCTATAAATATTCTGCCTACTCTTTTCAAATGGAAACTGTATGGATTGGAATATTTTACGAGGCATTAATACTGCGTTCGCAGGAGTTTGTGGCTTAATGCACAGTAGCTCTACCTGCTCTAGAGAGCAATATCTGATTCCATGCATGCAAGCGTTTGTGAGAATGACACTGAGTGCTTGAACACCCAGAAGACAGATTGAATTTTAAACACTGGTTTCCAGGCCAGAGAAACTGCCTTATTAGAGGAGAAATTTCCTTTTCTCTCCCGCTGAACTCTTTCTTTCTTCTTTCTCTCCCTACTGGCTCTCAGTCTTTTTGGATCTTGTCTACTCACAACCGATGCAGGCACAGACAGAATAGTAAACTTTCACCCCAGTAGATGATATTATTTTTCCCTTTTCAGGCAATTACACTTCATTTATTATAGGAGGTGTCGCAGACACTGCAAACAATAATCACTTTGCAAGAGAAGCAATCATTTAAAAATTAACTCGGTAGAAATAAATATTTGTGTCACCTTCTATAAATTAGCTAATGACTCTCCAAATTCATCTCACAACTCACTGGATTGTCCCAACCTCCAGGTTGAGAACCACAGATGTGGTTCTAGTCAACACTGAGATGCAATTTCACTTCATTGTGATTCAGTGGGGATGAGATGATCTTGTCAAGGTACTCTTGACAAACCCAGCCCTCTGCACTGTGGAGCACAGCAACAAAACAGCAACATTAACTTGCTGTTGTGTAATTCTCCAATAAAACAGCTGGGGAATAGAAATTAGAAGTTGAAGTTAACATGTTTTGGCATGAAAGGATTCTAGAACTTAGAGATGTATTCTTCAAGGTGCGAGTGAAGTGAGAAAGCAATTGTAGCCAAATGGTCCTTGTAAAGACAGTTGTCTGGCAGTCAGCAGATCCTGTTGGCAGACACAACAGGCTGCAGAAACAACAACAGTCAGTCATTACACAATTCCTCTTAGAAACACTCACAGTTACTCATTACTGACAGGTGAAAACCTGTGCCATGCTCAATTTACAAGAAAGAGGCCATTGCTGATCAGTAATGGCAAAGAGGTAAGCTCGAAAATGGGTATTTTACTTCTTTTTTTTTTTTATTTGCACAAAGCACACATTTTTGCTGCAATTTTTCTTTTTCTCCCCCGTTCTCTTAATTTCCCTGTGTGCCTGTCTTTATTTCTCTGTCTAGTGGACTGGAGCGATCCACATTACACGTGAATCACAGCCAACAGTCATATGAAGGAATGCCTGGCAGAAAGCCGGGGGCTATGGACTATAGGAGTCAGAGCAGTGCAGAATGCATCATGGTGCTTATTCTCATGGCTGGGCGGCTGAATAGACATTCATGACAGCAGCACAAGGTGTACTACAAAGACCCCAATTCTGAAAAGAGGTTGGGACACTCAGTTTTTGTTCAGCCTACAGTGTAAGCCTCCAAGGGCTGAAAAGAGCATTGAGAGATGCTTTGTTTTTGTTCAGCCCAGAATAAAAGGCGTCCCATGCCTTGATGACAGGCCGGTCTTCATTTGAGGGGGTCTTCCTTGTGTTTGTTTGCATCAGACATGCTCAGTGTGGACAGCCTGTGCTGTGTGACTCAAAATCAGGCTCACTGAATAGCTGACAGATTCTTGTGTTGTTGCGGATTTGGAAATGTGTGGTGCTTTATGTAGCAGAGGCATGTGTTATAAGTCTCTGCTCACCCTGGTCAACCACGCTCCATACCGCATCATGGCAGAAGTCCTCGCTTTTGCATTGTTTCTCCAAATTTGATATGGGCAATGAAAAAGAAATGTGTCATATTTTGCTGATTTTCCCCCACAAATTTATTCACAGCATTCCACTGCATGCCAATGTGGTTATCCTGGTAGGCAAACAACAGGTGATTGCAATAAACTAAGTAATTGTTATCAAATGACAATTTATAGGCATTTGTCATTTTGGTAGAAAACACACTCAACTTCATGAGAATCCTAAGAATAGCTAGTAAGGGGGTTTTGTGGTTATAGTTTTGACGTAGCCCTTGTGGTTAGATGTGGTTGACCTTTGTCCATGTTTGCTTGTTTTGAAAATGAGTATAAGACAAATCATCGTGCAATGTCGCAGCAGCCCTCCCATCCCATGACTAAATGACAAACCCCGAGAAAAGCTCTGTTCACAGGGGAAGGGCCTCATGATTCAGATGGAACTGACATCTCTGCTAATGAGGGAAGGTTGGGTTGTGTGTCTCTGCACGCTTGTGTGTGTGTGTGTGTGTGTGTGTGTGTGTGTGTGTGTGTGTGATAATTGGGGCTAGTGAGAGTCATTGCAAAGGAAATTAGAGGATGTGTGAGTTAGGGAGATAATGAAAGGGCAGAATGGAGAGCGAATGTAAGTATTTTTGATTTGAACTATAGAGGGAAAATACAGTCATCAAAACCTATAGCTACAGGGTATCTGGTCTGCGTACTTAAAGAAAAATAACTTTGAATTTCAGCTTTGAAATGTTCTTCCTTTATAGAACAGCTCACTGAAGTTAATGTACCACAGAAAGAGAAGTGAAGAAGAAAGAAGTGTCTCCTGCCTCCTAATCTGTTTTTGTACTGATGTACGGCTCCATAGAGAATGAAATGGAAGAGAAAAGACAGTTTTAGAATTGATAGCACTTCTACAATATAAAGCTCATCTGGATTTAAAAGTTAAACATTATATGAGTCCACAAATTTAGTCTCTTGACTATACAGCATCTCAGATTAGAGACTTATTTTTCTAGTTAACAGATTTGTGAGAGAGAGATTTATGTACACAAGCACTGATTGGGCTACATTATGGCAGAAGAATACCATATGTGAATTCATAAATTCATAACCTAAATGTTATATTCCTCTCCCACCTCCCCTCCCTCCTCTCCCTTCTTCTGTCCCTATTTCCCACATTTGTCTCTCTCTTTATTTGTCTCAATTCATGCCTCACTAGCATACAGTGCATTAGAAACTAGGTCACTGCTGTCAAAGTCAGCATTCGGCCCGGGATAATCAATAATCAATTGCACATGTGTGTGAGCGAGGGACTTTAAAGTTGACTTTTCCCTCTGCATACCCATTCCCCTCTCTGCTTTCTCTTTCCTCTCTATGAGAAATTAGAGTTTATTGGTGGCAGGGCCCAGTCGGTTCCCGGGGCTGCGGTCTGCCCCTCATCTCTGGGGAAGACATTAGTCTGTCTGCAGCAGCTGGAACTTCAGAGGGAAAGGGAAGGGGAAAAAGTGCTGCACTCACTTGTTCCTGAGAGAGAGTATGGGGGGAAAGAGAGAGAGAGACACACAGAGAGAAGGGAGAGGGAGAAAGTGTGTGCATGTGTGTGTGTTTGTGTGTGTGAGAGAGAAAGAGAGAGAGAGAGAGATGTGGTCAAGGCCTAGAAAATGGATCCATATGTCTGGAAGACTAAGTGAGCTAATAGGCTAATGAGTGCGCTGTGTGATGTGGCAATGGGACGATAAAGATAGAACTAATCATGCTTCAGGTTTGAAAGCCCTCTCATTAACCCCATCCTCTCACTCTGAGCTTGGAAACAATCACATTCACTTGGAAGCACTCACCCTGAATTGGAAGCATCCACTTTTACTTGGAAGGACTCACTCTTGACTTGAAAGCGCTTACTTTTACTTGGGAGCCATCTCATTGACTTGGAATGACTTTGAATTACCCATATTAACTTATATTGACCTGCACAGTCTTGGAAGCAATCACAATGTGTTGGAATGACTTGAAAACACTCAGATGTACTATGCAAAATTTTGTTCAAATCATTCCAGATCATTTTATTGCATGTCATGCACAGTGCAGTAACCTTGGGTTCATAAATGCAACAACTTAGGGGGATTTCATCTCAAATGCACTGAAACTTGTTTACACTGTAGCTTAAAAAACAATTCCACTGCACCAATTGTGGGAGAATTGATATTTTCAAAACTAGTGGTAGCATATTAAATTAAGAGGTCTAACACACTGAAACTGTTGGATGTAACTCCAATAAACAAACCATTAACTTAATCCTCATGCTGAAATCAACTTTACAAGTTGCAATGTGGCAGTGAATACAGGCCTCATGTTTCCCATATGGTCCCATGTAACAATGGCACTGTTTGTCTCTGTATTACCCATCACCCAGTATTAAGAGTCTCTATGCGGCCGGACAGACCATTCTCTCTGGGCAGCTCGCCTGATGCTGGTTTGGACAGGGCTGTTATTGGAATGTGTGTGTGTGTGTTTGTGTCTGTGCATCTATGTGTGTGTGTGTGTGTGTGTGTGTGTGTGTGTGAAAGAGAGGGAGAGAGAGAGAGAGAGAGAGAGAGGGAGAGAGAGAGCGTGCAAATATCGATGCTTGCCTGTATTTATTTATTTATTTATTTGTTTTGCACAGTGGGCAAAAACTGCCTCAGGATTAAGAGATTGATTATTTTCATTTGTAGTCCCTTGATAGATGAAGAGGGAACACTGACAGACATGAAGCAAAACTGCAAGCAATTATTCAAATTAATAATAAAATTAATCATAGTTAATGTGTGCGTGTGTGTGTGTGTGTGTGTGTGTACATGGCTGGTTGTGGGTGACTGTGCATGCTCGCTTGTGTGTCTATGTGTGCGCATGCATGTTTGAGTGTGTGTGTATGTGTGTGTGTGTGTGAGTGTGAGTGTGAGTGTGAGTGTGTGTGTGTAAGACCTCTTATTGGTCCCTACCAGGCGACACGGAGGACACACTCCATTGCCAATGGAAAGACGCTGCATGGCGTCTTTCAGAGACAGGCAGAGGGGAAATGAATCACATCCTCCCCTCCTGTCCCATCCTCTCTCCATCTTCCCATGTTCATGTAACCAAAATGGTTCCCATGCTCGAGGATGCAGTGTGGTGGGAACGGAGCCAAAGAAAGCCTGCTCAGCGTCCTCCCCACTTTGGCCCTGCTGGGTCCTGTTGCGCTTTGTCTTGGCCTGGTTTGTAGCTACGTAGTTGTTTTCCAAGCCAGCTGGACAGCCAGTAGCCTAGCCCCAAATTGTTTGGGGCTAGGTCACATAGACGCATGTTTTGAGAGGCTGAAAGGTTTCAAATGAACCAGGCCATGATCAGCTTCATGATAACCAAAATAATTATTTGAAACATTCATTGACTGTCAGATAATATTGTTTTTGCACTAAAAATAGACAAGGCTATAATGCATCAGTGGCTACATACACATTGCGCAGTTTCCAGATTACATCACTTGCCCCTGATTTAACTGTATACCCTGTTTGCCATCTGCCATTTGTACCTTTTTTTTTTAGCATCTACTTCCTCAATTTTGTCACGCTCCACCATTTAAGTGCAGGCTACAGTGAAGTGCGACACAAACAGACAGGGCTGTGGATAAAAACAGTGGTTCTCAAACTGGGATCAAGGGACCCCCGGAGGTCCTTGAGGATGTTCCAGTGGGTTCCCAGCAAAATGAGGAGCAGTTTGATTTCAATATAATTTAATTCAATAGAAATTACCCCAATGTATAATGATAAGAATGTATATATAAAACATAAAATGTATAAAATATAGAATGTACATATAATAAATGAAATGTATAAGACCTTCTATTATGATCATAGGTTTTACTCTCCACACTATCATCTCTGCATGTACAGTGTAGACAGTTATACAGTTCAATACTGAGTAAACTACAGAATTCACAGTCAGTGCTTCAGGCTACAGCGCAGGCTCCCTGTGCTCGGCATGCGAAAACACAGACGGAAGAAAGAGGCAAATGCCCAAATGCCCGCATATAAGACCGCATCTCCTCTGATCAGTGTGATTTGTGCTGTTCAAAGCCGTGCGACGTCTAGCCAGAGCTGAGATGCCCTCAAGTCTTCCAGACTCAAACCATGTAAAACTACACTGAGCGGAGCGTACAGACGGAACTCACACATGTGTTTGCTCTTAGACGGACTAAGACCTTCATAACAACATATGGAAGCCATATTGGTTTCCGTACCGATGTCAGTAAGGATATGGTTTACCCAATGTGGTTGGAGTATGTTGATGTTACCTATACTTCTAAGAATTGCTTAGTGGAGCAAACATCTATTACGTTTATTGACTATGGCTTTGATTAGCACCAGCTCCTGTCTGTGATATAGTTTTCCATGTGTATTGCTTTTACTGTGTGTAGTGCTGTGAAATCTTTGTTATCCACCTACATCTCCATTTTTTCAGTCCACCAAATGTGCAAGCGTTTGCGCGCACACACACTCACCACACAAATACGTCATTGGCTCACTTACACACCATATACACACCCACACTCACAGACACACACACACACACACATTCTCTCCTATCTCTCCCACCCCTCAGCCCGATCTTCTGATCCCCTGACTTGATGTTAAGTGTGAGCATGCTGAATCCTGCCCTATTTTATCTGCATTAGCACAACCCCAAGGGCAAAAGTTCAGGCGTCACGGGTAAAACCCTATACCTTACTGCACCTATGAATTTTAGGCCTTATAAAATTATGTTCCTGACTTTGAAGTCCCCTGTAAGAAAGAAACAGGAGAGCTCAAGTGACTACAGTAAGTATACAGAACAGGTCACGCGTTCCCTCAACCTAAGCAGCCGGTGTGTATGTATGTGTGTGTGTGTATTTTAAAATGGTCTGTCTGTATATCCAACGACTGCCAGGTGTGTGGGTTTCAATTTACAGACTTGAGTTTTTAAGGGTTCATGCCAAGGCAACCTCTTCTCATGTGAGAGTGTATGTGTGTGTGTGTGCGCATATACGTGTACGCGCCTGCCGCAGAAACTATTAGCCACAGTCCATCACAGCTTGACTGGAGTCGAGTTTGCACCTGGACTTCAGGTCATAAAACGGTAGTTAGTGTAATGGTTTTTAAACGACCCTCCAAACGACCGAGGCTGTAACATTAAACAATGGCAGATCTTTACTGCAACTCGGGGGCTATTTCCAAGTCTATCTGTCTCTCTTACCGCCTGCTCGCCCGCCTGCTTATCTGTCCATCTATCTCTCGGCCCCTCTTCCTCCCGCTCCGTGTTTGTCCCCGTTGACCTAACTGTGACAAAATCTATCTATGTACAGTAGACTGAATCATAAATCAGCTCGGTGATAAAGGATTTTTAAAAAAAGTCTGGAATGTTTCTGAACTCGTGCCAAGCGATGCTGTCTCTGAAACGATGAGAGCAAACAAAGTTGTTTACTCCTCCCTCCTTAAATCTGATGCCCCAATTCTCTCTCTTATCTAAACACTTGAGAACTTGGAACTCGTGGTTTCTCTGTAACGGGACAGAGAAATCTAAAATGTGTGTTCCTACTGGAGGTAGTTTAGGTCATTACTCCCACGATAAAGTAGAAAATGCCTGAGAAAGAAAAGCACCCGTTCTAGAGGGATTGATTTTACTAGTAGAGACCGTAGATGGCTACCCAAGCATGCAAATGTGATTATTTGAATGACCTACTGTGACACATAGAAATGCGTGGGTCAGCCATTTTCAGAACTGGAGCAGGTATGTTCAAATGGATGCTGAAAACCAGAGACTTTGGCTGGTTTCTGCAGCCATCAGGGCCGACCTGCTGCATCAGTGTAATATCAAACCCTGCGTTCAACTCATTCGTCTCAAGTTCTCAAGCTCTCTGTCTGTGGTTTGCGGTGTTTGTCTCTCACCTTGCCCTCTTCCCTTAAGTGTGGCTAGTGTTGTTGGGTGAAGTTCTGGTGCGTCCGGACCTTCATCTGAAATAGCAGGGTGAGTCACTTGGGTGGTCAGGAGGAGCGGCGGGATGATTTTCCACATGTCATTCCAGATTGCTGACTAGTCGTGATTAGTAAGTGATATCTGGAGCAGCGGCCTTTAAGAAGGACAGCCGTCGGCATGTTCACTGTTTGTTTTGCCTTCTCACCTAGGCGCTCCTCGATTGTCAGCGAACTGATGCATTCTTAGGATTGTGTGTTTGTATGTGGGAGTGTGAGAGTGTAAGAGTAGGCGTGTGTGTGTGCATGGGCGTGTGTGAGTATGCATATGTTTTTGTTTATAAATGTAATGTATCAATATACACTGAACATGTTGTGTATGCAGAACATGTTCACAACCACACATATAGATAGATAGATAGATAGATAGATAGATAGATAGATAGATAGATACAGTAGATAGATAGATACAGTAGATAGATAGATAGATAGATAAACAACGCTACATTTATGACACTTGGTTTCATGAAACCCTCTCAAAACTCCCTAAAATCAAAAATACACTGCAGTCAAGCTAAAACAAGCCTGTTTTTCTTAGTTCCTGAAAAGTTGATATTTTGGAGATGCATGGTTTTCACCCGACAGCGGCGATAACCATGACACCGCCAGTATCTCTAACTGTTACCATCATAACTGGCAGTAGCCTAGTCCTGAATGTCTTGGCAGTGACTCACATCCACCTGATGTCCTGTCTCAACTGTGTGTTTCCCTTGCTTCCTCTCTCCATCTGGTTATGCTCTTATCTCACATGGAGTGTGAAGGGAGGGGGGGGGGGGGGGTGATTATGCAGACTGCTACTCCTGTGTCAGGTGTGTGTGTTTGTGAGTGAGTGAGTGAGTGTGTGTGTGTGAGTGTGTATGTGTCTGTGTTTGTGTGAGTGTGTGTCTGTGTGTTTATGTGTGTCTGTGTGTTTTCCATCTTTGCTTTTAACACACAATGTGCAAATGTCCTGGACTTGGACCTTTATGTGCACGCGTGTGTGTGTGTGTGTGTGTGTGTGTGTGCGTGTGTGTGTGTGTGTGTGTGTGTTTCTGTGTGGGTACTTTTACATGTGTGTGAGGTGAGGTGGGAAGTGGGGTGAAAAGGTTCCCCTCCTCAGTTACTGGCTATCACTATCTTTGTCGTCTTCTAATAATAACTTCACCTCAAGGGTTGAGATTGCCTCTGTGTACAACAAGGTCTAAACCACAGACTGTTCAAACAAAATCGCTCCGTAAATTTAGTTCCACAATTCATTTTTCATATTCCATTTTGGTTTTATGTAGTTTAGGGAACAGATGATATCAGCTTATTTTGTCCACGTCTGCAGAATACATAAACATCGAGCAAGATGGTGTATGGAGACAGTGTTTCCATGGATAGCGAAGTGTCATGTTTTACGACGATAGGTTACTTGAATGGTGTGTGTTTGAGGGAGTATGCATATTTCCCATAGATCCTTTTGTCTGTGTGTATCTGTGGCAGCTTGTCTTGCTGTCTCAGTTACCTTGCAGCCTCCACCGGCTCCTATTTATAACCTCGAGTAAACAAAATGGATACACAGAAGGAGCGGTCGGGACAGGTCCTTCTCCTGAGATAGTGCTGGCCTGGTGTGTGTCGGGGCATCGGGTGCAGTCTGTGCACAGACCCAACGTGATGTGGCGGTGCGTGGGCTTCGGCTGCGGGCTGCCCAACAGAGATGATTTCACTCAGAAACGGAAACCGTCACTGCGGATGGATAAATATATCCTTTCTCTGTCTGTAGCCTGGTTTCCACTACACGGTCTGACGGGGCCAGCCAGAGCTTAGTCACTATTTACCATGTAGCAGTCAGTTTTCCAGCATCTGTGGTTGTTTTTTGCATGCACTTGCCAACAGGGATGAGTCGTCAGCTGGGCTACAGTTTCAATCAAACAAATAAGCTTTTGATCTCGGTTATTAGCATTTTGATTTGACGCTGGCACAAATCTCACTTTGCCCTGCTGTGGAAAAGTGGTAATTGTGTTTCTGTGGGAGCTTTGCCATGCAGCATGGAGTGGGTTGTGTTTAGAAGAGTTGTGGTTCTGGAGCGATTACTTTCCTACTGTCCACTCATAAAATATCATGAGGAGTTTTTGAGGCCTAGTAGAATAATTGCACTTTTTGCAACATTGAGCTTATCAGTTTCTTTAAGACCTCTGCATGTCAGGAAAATTGATCTAACATATGGTGTGTAGTAACAATGTATTATCTTCTGTTTCCTGAACCCTGACTTAAAGAGGTGTCCTCCCTGATAAATGTCATATTTCAGAAAATGTTTGCCAGGAAAGCTGAAATATTAGAGCATTAAGTCGAAAATGACTCACTGTCTACTGAGAGTTTTTATAAAACTTGGCTTCTGCTAGTAATATCAACGCCTCTCATGGATGTGTTCCACCTAAATTTGGCCCTCTTGTGTTTCCCACCTGTGCAGACCAAGCTTCCCGTGCTGCTGCTGGGACACTCTGCAGACCTGAGGCCGGGGGAGTTTGTGGTTGCTATCGGCAGCCCCTTTTCCCTCCAGAACACAGTTACCACTGGAATCGTCAGCACCACCCAGCGAGGAGGCAAGGAGCTGGGCCTGCGCAACTCCGACATGGACTACATTCAGACTGATGCCATCATCAATGTAAGTGAATGAGAGAATTCATAGCACATTCATAGACGACTGCACAAGTGCTGTCTGTCAGTCACATACATAATACACACTCTCAAATACATACAGTATGTGCATGCATGCATAGTCAGCACATTACACTTGCATTCTCTGTTCCTCTCTCTTGCTATCCACCTCTCTCTCTTATAAACACAAACAAAGTAATTTATCATTCTTGTTTCACAGTACGGCAACTCCGGAGGGCCTCTGGTAAATCTGGTAAGAACTGTTTTATTTCATCGGCACACAGAAGCCATTTTTCATTTCTATGACATGTTAAAATTCTTAAAATGAGTTACTTGTTTGCGGTACTCCACTAAGCTGCGGTTTGCTGTTTTAGGATGGCGAGGTAATTGGGATCAACACGCTGAAAGTGACGGCCGGCATCTCCTTCGCCATACCCTCAGACAAGATCCGACAGTTCCTGGCAGAGTCCTACGACCGGCAGTCCAGAGGTATGAGCTGTTGCTGACGAGGCTTATTATCTTTCTCATTTTATTGCTTTCATTCAGAATCATCAAGACAAAGTGTAGGAGGCAAAGTCTGGAAAAGGGCAGCGAGAGTTGGACCCAGAGCCCATGATCACATATTTGAGTTCAGAGTATCTAATTCATGACACCACCTTTAGAGCATGTGTTCTTCATCTTTGTATTCTCTCTTGAGATTTATTTCCTACATTTCTACCCATATGGATCTTTGCCCCTGCATGACCCAACAGGATTTAAACATTGCAAATAAGCTACAAAAGGAGCAGATCCCAGAATATGTCTGGTTATTCTTTTTAGTTGTGTTTTTATTGCCTTTTCCCCCTGTACCTGGCCCAGTCTTCTGGAACGTCACACACATCTATTTTATCTGGGGCTGCCAACTTGATGTCATAAAATGCTGGGAGATTATTTTTCAGGGGCTTTCTTGATTTGACATGTCTATATGATACAATAGCTGGAAAACAAGACTCACAAAATGTATGATGAAACACAAAAGGCATTTTCTGGAGTATGTAGCCCACACATATGCACGCACACCCACACACCCACCCACACACCCACACACACATACACACACACACGCAAGCACACAGACTGGGAACTAGGCATTCTCACAATGTCCTTGCATGGTTAGTATATTTGTTTTACGTTGACACGAGGCAATTCAGAGCTCACTGCATGATCTAAAGTCATATTTATTTCACTCAAATATGGTCAAAAATCTTCTACACTGAATTCTAGGGCCATTTGAAAGAGTCACCCAACCAGTTTGGGAGGGTTGGCAACCCTAGCACTGACTTGGATCCTATGGCAAACCCCAAAAGGGGTGTTTTGACAGCAGTTGTAACCCCTGAATGATGTGTTTGAATCCAACAGAATAGCCTTGTTTAAATCTAAATCAGGACTGGCACAGGAGAGAATGAATGATTGTATTTGTATTCTGTTGTTGTCCATCTGTAGGGAGGGCAGCAGCTAAGAAGAAATATATTGGTGTGAGGATGATGACGCTCACTCCAGCGTAAGTTACACACTATCATAGAAGATGTACATCACCATTGTCATGGTAGCATTACATTTATTGATAAATTACAGGTTGAAGTCAAAAGTTCTGATTACTAACATGATGCACAACTTGATTATTAACATTATTTGGTGTCATACAAAGCTATTGCTAAATCACAAAAAGTATTGATTGGTTCCCTTAATTACTGCTCTCTAGGATATGATATGGCAACAAGCACTTCAATTGCTTGTTTGTAGATACAATTATTGATTGATTACTAAATTCTCAACCCTGCAAAGCACTTCTATCGGTTACATCCCCCTTCTCTACCTCTAGGCTAGCCAAAGAGTTGAAGACTCGGCACCGTGACTTCCCCGACATCACCTCTGGAGCCTACGTTATGGAAGTCATCGCGAAGACGCCAGCTGCAGCGTAAGGACAATATTCTGCTCATATGGCTCCAGAGGCGTGGGCTCAGTACAAACTAACTTGGTTGGAACAATATGTTTTTCAATGAAGCGCAAGGACAAGTTGCCTCTGACTCTTTCTCAGCAACGGGATATTGTCTTTGGCACTTTACGCTATACACATGCATTGAATTTATACAATACTGCCCCGGCTCTCCTCTCCTGTGCGAACTCGCATAGCAAATAGACATTTCATTTTCTTTCTTTCATTTATTTCTCTCCTCTTACTCTCATGTGAGCACTTACACACATAAACACGTATACACACACACACACCCACACACACTCAGCCTCTTACACAACTGCCTTAGTAAAACATAAATTCATGGCTCGCTCCAGCGTGCCTGGAGTGCCTGGCCCTCTAAAATATCCCCCTCCTCCCACAATCCCAGCCCATTCCAATCAACCACTACCACAACTCTAGCAGAGTGGGGCTTGGGAGACGCTGAGGTCAGCTATTTCCTTCAACCCTCATGCAGGGAGGTTGCTAGCTGCTCTGTGGTTTTCCTGCGCCTACTCACCCAGCTCTCTCCAGAGTGGTCTCCACTACAAGGCCTTGTAGGGGCTTACTCATTGGTTAAATCACTCCGTTTTCTGCATAATGACATTTCTGTGGTTCCGGTTACATTTTGTTGCGTACGGAGATGTTTTTTCTGGGCTGCACTTTTGATCTTACGTTAGTATTTTGTGTTGGTCCATGGTCTTGGGAAATCCTGCTTGGCCCTGCTGTAGAAAGATGGCTCCTTTGCTCCATTGGAGGAGTCAGCGTTAGTCATGTTTGTCTGTTAAATGGCATACAGTAGCTAAGCACTGTTAGAGGAATGTGGAACCGCAGTTGTGTTAAAAGAGGCTGGTGCAAGCGAAGGTGTGGTGGTCTGTGTTTGCATGTGGCTGTGATTAAGAAGTTGTTGTGTTGAGAGTCACACTTTGATATCACTTCTGGTAACCGCCTCCGTCTTGGTGTGATTTAGGGTTTACTCGTCTTTTATTGTAGGTGTGTGTTTGCTCAACGTGTTTTATGTGCTTACCTCTCTCCCCTCTCTCTGCTCCCATTCACAGTCATGATTGTGGTCAATTTCCAATGATGGTTCTATAAAGTATAAATATGTTGTTTTTCTTTTCCAGTTTGTAATTCTATCGATCTATACAGACCTGCAAACAGACCTGTGCAAAATAGTAGTTAAATATGTGACGTTATATATAGAACTCTAAAAACGTATGAGGGACACTTGATTTGTTTTATCATGTAAGTAATGTGTCTTTTGTGAGCCATTTAATATTACTAATGTATAATACATCTGTAGGCCCAGCACCAATCTTTAAATCAACCTGCTGTTTTTTATTCTTTTCACTAAGACACAAAGGAAAGAGGAAATTCCAGCTTGCTGTACCGAGAACAAAGATTTATTCGTAAAAACCGCCACGTATCGGCATGTGGTCTTCATCTGGGTTTGTAAAACATACTGGATGAACTGTTTTACAAACAGTGACAAAGGCCACATGCTGGAAAGTGTCAGCCTGCCTCTTGAGATTTCCTGTTTTCCAGTGTTATCTGCCCAAGTCGTGTTAGTGGGTGAAATCGTGCCAGAATACCATTTCAACCTACTAAGATATAAGACTCAGGATATAAAACAACTATAAACTCTTTGTTGATGTACTTATGTCCTTGCCATTTATGAAGCCCTTGTTCAATCATCTCTTCTTCTTCTCCCTTCCAGTGGCGGTCTGAAAGAACATGATGTCATCATCTCCATCAACGGCCACAGGATCTCATCGGCGACTGACGTCAGCGCCACCATCAAGAGGGATGCCACACTCAGAGTAGTGGTGCGCCGTGGAAATGAGGACGCTATCCTCAACATCGTTCCCATGGAGATCGACCCTTGACCCTCCCTTAAACTCAACACACGAGCTGGAGCTCACTTTTCCTTAGCACCAATGGACCTTATATGGGTATCGGAGGGGGTTCAAACGTCACGCCCTCCCCCAGGATCTGTGGCCAATGGCCAGTAGCGCCACGCATCCAGGAAAACTCTGGCTTTGCCTTGAAAGGAACGACTGTACAGATACTCTAAAGCAGAGTTGTACTTTCTCATTCATGTGTATTTACACTTTTATTCTTGTACGCTTTGATCAATGCTACTACTGTTTGCTCATGAACATTAAAGACGCTTATTGGCATATTGTTCTTACCTTCTTTGTTTACTCTAGTGTCTTTTTTTTCAGTACAGACCTTTGCTTAGCAGGTTTTCCATGGCAATTTAGAGACTCTCTGGGCAAAATTGATTTGTATAACTGTTGTTTTCTAAATTCCTTTTTTTAAGTACTGTAGTGTTAATGTTTTTGTTGATTATGTGTTCTGTACTGAGAAGAAAATAAAGGGTTTACTTTCTTTTGTTTTGACACTCTCTTTGCTTGCTTTATCATTTTCTTTCAGTCTCTCTATCACTCTCACACACACACAGACCTACACACACGCGGCACACATAAACACATGCACCCACACACACATGTGCACTCGCCCACATGTACACACACACACACACACACACACTCTCTGAGATGGTCTGCACCCAGGCTGACATTACAATATTTTCTTTGTGTGTGTGCAGTGTTTGCTTAACCATTTCTCATACACATGCATACACACAAGGGGAACATAAAGCCAGTTGGGATCTGGTTTAGATTTTATTTTATTGCCTTCATACGGGTTGATAGTGGTCTGGTGTGATTGTTGGGCCGGGGGCCCTGCAGGCTGACCTCAGAGACAGGAGAGCGGGCCAAACGGGGATCTGATGCAGGATGGAGTGGCCACAGATGAGGGGCTCGCATGAACACACTCAGAGTCTCTGTACATTAAGTACATAAATTTCAGATGAATTGGATGAGGACATTTAGATGAAAAAGAGGAAGTTTCTCCAAAAGGTTCTCAACTTTTTAAACCCATCATAACTCAGTTACTCCAAGCAAGTGCAAACAGAGGATTAACAGCTTTACAATAAATCATGTATTCATGTTTAAAGGTCACAGGAAAATAAATGTCTCCAATCCTATGTTTTAATATGTTATCCTTTATATTTGAATCTCCTTCACTTTTTCATTCCCATATATCACATGACAGCCGTATTACAGCAAAGCATGTTGCCATCATGCTAAATATCTCTCACAGGCATGTATCATAATCACACATGATTATAAATGAACCAGCCTGGAAAACTAGTTTAGTCTTCTTTTGATATAATGTGATCACTTAAATACTATACTTAACTGACAAATGTGTGTACATTCACTTCAACTTCCAGCTCATATTGAGGCGGAGGTGACAGTGTAAGTGCTACCTAAGTGTTGCTGCCATCTCATGGCTCTCTATCAATGTTGCAGCCATTTCTATTTACCCATACATATAAACTCCTGTTAAATATAATTTCACACTAAACTCCTATACAGAATTTTGACTCGAGTTGTAAAGATGTTTTTCACAGTCTCTAAATTTTAAGTTTTTATTTCACCAAACATTGACACAGCTTCATGACTAATTTCCTCCAAAACAAAACAAGCTTCTGGGAGGGAGTTTATATGTATGTAGCGCTGGATTCAGCTGTGAGGGCCAAGGTCTGCCCGTTAATGAAGTCACGACTGCCAGGCTGCCAAGTGCCTGAGCTCAAACCATCAGTCATCCAGGGCATGACAGCATTACCTCATCACCCCTACGCCTTGGAGTGGACTGACCATCTCTTTGCTGGCCCAATTACATGCAGATGCCAAAATATGTTTACTCTGTACACTGGCTGAAGATGGATTGCATTTGCTTCTCGCTTCTCTTAGTAGAAATGCTGCATAATTATGGAAGGAACTGACCCCTTAGAATAAACCTTTGGCCATGTTTTATTATGATCTAGCACAAGGTAGGACTAATCCTTTAGTCTAAAAAACTTAGAAATGTTTTTTTCAACATGGGTTTCACGCGTCAATGTTGGCCCCATGGCATTATACAGAAAATAAACAGTAGCTTAGTATGACTTGTCTTGACAGCAGCCTTAGGCCATACTTAAATATATATGGCTATACAGTAGGATTTATTTGCTTTTCTTTGGGTAAGATGGAGAATAGGCCTCACTCAGAAATAGCTCAATTAACAGTGCATGGTAAGGTTATGACCCTTGGGTTTTCACATGGCTCCCATGGGAAATTAGGCTACCAGCCCTCTGTTTCTGATTGGACACCAGTCATTACCAAAAAGATGTCCCCCATGCCCACGTCCAGCTTTATGAGGACTTTCAGGCTTTGAAGGAGAGGTTGTGATGTGTGTCCAGGCTGAGTAATGACCATTTCAGTGTTGATACAGTTGGGACTACTTTGCCCTGCTGTTCATAATGCAGTATTCACTCAATTGACACCATCTGCGCCCGAGACCAGTGCCAAGACTCACTGGTGATCTAAAATGCTTTCTGTTTCCGAGATGCTGCAGGTGTTTGAACATTCAGTGTGCCTTATGACCTATTGGTAGAAGGCAGGGAGTGGTTATATTGAAACAACAAACAATACACTCTAAAATGGGACACACATTTTTCTGTTATATGTTTCTGACATATCAACAGCACAGTAACTTGTGATGTTATTCTGGAGCTGCCCATTTGCAATCTAACATGATACCGATTTAGAGATTTGCAGATTTGCAGTTCTCAAGGTTAATTTCATTGCTACTAGGCTATGAAAGGAAGCTCATTTGAAAATCAATTAGTCGATAAATTAACCTACACACGAGAGAGAGCGAGAGAGGGAAGATGGCACTACATTCTCGAACGCATCAGTCTCTTTGGCTCAACTTCAAGTTCACAACTATTGCGGTCCTCTAGTGCCCCCTATCGTCTATTTTGGTTTCAATTTTTTACCCAATCATAGTCACGGTTGCTGGCACAACCAGTCGAAATCTCTCAGCACCGGAAAGCCTCCCTGCCGCTGATTGGCCAGTTCTCGTCTTGCGGCGAACGACACTCAAAGGTCTTGGCAGGGAACGAAGAGGGAGGGGAAATTTTAATGGCCGTCAGTGGCACTACAAAATGCAAAAAAGTCCGGATTATCCACAATATTTAGACTATACTACCCGCGGATGCGTTTAGACCACTTTTCTTTATTTCCAGGCGTTGTATTTAGAACAAATTCGGCTTAGTGATGTGTTTTTAGTGTTGTTTTTTGCAGCATTGAACGGACTTTACCCGCTTGGTTTGTGCGCGAGTGGAAGATCAGGCCTAGCCGGTTGGCTAGAGAACAAGCGGTTGTTCATCGGAGTTGAAGGTAAGAGTATGTTGCTGTTCTTTCGCACTCGCATCGTATTTGGATTTTTCAGTTTATCTCTGCGTAGTGATATAACTTGTTATATGTACATTGAGTTCGTCATATTTTATACACACAAACTGATTTCCGGTATTTGATATAATCAAATGTGGAATGTAAACAGAAGACTAACGTTAGCTAGCTTAGCATTGTCGTAGCTAACGGCTAACTTTACAGTAACTTTACAAGCAGGAGCAGGCCTAGCTGGAGTTAACGGGCGTAGGAGCTAGCCGTGTACGACGTTAGCTAACGTTAACTATGAAATCCTCCAATGTTAGCTAACTAGTAAAAATAAGTTCTAGTCTAATTTAAGTCTAGCTAGGTAACATTAGCTTTCTAAGTTGTTGCTCCAATATGACTGATAATGTTATCTGATCCATGCTATTAGGACTAGCAAGATAGCTATGCTAATTTGGTGGGCTAATGTCAGCTAACAACAGTTAATTAACAGAGTTAAATCTATCTGTTTTAGATAACATGATCGCATAGAACTAACCGCTTCGCTTATTGTTATAAAATCTGGTGGTAAATTATAGATTGTTGGTACATTTCCCCTTCAGGCAGAGATCCTGATGAAGTTGTGCTTTGAGTAACTTAACACTTGTAACGTTAACGTAGTTATTGTAACGACGCTAGTTAGGTACGTTTCTCTTCTCCGAGTAATAATATATAACTTATTTTTTTACAGTTGTCTTCCTCTGTCCACAGGGAATATGTAACATAAAGCAACCAACATGACATCCAGATTCGGTAAAACATACAACCGCAAGGGAGGAGAAGCTAATTCTAAATTTGAAGAGGTGTTTTCCAATAAAAAGCCCACTCTGACCACCAAATGGGGCGAGACCACCTACAAGGCTCAATTGGGAGCCAAAAGGCCTCTCTTAAAACCTGAAGTTCCTGAGCTCCCCAAGAGGCCCAGGCTTGAGGACAGTGATAGTGATGAAGACCCATTTGGGTTTGACAGTGATGATGAGTCCAAGACTGTAACTTCTCATAGTGCGTCCCAGTCTAAAGCAGATGAGGGGGATGTGACGAAGACAGCCTCAGTCCAGTGCAGTGGGACCACCACTGTTGTGGCCTCTGCACAGGGCGCTGCAGGCTCAACAGTCAAATTCACAAGTAAGTAATCGATATCAAAACTAATAATTGTAATGTTACAAAATCTTGAATGAGATAGCCTACTCCCTGTGCCTTACTGTGTTATACTTATGATTTGAGCATTGCTCATAGAAATGGCCTCTGTTATAGTGTTATGTATTTGGTTTCTTGTACCACTGGCAAAGCTTTTTGTGTTGAAACCAATGATACTCTTACCTGGAATAGTTAAGCCTGTCCAGCTGCCTTGTGTGCTTGGCACTAGAGGATGGAAGAAGCCTCACTTTCAACTGATGTCATTTCTGATTGTTCCTGACAGACTAAATATAAATCAGTGTTTACAGTTGCTGCAGAAGGCTATTTGTTTTCTCTCTGTTAAAAAGTCATGTGCATTACACAAGATCATGTATGTTCAATGATGAGAGTAACTTGTTGAAACCTGAATTCACTTTCAAAGGCACCACAGCATCAGATGTAGCTGCAGTGTTTTTAAGGAGCCCTCTCACTGGTTTCATGGGACAACAGTTAATTTACTACGTAGCTTAGCTGTCATTTTGTATTTTATCTCTGCCTATTAGTTTTATTGATAGTAGAGTTCCTGTCTGCATCCATGCAGGTACAATGTCAACTGTTTGATGTAACCACAGCAAATTTTCTCCGTTCACAGGCAAGCAAACATCTGAAGACAAAGCTGTAAAGAATAGTCAGTCCTGGTACAGAAGCACATCAGATAGCAACCAGCCGAAATCTGCAGCCGTGTCCTCCTTTTCAAAGACAATCCCCTCTGATGATAGGAACTCTGTAGGGACCCAGCAGTCCATATCCTCTTTCCCCAGTATAGGCGCCTCCCTTCATGGTAAAGATTCTACTGATGCACCAGGAGGTAGCAGAGACTCCCAGTCTTCTTACTCCCATGATGGACTCCCCTCTGAAGGGATGAAAAGTGCAGAGCAGGAGCCTCCCGCGGAGCCTCCAGCAGAACCAGTGGATAACATTCCCCCTTCTCCATTCACCCTCAGGGCCTCCAACTGTAAGATATACCGGCGGCCCGGTCGGTTTAACAAAACCTCCTCTGAATCTGCAGAAAACGACAATAGCAGCAGCAAGCCCCCTGAAACAGTGTGTGCCGAAGTGAAACCCAACAGTGTCTTTGTCGCGAGTGCAAGTAATACTGCTGCCAATGCTAACACAGCAGCCAAGCCGACAGCCAAGCCGGCAGCCAAGCCGGCAGCGGGCAGGGGCAGGGGGAGAGTACGGGACTACACGGTGCTGCACCCCTCTTGTCTGTCAGTGTGCAACGTCACCATCCAGGACTCCATGGAGCGCAGCATGGACGAGCTGGTTACCCCAGCTGCCCCTACTGACCTGGGAGAGGCAGGCCAGATGAAGAAGAAGTCAGACGTTCCGCCACCCAAACCCACTCGGTAAGATTCTGTGTTGTTTTCTCTTTCCCCTGTTCAATACAGTACAGTCAGTACATACAGGTCATTGTCATGCAAATTGAAATATAAAAGATGGTAGTCATTCGGTCTTGTCTTAATTGACTGATGTGCCTCACATTTTCATCAGAGTCCTTTTCTTTGTATCATCTTTGAGGAAACTCTTACTATTTCTTATCAGTTTTTTTAGTGTTGTGCTTCCTCCATCAGCTGTGACTTTCAAACTGTTCTCTGTACCCTGAGTTGTGCAATAGTTTCGATCCCTGCTTCTGAATCCAGTTGTTTTCTGTCATGTGTCTTTTCTTCAGTTTTCCTTGTTTCAGTTTTCCTGCAGCCTTCCTACAGTCTCAGTTAAGACTTGGTAAAAAAAACAAAAACATTCTTCTCTGTGTCTCCCCAGGTTCAGACCCACCCAGACAAAGACCAAGAAGGAGACCAAGCTGGAGTTCTTTGGCTTTGAAGACAAAGAGGACCATGGGGGCGAGGAGGGGTCAGAGGGCGCCATGGCGGGCAGCAGCAGCTACAAGATCAAGTACTTTGGCTTTGACGACCTGAGTGAGAGTGACAGTGATGAGGAGAGCTCCCAGGCCAAAGAGAAGAAGAAGGCCAAGAAGGCGGCAGCAGCCTTAGCCGCTCTGAGCTGCAGTGTGGACAGCCCCCATACCAGTGACTCGCAGGACAGCCAGGCCAGCAGCAATACAGGTGGGCTGGCCACTGTGCCATGGAGCCATGGTAAACTAAGTTACCTCAATTAAATTTTTGGTCATATTGTTATCTAGAGTTGTAGCATGCCTTCAGTCTACTGCAGAAACCTCTACACACTGGCATCTTTTCAGAAATTGGGAAATTGGATGGCATTCTAATTGATGTCAGTGTTTTGTTTTTATATTATACCATGTTCATGGGACATTTTCTACACATTCTGGATTGTGCCAATGGTCAGTTACAGTGTAGAAACGTTTATAATTCTCATTTGAAGTATACTGCATGCATTTTATTTTGCAGACAAATGTCAAAGCACCATACTCAGACTGTTATATAAAAGCTAACTCTAAAAATTAGTCCTATCCATTCACATACTGATGCTAATTCCTTGCACAATCTGGTCTCTCCAACAGATGCTTTTGACTTCTCTGATGACTCCAGCCCAGGGGCCACTGAGGGACAGAAGGGACGCTCAGGGAAGCCAAGCGACAAATCCAAGGACTTTGGCACCGGAGCCAAAAAGATCTTCAGTGGACCCAAAAAGGTTGGGGACCTAGCTAGCATTTGTCTGTGTGTTTCTCTGTCTGAATTCACCGTAAGCCATTTTTCTCCTTTATTTGGCATTAGCAATTTCTTTGAGTAATTGCCAGTTAGACTGTTTTGTAATTACACAGACTATGGTGTTGAGCAAGCAGTAATCTCTAATTATTACCTCTTGGTCAGGCTGATATTCATCTGTATGACTCAGCCTTGATTTGTGGTGTTTGCGTGGATCGTCTTCATTTGCAGTGCTGTGCTTTAGTTGGATAGTCTTGTGCAATGGCTTTGGGTTGTTTGTGATCTGTCCCTCTAATTCCCTGCGTTTACTGTTTTCAACTGACGGAATTACGTACATTGTCTTCATGTTATATAAATAACTCACACAATGTTTCATTCTCAAGGAATGTTTTGTTTTTTACTGCTATGGGACTATTGTGCTCCACACTGAGGCTGCTGTTGTCTCAGTCTCCCATCGTTGCACTCTGCAATATTTTTGTGTTTGTTTTGTAGTGCTTATTCACAGCAATAGCTTTAGCTTTGTGCTAGACTGTTTTATTGAGATCCATGTACAAGATCTTGCTGAAAGTCCAGTGTTTCCTTTTAGAATTTTTTTTTGTTGAGGTGGGGGGTGGTGAGAATTTGGGTTCTGCACCCAAGGATTGGTTGTTTGTTTGTTTGTTTGTTTATTATTGTGTTTACAAGATTTTAAGTTTTCCATGGTTGGGCCACTGCAGCTAAATGAATGTAAAGGATACACTGAGGTCATGTCAGTCTGGGAAAGGCTGCTGAATCCAAAAGGCTTTGAATCTGGTGCTATGTGTTGCTTCTGTTTAGCTTTACCAAACTGACTCTTTTAAAATTCTTGCTGTGTTCCAGTCCCCTGCTAAAGCTGTGTATAACGCTCGCCACTGGAACCAACCCGAGCCAGAAGAGATGCCTCCGCCTCCTCTGTCTCGATCTCAAACTGCTCCGGTAAGATATGGGTGTCTCAGTGGTTAGAAATTCCATACTGAAAAAGTTACCTCACTTCAGTTTTTGGTCATGTTGTGATGGAAGACTTATACCATGCCTTCAGTGTTATGCAGAAACCTCTACAAAAGGGCACCATGTCAGATTCCAATTGATGTCCATGGATTTTCGGTGTTCTCAACAATTTTCCAACACACAGTGAAACATGTTTGCATTTATTTTACCAATAAATGTAACAGCACTATGCACAGGGTGTTATAGGAAAGCTAATAACCAGTCCTATCCATTCACATTCAGATACCAGTTCCCTGCTGTCCGCAATCCAGTATATTGTTTGTTGCTCTCTTAGTGCTCCATTCTGTGTTAATTACTCTGTTTGTTTCTTTCTGTCTACATGGAGCCATTTTCTTCGACAAGGATTAAGCTGGGCTAACAGTCCGTGTAGAATTCCTGCATGGAAAGAAATGTTTGCGCAAAGACTAAGCTGATCAGTGTCTGGCAACTAGGATTTAAAAGTTGTTGTTAACTTTACACTACCTCATCTGACATCCACGTTAACAACCTATATTAAAGACTTGTGCGCCTAAGAGACTGTTCAGCTGTGGCAAATCTTCCAGACATGTCATTAAACAGATTTTGTTACTTCTCTATGAACCTCATTCCTCCGCCTCTTCCTCCTCAGGCCAGTTTATCAAGCGGCAGTAAGGACAGCAACTCCCACAAAGACGACGGCCTGTTCAAAGCCCCCCCACCACCGCCCAAAGTCATTAAGTCAGAGACCATCCCCACGCGACCCAACCAGGATATCGTCACGGCACTCAAATGCAGGAAGGAGCACAAGGAGGTGAGTCCGGGGCACGCTGCGAGATGTGGTGTTTTCAGACACTCTATTAAGCCACCACTACCAGGCGACGAGGGGAGGGGGGCATTCAATCTTTTGCAACTAAATGCTTATCTGTGTGTAGTTTTCACTGCATTTGTTTGCATGCTGTTATGAATTAATCTTTCTTCTCCTGCCCAGCAAAGCTGCTGTTATTCATTTCATACAGGTTTTAAAGGGTTAGTGTTCACTGGAGCATGCCGTTAAGCTTGCCATTGTTTATTTGAATCCCAGTATGGGTTGGGGGTAGCAATGATGAGTGTTGCTTTTCATTTAAGCCCTCCTACAGCTTGTGTCATTTGCAGATGGCTCTTTTGGCTCCAGATCAGGCAGTTAGCCATAGATCCCCTAAGGTAATATGGCTGCAGCTAAGCTGTCGCTACATACACTGGTGTTGTCTTAACCTCAGGTCCTGTCCTATGGCATGCTGAGTCCACACAGCAGGACTGTTGACACGCACACACGCATACAGTGTCACCGCTGATCAGGCCCTAACTCCCTAGACTGAGCTGTTATTGATGAAGGGTATTGGCACAGTCAGCTAATGCTGCTAATGGAACCAATAGACCAGAACTTTACAATCAAAGCACTTCTCACTATGTGTGTTTGTGTGCGTGTGCTGCGTCCATGGGTCTCTGGATCCATTGCACAGCATTGCAATTAAATGTGATTAACCCCAATCCCCTTCCACCAGCTATACACGGTGGTGCAGCATGTGAAGCACTTCAATGACGTGGTGGAGTTTGGAGAGAATCAAGAGTTCACAGATGACTTTGAATACCTGGAGACAGGGCTGAAGAGCAGCCAGCCACTCAACACAAGATGCCTTAGGTAAGAGGACAAACCACTTAGTACTGGCCTCCTGGTGGCAGGCTGTAAGGTGCTTGTCAAGTCTGCTCTGACTTTTTTGGTACAGGTGCACGATACAAATTTTTCATACCCGATATGAGTACTTCATTAAGTAGATGGGCAGATACATGCCACTCAATTATCATTCGTTTATGTCGCCTAGTATTAGCCCATTATAAAACAATTACAGGAGCAATTGCTTCACTTGATCAGAATATGCATGGGAAATTGTGTAACAGTCCGCAATCAAATAAAAGATGATGATAATAATAAAATAGAAAATTGGCAGAATATTCTTTTTCACCAATTGCAACAATTCAGTGTTTTCATGTTGGTTTGCCTTCCAGTGTCAAGCCAGTCCAAAAAAAAAAAAAGTACAGAATAAACCCCTATATTGATTTGAGTAATGCAAAGTACTTTAGTGAATATATTTAAGGGGAGGGAGGTGCTTCGCATCTCCACTCTCACCACTTCCAGTCACCTCATTTGGATCAGCTGGCACTTTGCTTCAGAGATCAAAGAATCACTACATGGCAGACATTTTTCCTACTGCTCGAAAAGTGTTTTATTGTGCCAAAGCGCAGCTCATTGAAGTATCGGCGTTGGGACAGTACATGGGAGCTGGATTGGCACAAATTCTGATACTACAGATACTATCGGCGCACCTATATTTTTTGCTATCTACTCCTCTCTGTCTGTCCTTTTCTCTTTGTACATTTCCCTCGTCTCTTTTGTGGTAATGTGGTATAGGGTTGGGCGATAGGACTTATATATCGGCGATTGGCTGAGTCCTTCGCCGGTTGATTTTTTTGGGCGATTTTTGTCATTTTATTTTGCTAATTTAATGGTAAATAATTAACCTGTCAAGAGCAATTCAAAGCGTGCGCGAATAGGAACTGGCAGTTGGAGTTGGGTCATATTATGTACGTTCTTGTTGCACTGATTTCTGACGAGTCTTTCACAAAACAGGGCAGTGAGTGACTAAATAACAATTAAGCCGTCTTTAGTGGTTGCTGTCCGATCGATTGGTTCTGAAAAGCAACGTCAATTCATAAATCATATTTGAGAACTAGACCAAAAGCTGTATGTGCAGTTGTGCACCCTGATCATTTAATAGCATAATATGTTATCCCCATCTGTTTGTTCATTTGGAGGCTGCAAGCGGAGGCGTCCTTCATCTGACACCATCGGACTCTTTTTCAAATAGTGTCGGACAGCCGTTCAATCTTTTGCCGGCACTACTCGTTTGCAAAGACGGCAAATTACTTCATTTAGGTCCTTCGGCTTGCCAGTTTCCTCCGGTTTAAAACCAGAATACTCCCAAATAGGGGATTTTGTATTATTTTTGGCAAGAGCTCTTCCATGATTGTTCGCTGAAAATGGCGTGTGGGGAGTGGGGGACTCCCCCGCCTATGACGCGCCGCACACACACCTGCGCGAATATATCGGCAATCGCCGGTTGATGGGCTGACGGTGGCCGGTTGGAAAATTTTAACATATCGCCCAACCCTAATGTGGCAAGATACTGTGGTTTTTCTCTACTCTACGATAAAACAGAAATACTGTTTAAAAAATACTGCCGTCCTACTGTGAAAAAGGGATCCGCTCAGGAGAGGCAACCTTTGTTTCAGTACTTGATCTGAAGCTGTAGCAATGTTTAATAGCAAGGAGAGTGGGGAATCCAGCCTCCTTGAGGATATTGTTCAGTCTTCAGACAGGGAGAACAAAGTGTAAAGAATCAAAATCTCAATCTGCAAATGGTGGTACGGATTTTAGAGAGGGCTGTGCCCCATAGTCTCATTCATCTTGGCTTTTGGAGTGAGACCTGAGAAAGATTTCTGTATTTACTTTGAAACACTGTATTTCCTTCCCTCCTCTCCCTCTCTGCTCCTCCCTCCCTCACTGCTCCAGTATAATCAGCCTGGCCACACGGTGTGCCATGCCCAGTTTCAGGATGCACCTGCGGGCCAGAGGGAAGGTGGCGCAGGTCTTCAAGATGCTCAGTGATGCTCCACAGCACCCGGTCAGTAAAACTCTTCTGTCACATACCTCTCTAGACTTACTTTAGATCATCTCCCTCAACTCTGAGTAATATTACCAAATGGACATTTAGAAATTTAGTGAAAATGGACAGATGGTAGAAATGTTTGCCAGTTTTAACTAATTGTTATTTTATTTGTTTCTTTCTTTCAAGTCTTAAAAGCCTTGAAAGGTCTTGAATACAGTTTCACAAGTCTTAAAAATTTAGGTTTTTCTTGGTGCACTACATTTCTAGTGAGAGATTTCCTTGGTTGTGCAACTGTTTGCGATGGCCTTAAAAAGGGCTTTTCACACAGCACTTAGCCCAGGGCTAAATGCTTCCTTAGCCCTGAGCTAACTTGTGTTTTAGCACTGGGCTAACAAAGGTTTCACACAGGTTTCCCAAAGTGGGAGAATCCCGACTAGCCCAGGGATAGCTGGCCCTGCTCCTGAGCAGGGTTATCCCCGACTCTTTGGGGTTATCCCCAGAAAATTGTTAGGGTTATCTGTTGGCTGTGTGCAAAGGGTTAGAAGACTTTTGTGTCAATTGTGTGTTGTCCAATCAAATCAAACTTCTCCTTCACAACGTTGCTAAGCAAAGATGTGTGGCATTCCGAGGCTAAAGTGTTTTAATTACCACAGAATATTCAGAAATGTAAGCCCTGGGCTAACCAGAATGCAGTGTGATTCATTAGCCCTAGGCTAAGATTTAGCCATGGGTGAAATGTTTGTGTGAAAAGGGGTTAAGCTAACCCTGGGCCAGCTGTTAGCCCAGGGTTAAGCTAACCCTAGGCTAAGCCTGTGCTGTGTGAAAAGCCTGTAGTCACCCTGGATACATTTTACCCATCCAGGTGTTCCCAACTAGTCCGGGGGAATCACACTGTTGACCTATGGAAGTTCTAGGGTACCTCCACCTCTTTGTAAAAGCCATTAGTTTCTCTCTTGTTCTTTCAGAACCTCGCTCTGTGCACAGCTGCCCTGATGTACATTCTGAGCCGGGATCGCCTTAACATGGACCTGGACAGGGCCTGCCTGGAGCTGATGATCCGGCTGCTGGAGCTGGAGCAGGACCACTCAGCCCAACCAGACCAGCTCACCGCTAAGGAGGTGGCAAAGGTCAAGGAGAAGATTAGGAAGCTGTGTGAGACGGTGCACAACAAGCACCTTGACCTGGAAAACATCACGGTGGGTTATCATCTAACAATAAAATTAACATATTAAATCAAAAGGCTTCTGCCTCTGGATATATCTTAGATTAAACTACAGTGCTACTTCTACTCTGAGTGGTTGTCTTAAACAAGCGGACCTGATAAACATTAATGTAGCTTTGTAATAAATGTTATCTTACTGAAAGAAACATTCTACATCAACCTAATTTGGCCTTGCATTGGCACCACTCTCCCTATTCCCCTCTCCCTGTTCCTAAGCTGTGTGGGTGTAACAAGCACCTGAACCTAGAGGAGATCATGTTGTTGTTATCTTTAAAAAAAATGGTTGCATGCAGATATACTTATCTTTGTGTCTGGAAAGCATCACAGTGTCAGGAAAAATGATGCCTTGAGTGGTCGTTGTTGTGAAGATAATGACAGTTGTAGCCATGGAGATCATGCTGTTTAATTGCATGTATGTGCTTCAGACACAATTTAGTGGGACTCAAATGAATTGATCCAATAAAGGCATTAGTTTGTTTGTGTTCCCTCGGCATAGAGATGGCACCATACCCACACTTGTTGCCTTGTACTTGTTATCAGCCATAGCTTGGTTACAAAGAGGCCAGAGTGTAGTCAATTGTAGTTTCAGTTAGGGCTGGGCAATATATCGATATTATATCGATATCGTGATATGAGACTAGATATTGTCTTAGATTTTGGATATCGTAATATCGTGATATGGCATAAGTGTTGTCTTTTCCTGGTTTTAAAGGTTGCATTACAGTAAAGTGATGTAATTTTCTGAAGTTACCAGACTGTTCTAGCTGCTCTATTGTTTGCCTTTACCCACTTAGTCATTATATCCACATTACTGATGATTATTTATCAAAAATCTCATTGTGTAAATATTTTGTAAAAACACCAATAGTCATCCCTACAATATTGTCGCAATATCGATATCGAGGTATTTGGTCAAAAATATTGTGATATTTGATTTTGTCCATATCGCCCAGCCCTACTTACAACTGAACATTTAGCCCACTTCATAGAAAATACCGAGATATATATTGTGTATCGCCATTCTGCCTAAAAATACCGAGATATGATTTTTGGTCCATATCGCCCAGCCCTAGTTTCAGTGTCGATATTTGTTATTGAACAAAGAAAATCAATTTTCACTGCTCCCATTCACACTCAGCCAGGGCAATATTATCTATCACAAACACAGCACACTACTGCACATAACCCAGCGACATATATTCCTACTGAACATCCACAATCGGATGCATTGCTTCATTAACGCTAGAATGTCAGATTTCTCTGAAATGAAAGGGTGTCAGAGTATGTATGCCAAATAGGAAAAAGCTCTAAAAGCAAAATGTGATTCATATCATTTATATTGTCACGGGCCTTGACCTAACATTGTAGAAATGTTCAACATGTCAATATTGAGTGCTCACAACCCGTATTAGACATAAACCATATTCTGTTATGACCTGTGTTGTACCTTTACTTGGTACTTGGACACTATGCGTTCTTCTCAAAATTCTATATGGTGTAGTGTGAGTTGTTGGAGCAGGTTGGTTGTGTTGCTTCCTGTTGTCACTACAACTGTCTTGACATTTTTTGCCAAGAAGCTCAGTTTGTGGTCCGTTCACTCTCCTGAATCCAAAATACCATCCAACAACTGATGTTGAATTCTTTCTCTGTACCAAATCATCGTATTTGTCACCAGCAACTGCCTCCCATTGTTGCCCTGCATCTCTCCTGTGCTGTTCTTGCTAATGGCTATCCTCTCAGTCTGACTATTCCATGCTGCCTCTCTAGCTTCTGACTGGTTAACAATTGATTGGCTATTATGTCAACATCAGCTGTGGATGTGGCTTCAATTGGTAGTGTGTGAAAGAGATTAATGACTTAAAGAAAATCACAGTCTCAAGCACATGTTCAAATCAGTTCCAATTTAAATTTGATTTATTGTGAGCCCTCAGGCATTAGCAGATGTACATCATGCTGTCTTTATAAGGGGTTGATGATGATGATGACGATGACGGTGTTGTTTCTGTTGCAGACGGGCCACTTGGCTATGGAGACACTGCTCTCTCTGACCTCCAAGAGAGCCGGGGACTGGTTCAAAGAAGAGCTACGGCTGCTGGGAGGCCTGGACCATATTGTAGACAAAGGTAGGTGTGTGGGAGGGCCATCTTGCTCATGTTACAGTACACAAGTGGGCATTTTGCAAGTGTCTGCATGTGTGTGTGGGCAGTGATCTAATTTTCCAGTGTTGTGTGTCACAGTATTGACCTTTAAGTAACTGTCAGGCTGCATAGTAACCAGGTGCCTATGTGTGTGTGTTGTCACAGTGAAAGAGTGTGTGCAGAACCTGAGCCAAGAGGATGACAAGGAGAACCTGGTGGCCTCCTTATGGGGGGCTGAGAGATGTCTGAGAGTGCTTGAGAGTGTAAGTACTGCGCTGTCAAGTTGGGTTTCCTCTCTCTCCAAAGTCATACAAGAGTGCCACTCAAGGACAAGAGTAATTGAGCACCGAGCAAACTGAATTGGATGGTGAATTTTGCCCTTATCTGATGAAACGCTTTGTTTAAAATGTTCAGTGTGTCCTGTTACTTTCTGTCTTGAAGTGTCCTTGATCAAATATATTTGAACTCCTCATTTCCCTTTTCTTCGCGCCCCTTTTTTCTCCTGTCACTTACTTTCCTTGACCTTTATTCCTTTATCGTCAATCTTTCTCTTCTGCCAACAGGTGACAGTACAGAACCCAGAGAACCAGGGTTACCTGATCGCCTACAAAGACTCACAACTCATTGTCTCCTCTGCTAGGTGAGAACCAGACAGCTTGGAGCTATAACCGTTGACTGGACACTGAAATGTACAGAGCCATAGATTAATATAGCAGTAATAGTTCTTTATTCAGCTTAGCGTCATACCTATTGTATCATCATTGTACCCATCACATTAAACAATGTCGTTAGGGGTATTATGGCTTTTATAAAACAATTACCAACATGTCTATTTACTGAAAAAAAATCTTCAAATTAGTATAGCACACATAGGAATAAAAAACAGTAGAAAATAACATAGCTCCCTGGGTACTGCAAGAGTTGGCATAGCAGCCAATAAAGAATGGTAAGCTGTACTTAATGGGAATTACCAGCACAGTTGGAACGTGTCTTTGACCACTCATATTGCTTGGCTGTTGAATTCGAGTAAAATATACAAGAACAGGCTGTCTGCTCTTTTTTGGTGGAACAATACAACCATTAACAAAGGAATAAAACACCTAATATACAGCATTTCTCCTAGACGTGGTTGTAGAATGTTACTACTGTGGCAAAATGTAATGAATCTGTTTATCTGGCTAAGAAATGCTGCCGTGCAGTCACCATGTTCCAATGTCTGGGTCTCTTCTGCCAATATGCAACCCTCGGTTTATATTCCTGTACTGGTGGGCACTCACTGTGTGTCAGGATTGTGTCAAATAAAGCTCAGTGACCTTATGTCGCCTCCTGTAAGCAAAACCTCATCTGATTACTATGATAATCTAATCTCTGTTCTGTCTTCTTCAATCTTCTCTGTCTCTCTTCATGCTCCATCTCAATCTCCCTTGGTCTTTTTGTCTTATCTGTCTCCATCTACCCTTCATCATTCAATCTCCTCTACTTCTCTTCCTGGTCTCTCTGTCACCCTTGTTCTCTCTGTCCCTCTGTCTCTGTTCTCCCATTTTTCTTTCACTTTGCTCTTTACCTTCTCTCTTCCTCCATCTCTTTTTCTTTGCTTCTCCAGTGGCTTGCGGTACTGTGAGGATATGATCCAGCGCTACAGCAGGGCGCTGAACAACAGCTCCCTGTCATCGACGGGCGCAGCACTGCCCCACTGCAGCTTCAGTAACGTGGGCAAGGCTGTGGAGGACTGCATGAGGGCTATTATAGGAGTGCTGCTCAACCTTACCCATGACAACGGTGCGTCATTATTAATGATGACTTTAAAGTCCCCATGAAATTAACTCCCGTTACTTTTACTTCCTGGAAAACACAATATCTTTGGTGGTGACCTCATGCTGCACTATTTTGCGTAAATTTAAGTTTCTAACCAATAAAACTGTCAGATTTTTTAGCAATCCCGCCCCTACACACCCCTCCCATCAAATAAAATAGCCTTTCTGTTGGTTTAGACTTTTGAATGATCCCTCACTGTATTATGCCCCGCCCCAACATCCTGTTTCAACTGGAAAAGCATCAAATTCAGGAAGTAAAGATGCCATTTTATGGGGTCTTTTAAGATCCTGCCATGCCTTGTATCTCTATGCAAGGAAATCTTTGGGTGTTAAGCAGGTGTGTTGACTAGGAGAAGAGGTGAATAACATAATTTTTTTTTTGTCTGCAGAGTGGGGAAGCACCAAGACAGGAGAGCAGGAACAGCTGATAGTAACAGCTCTGAGCTGTGTCCTTCGGGTGCCACGCTACATCCCCCAGGAGCAGCGCTTTGACGTGCGAGTACTGGTAAGGACCTCAAAAAAAAAAGAAGGAACAGCTAGGGGGAGCTGTGTGATAGGGACTGAAGTTAAAAGAATATCCTAACAGCATGTCTCTTTGCTCTGTGTGTGTGTGTATGTGTGCCTGCCTGCCTCCGTATGTGTACGTGTGTTCTTGCGTGTGTGTCTCCTGTTCTTTGCACCAGGGCCTGGGCCTACTAATTAACCTTGTGGAGTACAGTGCCAGGAACCGCCACTATCTGGTGGACATGGAGTACAATGTCACCGACAGCTGCCTGGAAGACAGCCTGCTCCAACCTGCTGACCCAACACAACCGGGGACAGAGGGGGAGTCGGCGCCGCCATGCCCAGCCGAGACCCAGGGAGACGGGGATGATAAGCCCAAGTCCCCGGGTGCCCTGGCTGCCCTGGTGAAGGTAGGAGTTGTACCAGGACTCATTAATGAATATTTTAACAGACATTGACTGAGATTTTTTTTTTCTTGACTGCAAGGGAGCTTTTCATTATTTCCTTTGAAGTTAGATTGTGAACAGAGGCAGTTAGTGATGAGCAGTCATAAGGATAAGTGCTTGCAAAAGTTAATTTTCAAACATATGGCCCTATCTGAACAGGTGAACCAGTGTATTAAAAGTTTGACTATCACCCTGGCAAATTAATATATGGGTAATAACATTGCTATAATGTAAAATTCTCCCCTGTTCTCCATAGCCTACTGCACAACCATTGGCGGTATCCATCTGTTTCAGACTTTACATTTACAGTTACAAGTTGAGCGCTGAGGAAGCTAGTGTACAACAAAGTACACCAAATAGTGGACGTGAATTTGATGATGACAATGATATCTTGTTGTGACTAGTTTTAACTTTGTTATTGATATTGCTATAATCAAACCAGCTCCTTGTCCAACTGACTCAATAGATGGTGCATGCACCTTTCTGACAACATGATTATAACTGTTGAGAATACATGAGTGATTAAGTTTGAAATGACCTTTGCCTGTCAGGGTTTAAAGGTCTTGTTTCCAGCTCTACTGTGTTGTCATACCCGCCCAGTTTCTGACCTCGCCAGAAGGGATACCTTGGCTACCTTGCTTGCTGACTCCATTCCTTTACTCCCTTTGAATTATTAAAAAGCTGCTGTGTTCCTCTGCTCCAGATAAGTTTGTGAATGGATGTGACATCTGTCTGTGTCTCTCCACATCCCAGTTCTTCCTGGAGAGAGAGCGGGCTGCCATCCTGGCTGAGGCCAAGACTGACGACCTCATCAGCGAGGCGCCCAAGCCGGCGCTGGACCAGAGCGGAGAGTGGCAGGAGACGTCGGGAGAGATCCAGTGGGTGGCATCCGAAAACAACAACGACAGCCAGAACGAGAAGAAAGAGGAGGAGGATGAGGAGTTGGACCTAAATAAAGGTAAAGCAGTTTGTGAGTGTGTGAATTGTGTGTGCATGTAAGAGCTGTTCGGTTGTGGCTAAAATGATAATTCGGGTAATTTTGATTAAATTATTATTAAATTATTGATACAGTTATTTGTCTAATATGTGGAACAAGTTTATTACCCTTTTACCCCCTGTTTAAGACATCTGTTTTCTAAATGGCATGTGATATATCTATCTAATCTGTTTTATTTAATCTATTTTATCTAATCTATTTTATTTATGTAATCGATCTAGTCTAATGGTGCTGTGCAGACTGTCTGGCCTATAATAATACACACTGTGGAGAAAATCTTTGAAGCAGGGCAAATTCTAAGCATTAGCATGAAGTGCTGAAAAAACTCAGAAGTTACATAAAACTGTATCTTTGTGTCACAATCAAATAGCAACAATATGATGGGTGAATTTCTCACCCACAGTACAGACTGTTATGTAATTCTGCAGTAAATCATAGCTACAAAGAAAAGTGCCTTTCCGATGGGGGGTGCTAGGGCAAAGTCCTTCTCATAGGGAAATTTTCCAACCAAATTTGTATCTGTTCAGCAGTTCTCAACACCAAAGTCTGAAACCTTCCCCTCCAAAAGAAGCAGTATGACTAATTCTGAATCTTTGCTTCTCCCCTGTGTGTGTATATTGTAGCTCTGCAGCACGCAGGCAAGCATATGGAGGACAGCATTGTAGCTTCCTACACCGCTCTGCTGCTGGGCTGCCTCTGCCAGGGCAGCCAGGTGAGACTAACACACACACACACACACACACACACACACACACACACACACACACCCCAAAATAGTTAAATATTACCAGAATGTACCAGACCCTTACGATACATGATTGATTCTAGAGTACCATAAATAGTAGCTTTCTTTACTCTCGATCATGTTGCTCCTTTGTATTGTGTATAGTTAGTCTGGTATAGTTTTGAGGCATAAAATTGTGATGTGTGACTCTAACTCAAACAATTAAAAGCTAACAATTTCCAGCAAACAGTTTTTTCTCTTCTTGAAGATATTCATATGTTTCTACTCCTTCCATTCTGCCCCCCCCCCACAGATCAATGTGACTACTGTGAGGGAGAACCTGCCTAAAGGGGATTTCTCCATCATGACAGAAATGCTGAAGAAGTTCTTGAACTTCATGAACCTCACTGTGAGTATCTCTGTTTTTCCCTCTGTCATCAGCATGTATGTTGGTGATAAAAGATGATTAAAAGAAATGTTGAATTTGAGCCAGAATGATTTTGGAGTGTGAAATTATATTTTACTTTTGAGAGGAAAAAAAAGCAAGTCAGCTCTGGCTAGGGCAGGGTGACACTTCTACTTTTTTAATACTAGTCTAACATTTTCCTTTGAAGATGTAAATGTATCATCTCTGTAAATTATTGAATTAAATAGAGAATACCATCTAATGAATCAAACTGTTGTTGACAATACGCATAATGATGGCGTTAAGGATGCTTGGGGAGACAGGGTCAAACGAAATTGGAAAAGCCTCCCTCCAACAATGTACAGCAATAGCTACCAAGGGTAAAAGGGCTCACATGGGAGAGATTGGAGGAGGCTAGACTGACCGATCCTAAAAGGATCTGGATGGCTTTTATGGCTGGTGGCTAATTGAAAAATAACAATCATGTTCTGTAGGTTAGCTCTTCCTTGGATGGCACAGGGGTAAAATAAAGAAAAACAAAATGTGGAAAAGGGTCAGACTGACGTCTGAAGCAAGCTAATAGAAAAGAGGTAGCGCTGCGTGTTTGAGTTGGACTCGATATTGCATGGCATTTGGTTGCATTTCGCTTTGCTACAATATAAAATATGTCATCTTTATCGTCTTCTCTTCTAGCATTGTGGAAATATCATCGGTAAATGCGCAGTGAAGAGCTTGTTTTGACTGGGGTTCAGTTGCATAGGGGTAGCACGTCACTTTGCAGTAAAGCTGAATACAACAACGTTGATAGCGATAGGCTGAGATAAGAGCAACGATAAAAGGGATTTTTCCTGTGCTATATTTATTGAACTAAAAATAAAAGTATTGAAATGTGGCGCCGGAGGGCCTAACATTTTGTAAACACTTAACACATTTCAGTACCCATCCCTAGCTCAGGCAATGCTTAGTGCAAATTGTATCGAAGTTTCCATCACCCAATATTTGAGTTTAATTGGACACACTGACCAGAGAGACGTTATATTTAAGGGGGTCATTTGTGCAACAGCGTGAACAAACTTTGTACATGTTTTGCGGAACAGTGATGGCACCAGAGCACTTTTCCCTTTTGTTTAAAATATAATTGCAGCTTCCTGCAGTCTGAAAATTGCAAATGCATTTTTTCCTTAAAATTACAGCCCTTCCCTTCAAACGTACATTCAGCTCCCCACTGAAGAAATGTTGGAATGTGAAAGGAAAGGGAAGGTTTTATTTTCTGTTTATTTCAGTTATGAAAGGATGGAGGAGTGCGTAACGTCTGAAGCAGCTTTAAAGAGCAATATATATGATAAGGCTGTCTGACTATTGCTCTTCTAAACTGTCTCTCCAGCCGTTGAATGCGTACACAGGGCGTGATGGAAAGTCACATAAAAAATGCTTTAAAGTGCAAGTTCAAGAGAAGACTGTCCTCTGTCCTAGTTAGAGCTTTCCACAGACTAAATTCATTCCTTAACCTCCAACTCACCTACATATCAATACAACAACACAAACCTAAGCCTTACCCAAAAGAGGTAACAACACCTCTTAGATGTTCTGAAATCACTGTAAAGCACAGTCTGTTGTGGCAGATTGCTTTTATATAACCATTGTAATGCAAATGTTCAATTAATACTTTGTTTTTAATCAGGATTAATTAAATGTTATTCTTTCACCAAGCAGTGTAGGTCTAGTACCGATATGAGTTGTTATTTGTAGTTCATGCATTAATATTAAAATTAGCTGTTACACGGTCACAGGTTTGCATTCATCAGATATTTTACAACGGCTTGGAATGTGACTCACCCTGTCAGTAAATGACGCCTTTTCAAGTGAACAGAAGCCAAAATGTCCTCAAAAATCCTCACTGTCTGGGCCTCTAGCTGGTCCTCACAACTGTAGTGATACAAGCATGGACACTCAACTTGTTTTTGTTTTCTCTCGTTTTCTCTCTCCATACACAGTGCGCAATGGGCACCACAGGACAGAAGTCCATCTCGCGGGTCATCGACTACCTGGAGCACTGTTAACAGACAGCCAGACAGCTAACTCGCGTTCTGACTGCACATCAGAGGGACTCCAGACTATTCTGGCGCCCGTGTCCCGACAGAAGCCACAAAGGGTCATTGGAGGCTCACCACTGTCCCCTTGACTTCGTCTGATCACTCTGAATTTTTAGTCACCTATAAAGGCATACACTGATGTGCGTGTACACACATACACACACACACACTCAAATACAAAAAGTCTCAGCAGCTTCTGGAGCACAGCCTGAACCAAAGCCCTGCTAGCTAACAGATGCAGATCCCTTCAGTCAGTTCCGTTAAACTAATGCCACATACAGAGTCAGATAAGTACTAGATTCATCCTCAGGTAACTGGGAATCAGGCAGAGGCGAGGCGAGATGAGAGACCAAATCTTGCAAGTCTCTAAATATCTATCTATGGAATGTCAAATTTGAAGATGGACTCATTGCGCACCTCTTCTTTAATGTCCCAGAGGGTTGAGAGCCCTAACAGACATCTGGCCTCCGAAGTGGAGTCCTCTCTCCACTGCGAGGTTCAGATTCCTGGTCGCAACAGTAATGCTTAGCAGGAGTGTGAACTTCTAAATCAAATTTTATGGATCATTACATTTTAATCTCTCCTTGTCCACATTGAAGCCAAGGGTGAAATCATTGATTAACATGAAAAACATGAATCATTTTCATGGATGTCAGAATGATGTCTCTATGTAAACTTGTGTGGAATGATTTGAATGCATAAATCCATTTACCTACATGTTTGCAATTGGCTTGCGATGGATATTAAGGGAAAGAGAATATGTTTAAGCTTTGATTTATCTGTACTGATCGTGCCCTTTATCTTTGTAAGGTGTGCAAGGTAGCAAGTCACAAGATGGGCATCCTCTGTTTTTAGACTTTTTGTTTTCCTTTGAGGGTTTTTTTTTTGTAGTTTTTCTGTTTGTTTTTTAATTAATTAGTTTTAAAAGAAATCAGCAGGTCTGCGTGACATGTCAAGTTTTATTTTTTTTTTTATTGGACTGATAATGGCACTTGGAAATGAAATGCTAATATGAATTTTTGGATGCTTTTTTTTTTTCTCCTCCTCGCCCATTATCAATTTGGAAATATATTGGTATATTTAGAGTATTTAAATTTCAATTAATTCAGCATTATGTAATTATGCATTTAAACTTATTGGTATAACAGATGTGATGGAGTACTCAAGAAATTGAGGGTTGAGTTTCCTTTTGAATTAGCAATGAAGTTAATTTTGATTTTAACGTATTTAATTTAATGCTTTCGCTTCCTTTGTAAATGCAATGTCTTGACCTGACGACATGTGACATGCCACTTCTGTCTGGAGATTTCGCATCACGTTTCATTATGATATATCCCATGTGACACAGCTCAGTGGCTGGGCATAGTGTATTACAGAACCTGCTGTATTGTGGTTTGGGCTGAAACCCATGTGTGATGTCTCAAAATTTAATCCAAACTGCTACATATATAAAAAAAATAGGAAATGTCATTTTTATATTCATGTTAATAGACATGGGTGTTTTTCTTCTGATGGCTTCATGTTTCTGTATGTCCAGCCACTTCCAGCTGTACGTCTTTACTATCGTTGCATCATGATGTGTCAGTGTTGGACAACCCTCATTAAGCCCCCATTTATTTATCCTGTCGTGGTGTCATTTTACCGATACTGATGCACCTGAACCTTTTGAACACATCTGTCTGTTAAAGCAGCAATGTCTTGTACTGCTCATGTACGATCACTGATTGAATGACAGCCATACCTATATAAGCAGATTACTTTAGTTTTATCTGGTTTGTAGGGCTGCAGTGAACATAACTAACGTGTTTACTGTAAATGAATTACTTTGCAAAATCTGGTCTTGAATGGAATTTTAGAATGTAAATACTCCTGTACATAGTGGTTAATGGACATTTAAAATGCTTAGACTACTTTTTTCCCGAAGCTGATATTTTTATTTTATACAATATTTCTGAGTTGTCATTTGGAAAAAGAAAAAAAAAAATCCCCCGCAGGAAGAGAAAAAAAAATGTTTGTACCAGTTTCAAGGACATTGTCTTTGGTTACATGTAAATAGTTGTATCTCAAAAAGAAAAAAAAGTTGCTACTTTCAGTACACTCCCCATGTGTCTGTTTCTTCCATTGTTTAAACAGCGGGAATGCATCCGGTCTTTTGTTTCCAGGCTTGTAACTTGGGCTTTTATGTATTCAGTGCTATGGGAGGTAAACACTTTACCAAACAGAAGTAATGTTTAGTTTGGTATTGCTATTCATGCGTATAGCAACCACTGAATGCTTGACTGTGTATTGTACCGTGTGTTTCTCTTTGTTTCCGTAGCCCTATGAGGCTACAAGTGAACACTTTCTCAGAGAGATAATGTGTGTGTGTACGTGAGTGAGAGAGAGAGTGTGTGTGTCTGTGTCTGTCCCCTCCCCTTTCTGTTTCTTTCTCCTCCCTGACAAACTCGCTGGGATGGAGTGAGAGTCCAAAGCATGGTCTGTATACTTAACAGCACTCAGCAGTGACAGTTTGTGGACAAGGCCCCACGGCTTGACTGACTGCTGCATAATGGAAACAAAGGATTCTTGTTGCTGTTGCTACCACAGACTCTTAAACCAACAAATCGCTAGGGGAGCCTGGGGAGCGTGGTGAAATAGTATCTGGCACCCCCTGATCCCATGCACGCGACAGCTGTGTCAACCGCGATACGACGAGCAGAGACGAAAAACAAACCCCGCGTCTGGAAATGTCAGAACTTGACAAGATGGGGTAACAAGTTTGGTGAACGGTGCACAAACATGTAATTATGTCTGTTCGTCTCCCCGCCCAGTGCGCAGATATATGATTAGAGGATCGGGGTGCTACAATCAAATAAATTCACAAGAGCAAGAATCTTGTACGTGCTTGACAGGCATCTTCGCCTTTCATCCCCTCCCATACATTATACATGCTACAGTTCTCCAATGTAGGCAATGGCATCAAAGACGGCACATTTTCCCTGTGATGATCAGTGCCAAGGATGTAGATGAAGAGTAAACATGAAGAGAAAAGGATTGGCCAGGATTTCCTATAGGCTAATGAGATTGATGCAATGTCCCCCACTGAGAAAATGCGAGGGAGGGAAGGTGGAAGGCAGGATGAGGGAGAAGGGATGCAGAGCACAGGGGATTAACATTGTTTCCCACCTGTCAATCAGACACCTCTCCGCCGAGCTGCACAGCCTAAGGGGGAGAACTACAATGCAATTCTCCAGCTTCGCCATGTTCATCCTTCCATCTCCCTCTGTCTCTGGCCACGTATTTCCCTGTGTAGCTTCCAAATCTCTGTCAATCTTGGCTTGACTCATTTATTTTTTCAGTCTCACCCTCCCCTGTTCCCCTATTGCCTCTTCTTCTTTAACAACCTGTTGTCTCCCAGTGTGTGTATATATTTCTTGTCTTTGGCCAGATTAACACAGGCAGAAATTAGCCGTTTAACCCCCATGTGACTCGCATCAGATATTTTTTCCCCATGTTTTACTTGAAAAGATTGGATGGGTAATGCAGGTTTCACCATCTCATTTTGTAAAGCCGTCTCACTTGTCGATCTGTCAATCTACCTGCTGTTTCCTACGAAGACAGAATGATAGGAGGCCTTCACGCCACTAGGTGGCGTGAGTACTCAGCCGTTGGCCGTAATGCCTCAATGGTCGAAGTGGTAAACCCTATGCACACACCCACACAGATCTCTGTGTACTTCTACACACACACACACACACACACACACACACACACACACACACATTGGAGTACATGGACACACACACACACACACAAACACACAAGTATCCTCTCATCAGTGGTGCTTCCTACTGATTTCCCCTCAAGCTGTTATAACTCTGCCATTTTTGGAGAGACAAACATCCTCGTCTCACTGAAGCAGTAACGCGCGCACACACACACACTCACGCACGCACACACCCTGGACAATAGTGAAACATTTATGAAGAGGCGCAGTAGTTATTTTGCTGACCATCACCGCCATCATTCAGTAAATTTAAATCAAGCTGTCACACCGCAGTACCACACACACCACACATGTACCAACACATGAAACACAATCAAAACATGAATAACCGTGTTTCTTTCAAATATAAAATCTGTTAAATTGGCAGAGCTTATGCATGCTGGAGTGCTCTTGATGACAGCTGCGTAGGAGAAGACTTGAAAAAGACTCCCACAAACTGTCTTTTATACTTTCAGGGAAAAAACACATTTTATTCACATTACAGCATTTCAAATGTATGCTTCACAAAAATATGTTTTATTTCTTCATGTTAAACATCAAGGCTACTCTCCCCTACTCCCTCGATGTCTGAATTCACCCTTGTACTGTAAATAAATGATATGCACGATTAACGGGAATACTTTGGCACAGAGAAACGCAATCTGAAAAACCCAGGACTGGCGCTCCTTTTTTCTAAGGTCTACTCTTCAATTTGTATGTCAGGAAAGATTAAGTTAGAGAGTAAACAGTAAAGCTGAAAAATGAGTATTATCTTGGAACAGCAGGAGAACCTACAACCAACCCCAAGAATAACGTCAACAGAATGAAGAACTTTGCTCTTGACCACAGTGCTGACTGGTGATAGAGCCAGTGTTCAATGATTTGTGTGCAAGGCCAAGGATTATTTTGCTTTTACCGCAAAGGATTTATTCAAACTGTTTGTCCACTAGTGCCACGCTATCCTGCTCTCAGAGCAGACCGGGCTCTGTAGCTTAAATGGATGCTGTGTGGGATCTTTCACTGTTGTCTTGTTTACACACACACACACACACACACACACACACACACACACATTTACACGCAGGCACCCAGGCATACGCAAAAATACACACAGAGAGGCATACAAACCCCCAGCAATAAAAGCAGTGAATGTAGACACAACAACAGTACACATGCACAGCGACAAAAACAGAAACAGAAACACACAGCAATATAAGAAGTGCACACTGCACACACACAACAACAACAACAAACCTAGTACACACTCGTATTCCCTCCCTCTGCTGTCCACACATACACAGGTAGCTCCTCTTTTTTAATCTCACCCTTTAAATCATTGAGTGGCGGGGCAGAAAGACTCACTCGCCCATCTGTATTCCTGGGTGTGCGTGACCTGCACTCTTAACGGATGGGCTTTGTGTCCAGGGGCGAGCCAGATGAGGAGCAGAGAGCAGAGGAGCAGAGCGGCAGTACTACTATCTCACACCGCCTCTCCTCCTCGCTATCCTGCACCTCTGGGCTCAGTCAGCCTGCTTTCAGTCTGCGGTGGTAGGGTGGAGGTTTGGGTGTGAGACTCAAACTGTGCACGTACATGGAGTAGGGCAGCTGTGTGTGTGTGTGTGTGTGTGTGTGTGTGTGTGAGTGTGTGTGTGTGTGTAAAGGGGACTGGAGGGTGTTAATTTGAGATGAACAGCATTACAAGCTCCTTCAACCGATCCCAGTGGAAAGACCTGGGTCAACCGCACAGAGAATGATGTGTTTGCATAGCAAAACAGGCAGCGCCGCACACACACACACACACACACACACACACACACACACACACACTCATACGCGCACTCACACACAAATCCTTGCATGCCTAAACTTGTAATGCAAAAACATATATGCATACACACACAGTAAAGTTCACGCAGGGCGCACACACACACACACACACCCCCTCAGAATACACATTTATAAATCAGTGGCTGGAAAAGAACCTTTTCTCTGTTTTTCTTTATTATGATACCAGCAGTCTTTTAAATTGAGTTTTTTTTTTCTTTTTTTACACAACTGACTCCAATGTTTGTTGCTCTGAAGAGAGGCTAAGTGTGTGGGTTGAGTTGTAGGAATGTTATGGGGAGCTCAGGGAGACTCGCTCTTTCACAGCGTGTCTGTGTGTGTGTGTGTGTGTGAGTGTGCGTGCTGGTTCTGTGTATTAGATCAAGAAAGAGAGAGAGAAATTTGTTCAACACACCACAGATATACAGAAATAATACATTTATAGCAATTAGCCAGCTACCCAGGCAGCTTGTTCCCACACAATCAAAATGTCAAGTCAGAGCCAACATTTGGAGTAGAAATATATCCAACTAGTGAATTCAGTAGGCAGACCGCAGCAGGTTTATGTCAGTGTGGTTATTTTTGGTAATGTGGCTCTTGTAGATTGTTTTTGTTTTGGTAGTGTTGTTAGGGATGTTGGGGTTGACGTCTGAGATAGAAACCTATATATATGTAGATAGATAGATAGATAGATAGATAGATAGATAGATAGATAGATAGATAGATATTGTAGATAGATAGATAGATAGGCCTTTCAATGGGATTATGAGTACATATGAGCGAGAGACTAGGGTTTATAAGGTAATGACTGTTGCATATGTATAGTTTAATTGTTTGGCAAGGTGTATTTTGAGGGTAGCATATAGTTTGAATGGGTGGGATGTAATTTGTGAGTCAGTTATTGTGTAACAGGTGGCACTGATAGGCAACTGACTGGAAACTGAAACCATGATTTCATAGCTACCTGATACACAATTTGACCACTGTCTGTCTTCATAAACAACTGAGGTAAACCTACCGTACTGAAACACTGCAATCCAAACGTTCGTCCTTGTCTCAGCACTTAGAGATCAAGGGTAGCTGACAACCCAACACCAAATAAACAACCATGGATTTGGAAAAACAAAGATTCTCAATTGAACCCTCAATGAAATCAGTGAAAGCAGGAACACGAGACCAAACAAACGGCCTGGGACTTGGATAAGCGACACAAAGTTTCCAATTACAAATCTGTGGAACTAGTGCCTACTAGCTGAAACTAGCGCCTACTAATTGAAATCAAACTTCAAGATACTCAATTTAAATTAGCTAAACCAGAATCTGAGATCCTCGCATGCCTAGCTATCACATTTCCCTACACAGTATGAGATGGTAAACACACCACAGTCCACAGCTTTTGTCCCAGGAGGTGTACGTTACCAGGACTGCAGCCTTTAAATGTATGTTTATTGTCCTTTTTCTCCTAAAAAAGTCCATACATCTGTACCAATAAAAAGTCTTTTTTCTGTATTTTTTCTGTTAAAAACATCACATACACGATTGATGAAATGCATACGTGACGAAGAAGGGCAATCTCTTCGCTGCAGCGGCCATCTTTCACTCCACCACTCTCTCCGTCTCTTTTTCTGCGCCGTGTCAAATGGTTTCTCACATCCTGGTCTCTCTTTCTCTGTCTGTCTCTGTGTCTCTCGCGCTCCGCTCCGTTGTGTTCTTTCCTATCTCCAATGTATTTCCCTCTTGCTTGGCCTGGCTGGTTTTGTTACTGGGGATCTAAGTGATTAAGTGCCAGTGTGAAACATTTGAGGGCGTGCCAGCCCAACTAGCGAAGACCCCTGTGGCTTCAGCGCCCTTGGAAAAGCAAGCACAACACAAGCCTCTAAATGGAGCTTGAAGACCCCTACTTTCCGATCTAATGGTCCCTGTGATACATCCCCTGAGGCCGGCGCTCAGCTAGGCAAAACTTTAGAGTGCAGCGCTGAAAGATGACAAGGCGAACAGGGCTTTCAATAGCCTACTGAAGCTGCATTTGAAGCCAGAGTTTTAGTTGGATTATGCATTAGCAGAGCCAATACCTCAAAGATGCCATTGCCCTTACAGCAAGATATTTCACAAGCACAGAAAGAAAGCCAACTCACTAAAGGTGCAATGTCATACATCAAGGTGTGTGGAAAAAAAAAGAAAAGCATAGTACAAAAGGAAAAAATAGCTGTGTCAGACAATGCTACTTCAAGCGGCAGATTTTTTTTAGGGGGGGAAGGAAGTACAACAGACCTGAAAGACCTGGTATTTGCATTATCTTGCATAATTGAATCTCTGAGTAATTCGGAGGGAATTAATATTAATCCTTTCCTCTGGCAGGGTGCCCCGTGAGGCTGTAGAGCCTGGGGGGAGAACAGAGAGACACACCGGGGAGAACATGCCAAGATCCTCTTCAAGTAGAACATCCAGCATCATAGGGAAGGTGGCTAGCTGCTGCTTTGAGGGGTTTTGACTTACGAGCCACAGAGAGCCTGGTCTCTGAGGGGGATGAGAAAAAGTAAAACTTAACACCATTCTCCATAAATCTAGAGCATTATTAGCTTCATAGGACTGAGCTGTGTTACAAATGACTCAGAGTAAGCCGGGTATCTGATTGCTGTGGAATTCCATGAAGATGCAAAATGTAGGCTATGGATTTTGATGAAGATTTAATTGCATTTAGATGAGGTGGTTGGAATGCTGCTGCTTATCTGATGGTGCTGCAGATTTATGACGGCAGAGCCTCATGTCCTCCGTTTGTGGCTTCTGTGCGAATGCTCACCTTGGATTATGGCACAAAGGATTGCAATACCAAATCCTGTGCAATGGTAAATGCTCACACAGAACCAGTTTTGTGACTGCTGCGTTACCACAGCGCCACAGCACTAATGCACTATGGTCTGTGGAGGGAATGAGATTTTCTAAAGATTTGGGTGTAGTAAAGGAAATGTGTCAAGGAAATCGGGGAGTGTCACCATCACAAGCCTGAGGGCCTGGAAAAGGTGTTTAATAGATTTGTATGAAGGGAAGAAGATGGAGGTTAGTGTGGATTATAATTGAAATGCAGGATATTACGTCTTCATTGTTTATACTATTGTGAAAAATAGGTAAACCTATTCTTAGGTAATAGGTAAGCATTGTTGGTGGGGCAGCAATACTCCTGAGATGCAACTAGTCTGCTACAAAGGTACAAGAGGAAGAGGGAGAGGAAATGCAGGAAGGAACCGTGAAACTTTTTTGCATTTAAAAGAGCTGGTTTAGCCCCACGGGTGACGTGAAGTTTGTGTCGTTGCCTCAAACGAAGGAAAGCAGCGATTTGGGGATGTTTTGTCTCTTCTGTGGCTAAATGGAATACGTTTTGAATTTTATTTTGCCTGAATTGATTCGCTGGATTTCTTAGGATTTTCTTAACACACTGAACTGAACTAACCTGCCAAGAGCTTTTACTTAGAGAAACTTTTTCAGGACCCACTTTTGGATTTTGGGACATTGAATTATTTTGGGCTGTTTCCTTTAAGCTGATGACACTTGCACATGAGCAGTTAATTCCCTGTGAGAGCATTAACAGTTGAGAGTGAGGCAAACTTTCAGGCCAGTATCTCCCTAGCAGTGGTGGAAAGTAACTAAGTACATTTACTCAAGTACTGTACTTAAGTACAATTTTGAGGTACTTGTACTTTGTATTTCCATTTTATGCTACTTTGTATTTATACTCCACCACATTTTAGAGGGAAATATTGTACTTTTTACTCCATTACATTTATTTCACAGCTATAGTTACTAGTTACTTTTCAGATCAATTTTATATTTAAAACATTTGATCATCTTTATAAAATAACTATAAAATAGCATTGTTATAGATTAGACTACCCAAAAGTAAAGCTACATTTTTAAGATTAGCATCACGTTGACAACTTTAAAATGCTGCTTACATGTACATGTATGTCAATAAATCAGTATTAATATTCCAATAATTTATGAAAAATATAACTCTCTAAATGGGGACAGTTTGCATAATGAGTACTTTTACTTTGATACTTCCACCACTGCTCCCTAGTGTAGTATTTTCCTTCTAGCCTTACTAATTACAAGTCTCTTTTAGCTTCATGACGACAGGAGAACTTATTTCCACAGTATCTGAGTATTTCCATCCCAGTCCTCATCATGCCATTCAAATTTCTATGATGAACTTACCTTTAGCTCTTTGCATTCACAGTCACAATCCAAATGTCTTTCAGGTGTATAATAACGAATCAGGGAAGAAGATGTGCTGCTTTTCCTTTTGAAATTGACAGGATCCCGTTGTTAGTCTTATCGTGCATTGAGCTTGAAAGACAGGGTTTATTATGCATTCATGACAATTGGAAACTGGTAAAAAAGTGCAAAATTCGAAGCTCCAAACCTGAGGGGTAAGTGAGGGGAAGTTGGTGTGGTCTCCAAAGCCTGAATGGAGCGATGAGATATTACACAGTGTGCATGTTACACCCCCAGTTCAGCTCCTCATGGCAAGGCTGTCCTCTCCTCAGGTCAAAAAAATTTCCCAGTTCTCACTTGTCATCAACATACTATTAGCAAAATTTAAATTCATCATGAATTCACTGCAGAGCGCACTTCACCATTAAAGTTAAAGTGCAAATCCATTATGAATCAGAATTCATGTTAATTTTATGATCTCTGACAGCTTTAATAGAAATTTGTAAACATGAAGTCAAACTCTCCCCAACGCTACAATAAAAGATTTAAGATTCTAATCTGTGATGTCATGTGGTGTTATCAAAAGCCCAAATCCTATTGGATTTGGGCTATCAATCTTCTATTGATAGTGATATGGAGACTGATTTTGTGGAGTTTTTGTTTGTACTTTGACACCCAATTATGTTTATCTCCTTGCAGTGCCAATAGTTTTGAACCAGAAAATGTGTCCACATCTCCAGTAAAGCACTCTGGATACTGAGCCTGTTACGATATCCACAGTTGATTGGACTCGGCAGAGTCTCTCCAAGGTCATAAGAATGTGTGAACTATATTTTATAGGAAAAATCCACCCACACACTTTAATACTATAAAAACAGCTATTGGAAATGACATTTCTAGGGCCGGTTTGTTGTTTGGGTTCTGTATTTTGCTTATTCCCTATCTTCCTCCTTTCTTTTTTTTTATTATCATTGTTACATTAATTACCTATTATTTCCTTTGCAGCTACAATGGAGCTGCACATAATTTTTCAACTATCTAAAGCATCAACAGTAAATGTCAGGTTCCTCAGAATAAAACAGCACGGTCTTCTTTCTAGACTCACCATTTGGCACCATTGTAGACTCAGCAGCAATACTAATTTCTCCACCAACAGTAGCCTCAACAGACCATGGTGCAAAACTTCTTCTTGACTGGAAGAACTCTTAGGACAGAATTATTGATGGTTTGATTTCTGTCCGTTGGGCGGTAGTAGAACGTCAATATAGTGGGAGAGGCAGATATACAGCTTTGCTCATAACAGTATTACAAGAAAAAAGAAGAAACAGAATATGCAGTATAAATTAAATAAGAAACTGACCTGGAAAACCTCCAGTCATCCCAACGTTATACCAGGCTTTCCCTGTTTTATCTTTGTTTTGGTCATACCGTTGTTTCCGTGTTCGCCGGCATTTTTTCCAAAACAAACGTAGGAATGACTCTGATTAGCTAAACGGATGGTGACGAATCCGTCAGTCCAGAAAAGGTTCATCTGGTTTGAACTTTCTGTCCGACAAAACAGACAAACGCGTCCTTCCAGTCAACAGACAGCTCTCATTGAAAATGAATTGAATTGAACGGAGACGGACAGACACAACGGGTCAGTGTGGCCGCGGCCTCACTGTCTCCCCACTGCTCTCCCCACCTGCACCTCCCTACCCACAGCTGAGTGCAACACGTTCACGCCCCTTCTCTGGGGGTTGTTGAAAGTCATTCTGGGAAATGTAGGAAATCACTCACTGATGAAGAAGTAGAAGAGGCAGGTTGAGGGAAAGTGGGTGCACTAAAAAAGTTATTGCTTTTACTATTAATTAATTACACTTCATCAGAACATGACTTCTGGAATACATTGAATATCACAGATTGATAACAGTGTAAGATTATCCAAGGGTGGACATTTCCTTTAAGGTTTATCCAATTTGTATTTTATAGTATATAGTAATATATATAGCAGGAAATTATATATATATATAATATATTATATAATATGTGTGGTGGTGGGGGGGAGTGCCTTGCTGATTTTCCATAACCCAATCACATCTGACATTTACATACCACAGTGATACTATCCAGCAATTATTTCTTTCTGTTTTTAATAAGTAATTTTAACAATTTGAAATAATCCATAAAAAGGATAGATAAAAAAAAAGGAAGCCTGGACATATGTAGTGACTACCAATTACTGAACATGTTGGAGGTTGACAAGTCTTCTTATTATATGGAAGAATGTATATGAAATTTTCTTTTACAGTGGAAGTGTTACATGGCTTCATGCAGATGGCAGCTCTGGGGATCAGGAGCTCCTGCGTGGGACGTGTTAATTGATATGGACCGGGGCTGAACCAGAAGACCTCGAGGGGCGAGGGGAATGACAAGTTAGTCTAATTAACATCCTGATCGTGTCTCTGGATAAAAATTCATATCAGATCAATGTTGCTTTCAAGGAGTCAGGAGGTCGTTAACGTGGAGGGAAACTAACTCTCTTTACTCCTTACACACAGAATAAAGAATATATCTATCTATCTATTCTTTATTCTTTTATTCCCTCCTATTCATTACACACATAATATAGTGGAATTGATATAAAATACCCCTATTAATACCACTATTATTTGTATCTATCTGTCTATCTATCTCTCTAAGTGTCTATCTCTCTATGTAACTCTATCTATCTATCTATCTATCTATCTATCTATCTATCTATCTATCTATCTATCTAATGTTTCCATCCTTGATCAAGTCAAGAGAATACAATAGCTGACAATTTACGCTACCTTTTGAAAGAATAGGTGAGGCTGCCAGGCATAAAAGATTTTTAAACTGAGGTTCCCAGTGTTAAAAAGGCTTTGTTGTCCTTAATCCATGCGTGACTAAAAACATTCACACGGTAAATCCCAAACAACAATGTGTGCCTCCCTTGCTCCGGCTAAGCTCTCGGTTGTATTTAGTGTGCTTTGTATACTTTGGAAAGTTCACTTAGACCAGACTGCATCTCAGTCTGGTCTGATTTCCCTCCCTTGTTCAGGCGCAGCTACACCTAAACCGCAAAAGAAATATGACACGTTGAACAAATCATGCACTGGGGGAAGATTTGTTTCCCCTCCTTTTTCTCCCTTATAACTTTCTTTTTGTCTATCTACCTCCGCCTTTGTATTTCTCGCTCCCTCACCCATTCTTATGCGTTCTCACACTCACTCTGTCCTCGGTGTTGCCAATCTCTTTTCTCATATTGTATTCCTCTTATTCCGCCTCGCTCAGAGTCAGACAGTGCACAGAGAGAGAAGCCACTGCCAGATGTATAATAGGCTGCTGAAATAAGAACTCCATTCATGTAATGTATTGGACAGGGAACATTCACAGTGCATGTGCTGTGACAAAAGGGCAGTATGTGTTATTGTCCAAACATATAGAGCTACACGCGTTTGCACTTGTGTGCAGGCGTACTCATTATGTGTGTGGCTCTTTATTTTCTGTGCTACCTGTGAGTTTTCTTTGTTTTCATATGAATGTGTGAGTGTGTGCTCGCATGTGTGCATTGTGCATTTGTGTGTGTGTGTGTGTGTGTGTGAGTATGTCTTTTGTGGTAGACATGGGAGCGGTAGGACTGGAGGGTGTTAATGTGAGAGATGGACAACAGTGCATGCTCCTCTGACTGACCCGATACACCTGTCTGTGTCTGTGTTTGTGTGTTTGTGTGCGTGTGCGTGTGTGTGTGTGTGTGTGTGTGTGTGTGTGTGTGTGTGTGTGTGTGTGTGTGTGTGTGTGTGTGTGTGTGTGTGTGTGTGTGTGAGTGCGTGCGTGTGACACACTGAAGCCTTTTGTATGTTTTTGTAGTCAGCCAGAATGGGCTGAAAGAACTGACACGTAACACAGGTTATCCAGATCAACTTTACATCCTCCCCCTTCTCCCCACACACACACACACACACCAGATCCCATCGTCTCATACACTATGAATGCTCTCCTCTCTTTTAATTACCCTCTCCATCAGAGCATCGGCTCAATCACCCAAGGGACCGCAGGCCTCTGGGGCTGGAGCTGCCGCCCCACTGGCCCGGCCCCCTCGGTTGGATGCTGCCTCTAATTTCGGTACTGCGATGATGACTACGCACTGTGGACCGACCCGTGTGGCGGCGAGGTTTAGCGATAGCGTTAGTGATGTTGTTGGCCGATGGATGGCGCTGTGAGCCCTGCGAATCAGACTCCAGCGCTTCTGTTGTGGTTGTGGTGTGAAGGGCGAAAACCGATCTGGATTTTAAATATGGGGTAACACCTGGGGAGGATATGCATGAGTCCTCTGCTTTGGCGCAGCAGTCGATTCATTAGCCTTTTTAACGAGACAGAACCAGAATGTACACAGCGTGGAAACACTAATCAAGCATCTATTCCTAAACTTTGCCTTAGGAACCTCGCGATTATCCTCCTGAATGAAAAATGTAATACGATCAATTTATTTTTCTCGGAAGTGAGGACTGATGGACTAATGTAAGAGTTAAAACTTACATTTATGCAGAGCTTTTTCAAGGTATTCAAAGCACTTGGCATGCTTCACTTTCACACACCACCAATGTGGAGGCCAACTTTAATCAATAGCCTCCATGCATTCCTAATGCAGCAGAATACATCAACGTTTTTACTCGGTGAAACACAAGAAACTTTGGTGTAAAATTCATTCACCTCTAAAAGTGTTTCTCAAGGATTTGATGCTGTACTTGGAACGAAACTCAGATTGCTTCAAAGTTGTGTAGAACAAGCTCTTGTATGTAATCAGTGCGGTGTTTTTTGCCATGATGCACCAATTTTAATCCGTCCTGAGAGCGCCACCTCACTGATTGCAGAATCCACTGTATCTTCAAATATAGTGATGGGATGGAGAATGTAAAGCAAAAACAGGGTAATGGAGGCTTTTTGTGCATTATGGACTGTTTTGAAGGATACCACTTAAAGGTTAGGTCCCCTGTTCAATCCAGTAATTACCAACTAGCAGCCAATCAGATTTGAGATTTGAGTCATTATTTTTGTGCTCAGCTCAGGGACAAGCAGGAGTTGGATATTTTAAGATCTCGACTGCATCATGTTGAGCATGGACATTGTTCCAGAGTTTCGAGTGCAGCAAAGAGTGAGTACAAATTCACCTGCTAATCACATCGCTCCAAACTGCTGTGAGTAAGCTATAGCATAGGTAAGACTACATCACTGAGTAATGTGGCTGTTTATCCTTTGCCTGCGTGTTAATTTGCCGACCATATTGCTGCTTATCATGTTTATATCGCAGTTTATCCTGCTGTCATTTACAGTTGCAGCCTGTAATACTGTTCAGGGAATTGTTGTTGTGGCATTAGAATAATTTACCAATGCTGTTGTTTCCTTTGCCTGTCACCTAATACTAGTCAGTTGACTCATCTTATTAGCTGCAGTAATTCTGCGCACCATTAGTGTCAGTTACAAATGTGTGAGTTGCCAGATGCGTCACTGTGTTTTCCTTTTGCTTGATGGCCTTACTCAAATACTTATGATTAGTTATGATTCAGTATCTTTGAAATGTACCTACTATTGTTGTATTGTTGTAGAACCACACTCACTCACACACACCCACACAGAAACTTATCTGCAACTGTATTCAGCGGCTTCAGTGGAAAGTGCCTCCTGTACTGGAGGTATATGAAGACACACAGAGTCAGTGTATTCTTACCGACGCCCCTGAGCAATCACAACTTTGAGTAACTGGCTTCCTTGACTAATTATCATAACCTACACAATATGTACTAAGCATCTGGACCAGGCTAAGGTCAAAGGTTGCTGCTATTTTTGAGTCTCAATCATTGATCCAAGTCTGCAGTTTTAACTAAGAACCTCTCTTGTTGCCATGGAGTTAGATGATTGAAGCTGACCAAAAAACACGCTCATTATTGAGAAGCGTGGATTGCTTTTATATTGTCTTTCTTTTATCACATTAATGACTTCCTCTCATTAATTCCATTTTTATTCTGCCCCAACAGGTCTGCGTACCTACAATTGAGTAGTAACAATAAGTTTGATATGAACATAAGTCTGAATGAAAGAAGATGATCCCCTACATCCCTCTCTCTCTCTCTCTCTCTCTCTCTCTCTCAGCCCCTGCTTTTCTGGTGTGCTCTCTGTATGCCTATCACAACACTCACACTGTGTGATTCTGGTCCCTCACCTGAAGCCATCCCAGAGTAAGACCAAAATAGTCTTCAACCACGGAGTCTCTTTGAAATGAATTGTACGCACAAAAAAATCCAATGGGCATCAGAGATGAAAATATAGTTTTCATGTTGACGCTTCAGAAGCAGCGATGATAATTTCCAGCCTGCAGTAAACTGGGATTTGACGGAGGAGAAAAAAAAACACTGACATTTTCACTCTGTATGTAAGAGTGGAGAATCGGTTTCGGGGGCCATGGAATGATCAAGAAGCTTTGGGATGTTCAATCAAACACACCGACTCCCCTCTGATGAATCTGTCATGAAATTGACCTGGATATGCGGGATGCTTTGATTCTGGGATTGCAGAGCAGCGATGTGCAGTCAAACACAAGCACCTGTCTCACCACTATGTTGACCTTTGCCTTCTCAATTAATGAATTAGAGGTTCACCAGTCATAGTATTGCTGCAATAGTAAACTAACACATACAGATGATCAAATGGCGAGAAAGTTCTTTGAAAAGAACAGGATTTTTTTATTTTTTTATATTTTTATTTTTATGATTATTATTTTCGGTGTTTCACCTCTCTTGTTTGTTTGTTTGTTTATTTATTTATTTAAGAAGGGACAATGCACATTAATTAACATGAGTACTTAAGTACATCATGTAAAAGTGCCAGATTTAGCTGTACAGGCTAGTTTTCATCTGCAGTCCCTCTCTTTCACCTCTCTTTGTCTCGCTTCTTCTTTTCAAACATTTATACTAAATAGGATTTCACTACATTTTACCATTTCTGACATTTGGTAATATCTTGCACTCATTAAACATGTGAGACCACAGAGAATCCAGCCTATGGGATAGTGCTACAAATGAATGGTCAAAATCCCTCCAGAACCAAAGAAGCCACATGGCCTCTCTACTCTGTTGCCATTCAGAGCTGTCTTACTCTCTTGAGCAGAGATTTACACTATCAAAATGTAATATATCATTATTAATCACTTGAATGGCACTGCAGTGTGGCATCAGCATCAAGGAAGTGTCTTAACTGTCCTCGCAATTTAACACTTCACATCTAAGCTTAGTATGTGATGCTTTTCTCAATGGGAACAAAATAATCGTGTCGACACACAGCACCTCTGCTTCTTGGACTACAGTACTTGCACAAGGAAGGAGCTCAGACAGCAGGTTTTATGGCTCTGAATAAAGATAATAATGATTTCACAGAGAAAACATCTACTTTGGTGTGGTGGACTAGCTAGTCTCCAGCTTACCTCCCAACATCCCTGTGAACCCACTTACAAATACTCCCCTGCATCATTTGCAAGTATGATTTGGAGGGGGCCTACACTGCCAGTGTGAATTGCAAATAAAGATGCACACAGAGAAATCATATCGAAACATGCCTGATTTCAGTCTCATATTTCATATAAATTTGAGCTATGGATGGTAGCAGAGCGGATTGGTTGTTGAGATACTGTTTTGTGTTTCTGCTACTGTTGAATACACATCAGAGTCTAGAAAGCTTGTAGAAGCAGCCAGCCATATCCTTCCCTACAATGTCTGTTTGTTTTACTTCTCATTCTAAGACTCTGTGGCACCCCCCCCCCCTTTCCACTCTCCCTCTCAGATCCCGAGCTCCCAAAGTGAAAGAGGCACGGCAATCTCTGGGCTCACTGACTGTGGGGCCTGAGGGTCTTTGTGGTAAAAGTCTAGGCACGTATTAGCTCTGCAGTGCTGGCTGACCCAGACTGGTCCCTGGCCACACAGCCACCGTCTCATGCCTACTCAAAGGGCCTCTGTGGTGGGATGTGTAGGCACGGAGCCTGGCCCCTCTGGAACTACATCCATGGGACATGCAGCGCTGGCAGGCTGTCAGACAGGTATGTAGGAGTGTGATGTCTGGAAGACTGCCTTGCCGCCTGGCCACATCATGCTGAAGAGGCCCTTGAGAGGTATTTTAGTGCTCTCCATCATTACCTCGATCCAATTTTATTCCTGATTTATGTATGTGCAAATTTCTCTATCCGTCTCTGTGCTTCTGTCTTACTTTCTGTGTCTGTCACACTGTATTTCTCTTCATATCCCCCTGCCTCCGTCCCCCTCTGCTATCTCCCATGAATGTCTCTTGTTGATATCGCCTTATAATTCATTAATAAGTCCCTAGTCTTCCTCTCTTCTTCCCCCTGTTTTTTCCTTCCGTCTTCCCCCTCTCCCCACCCTGCTGCCGCTATTTGCTTCCTCTCCTCTTCATTCCCCAATCAGCCCCCTCTTCCCAACTTCCTCCAGTATTTCCCCTCTCATCCCAGCCTCTACTCTCAGTGTTGTGCTGTTTCCTTACCTAATTAGGAATCCCTGTAGGTTCTGGTTACAAAGCAGAATATTTACTGTGAGCAGTTCAGCCACAGGTTTCTGGGTCACACAAGGGGAGAGGAGAGCGATCACATTCAAGATTGAGGCCTTTGCTTTGCATAACCTCACAACAACGCTGTTTTTCTGATTGTAGAAAAGTGTTCAAATTAACTCAATTGATGATCTCCTCATCAAGTTGCTGTGATTGAGGAAATTATTATGCTAATTATGCACAAATGTACATGTTGTCCATTGATTGTATGCCACCTATTCAAGGTAGGAAATTTACGAGCTAATTGCATACATACTGATTAGAATTCATACTAAATACAATACTTTACTATACTTTCCCACAGCAAGTGATAATAAATGAATATTGAAAAGGCCTGTTACACCCAGTGAAAGCTTTACTGTTTGCATTCCTCATGACTTGCCTTGTTTAAGCAGATGAGTGACAGGCGACAGAGGTTAAGCACTGTGATTTTGATTGACACAAATTGAAAGAAACCCTCATCTTCCCCAGGGGATCAGAGTGTGTCATGATTGCCAGGTGATGCAATTAAAGAATTCCCAACTTGCCTGTTGTGCTGCAGGCACGTTCGAGGCACGACCAAGAAAATGGAAGATAAGAAGCAGCTCATTTTCATGTCATGGACGTCTTCCAATCTATCACACCTGAGAGTAGACCTGGAGATTGTAGAAGCATGTGTGGTATGATAAAAGATGCATTTAGTTTCATGCACTTAATCCCACCGCAAACATTAACTGTCCCGATGTGTTGTCTTCACCTAGAAACCCAGACAATGACAATGACTTTCCAGTCTAGCTGCCTCACACACAAGGGTTTATGGAAAACCATGGAAATGAACTAATGTATAGAAAAAACACAAAGTAATAATTATTTTGAGATATTTAATATTAATTTAATATTAGGGTTAGGGCTACTCTAAAATGTGAGGGTTCTGAGGGCTGAGATAATTGGGAGGTGAATTTTTTGATTAAATACAGGTTGGATTACAAAATATAAGAAAATTACATGATGCGCAGTTCTGGATTTAGAATATTACAATGTTCTTTTACACTGATTTGAGCAAATGTTGTGTTGTGTTCTTTGCTTGAATGAAGCTCATGTCCTTGGTGTCTATATAAAGCCTTGCTAGCATGGCTTGCAGTTTTATACTAGATGTGTGTAATAAACTTAAAATTAATTAATTCAGTAATTTATAATGTACTTTCCATACCTACTCATTCGTTAAAACCTTCCCTTTCACGTCTCTATTGTGAGCACTGACATTGTGTTTGGCCTATAGTGTGTAGAGCTTTTTAATTTGCCCCCTCAATATATATTACCCCTCTTCCCCACTCCAGTTGCTTAGTTGATCAATTTTTCCATCCTCACTGGAAAACTGCGATGCTGACTAAAACAAAAACAAGTGAGAAATGTGAAGTATAATTTATAAAAACATTTTGTGATTTCCTTTCAGTTTACAATGCAGCTCATTGTTATTCGGCCCTGAGTGTATTTGATAAAACAGAATATTTGCTAAACCATAGAATACTTTCCCGGCTCATGAGATTGAAGACTGTCAGTTTGCAACGCAATGTAGCCTATTGTGCTGTACAATGAAAAACACATTTGCAACACCTATTTATTTCTGCAATAGGTTGAAGGACACAGGGGTGCATTTTATTGAGGATTCCAGTTGTTATGTGCTAATGGTGTGAACATTTGCACGGTACTGCCTTACGCTCAAAATAACTGATTGCCAGCAAAAAATGGTGAGGGAAGCAAGTGTGAAATAATATGTGTTTTCTTTGTGGGAAGGGCAGCAAGAGCTGAGGGATAGGTGTAGGTGTATCATGTCAGATTTATACCTTGTCTATCAGGGATGGGTTTTTTATGTTGTTCACCAAAACCCACAGCAGACCATCTCGTGAATAATGCAGTGCCTTAGGTTGAAATACAGCCTTGGGCATTTTTCTTTTCCTGCAGTATGAGTATCCAGGGAATTTGCATTTCAGCCAGTTATTTTCAGGTGAATTGTGAGTAATAGTACAGATTGGAACAAACAAGTGTGCTTGGCTGGGCGTTTTATAATGGGGATCATAGTTTTTCATTATATGCAAATTGTTCTCATAATGCAATCCTGAGTAGCGATCTCAGAGTAATATAACCAAGGTGTTTGGATCCACCTGGGAAAAGAATTATGCTGAACAATGGTCTGCGGTGTTCAGTCCAGTCAAGGACGGGATCCACGCATAAGAAGCGCTGGCATTGTCCTTAATGGTTCAATCAGAGGTCTTACAATCAGAGACCAGATTCTAATCAAAGGACCTTGAAGTCCTTACATTTCCATTGTGCTGGCCAGCTGTGTCTGAGCCTACATCAGAAAAAACCATCTTTCTTTCCTCTTCTGATTCAGTCAAGAACACGCCTTCAGCGCTTCCTCAGAATTCAGAGGAGATTTCCACTGAGTAGCTCGACCTCACCGCCTAATCACCAGATCTAAAACTCCAGCAGAGCTCCAGGCCGCACTGAGAGGGATAAAACCCCCTCCTGCTGCTGCTTCCTCCGGCCCCACATGCCAGGACACAATTAATTCATACTGCTGGCAGCCTTGGACCGTCTCAATAGTACAACTCTCATCCCTTACGCTCATTTTCTATCCCAATTTGCATAATATCAATTTGGTTTGTAATGGCCTAGTGGGGGAAAGAGTCTGCAAGTTTGCATAAACAGGAGAAAAAAATTCATCGGCCCAATTCAAGTGATGTTTTTGGTCAAGGCTGTAAGGCACAAAGCTACAACTACTACTCCTACAGTGAAAGTTGTGGGTGAATACATAGTGTTTAAATGGGCAAAGTGAAGTAGAATTTCACCCCACTCAATGTAAAGGGAGTTTGCGTGTGCGTGTGGAGCTATTTCTAACAGAGAGTGGCCCTTTGATGGTGAACCTCAGAGGAGAATGGGGGGGGGGGGGGAGATGATGAATTTAATCACAGATAGGCAAACTGGCCGTGGGCTGAGTGAGTGAGTGGAAAAGCTCTGCATTTCCCTGGATGAATAATCATGCGGTGCTGCCACACTCCTCCTCCGCTGGCTGCTTCTGAGGAACAGAGAGAGAGTCAGAGTCAGAAAAACAGAGCGATAGACAGACAGGAAGAGAGAGCAGAAGAGAAATAGAGCGAGAATGATGAGATGGGAAGAAGCGGTGCAACAGTGCAGAGAAGAGATTAGGTGAGGGCCAAACTAAAACTAGAAAGCAATCCCCAGGCAGGCGCTAACAGTGGCCCCGGATCTGTATTAACAAAGCTTCTAAGGCCGAGTACTGATCGAGGGTCACTAGATTACATCACATGACTAAATATAAATCAGCAGTTCTATTCTAATTTATTAGAGAGACAGAGAGTGGAAGAGAAAGAGAGAGTGACAAAGAGCAATTGAGAGAGCGAGACAGCGAAAAGGAGATACTGTATCTTTGACTCTCCATTTTTCTTCCCGTTCGAATCCGGGACCATGCCATCTGTGTACCAAGTCAAATGATGGGAAGAGGAGACAGTGTGCGTGTGGTTCATGATGAACCCTCCGGGGAATCTCCCTGCAGGTGGAATAATGAAGCGAGCAGTGTGTGACTGATGGGTGTTCACATGCATAGAACAACCAGGGACATAATTTCATCCCCGGTGAAAAGCCCTCTCTCTCCCACCGACTGACCGACTGCCTGACAACTGTGAAACTTCAAAGCCAATCATCATGGCAGAACATCATTGATTTCACAGCTTACACCAAGGTTATGGTTCTGGTGTCTTTGCACATTATCCACCTGGCTGAGATTTATAAAAACAGGTGACTGCGTTACGGCAGCATCCGGAGCAGTGCACCATCAAATTTGAGACAGATTGCAGACGTAAAACTCCATGATAAAATGCATGGTCGTTATGTATGGATGGGGTGTGTTTGTGTGATACTTTGTTGATGCCCAGATGGAAACTTCTTCACAGGGAGGCCAAAGTGCGTCTCTGCAGCTGGTAGGGATTCAGTGTCTTGCTCAAGGACACTTCAGTGAGGCAGATGTATGCTGCTATGGAGGCTTTAACCAAGGCCGTCCATTTGAAGGACAGTTTCTTTACTCATTACGCTACACCACCAGCACACCCTGCTGCTTTTTCTGTGTGTTTGTGTGTGGGAATCTGTGTATGTGTCTGTGTCTCTGCATTTGTGTCCTGATGTGTCCTTCGTTTCCGCAATTGTGTATATATGCAAATGTGTTTCAATGTAAACCTGACAGTAAAAACAAATACACTAACATTTAACAGGTAATTAAAAATAAGGTTCAAATGCACCTTGTACTGTCTGACAATGGACTCCAATATCCTAATCAAACATTTGTAGCCGCTTACTAATGCATTTACAGAAAGATCAGATGAAGGCTGTGTTTGCATATTCTAATTATGTAAAGAGAAGCAGGATGGTGGTGCATTTAAATATACGAATTTGCCGGTGGTAAATCATTTATGCTAGTGTTTGCATGGGACTACATGATGGTGGCTATATAAATGCAAAACACAAATAGACTAATCTTTCAATTTAAAGACAGATAAATCATGCTAGACATGCATACTTGTATCTTGTTCTGGTAAAAGAAATGGAGAGAGTGCTTTTTGTAAATTTTTCATTTATGCATGCTTAAATTTTTGATCAAAGGAAGATCAACATGATCATCTTCCAATACATATAAAATGTGTCCAAATGAGAATATTTCTGCGTGTTTTGTCATATCTCACTTGGAGCTGTAGGTGGTTTCTGTGCTGGTTCAGTGTGGCCCAGTGTGGAAAAATTATTTAGAGGCCATTCTGCAACAGTCATATCATACCTTAGTATGGGCCTTGTGTAGACATACGTACATTAAATATTTTAACATGTAAACTTCATGAAACATTTTGTAGCATCCAGCAGGGATCAAGCATGAACCCAGGCAGAGTAGCAGGCCCTTTCAGAGTCGCTACACTGACCCACATCCATCCTTCAGTCCAAGTCTCTTGCACTGAGATGCCTCTCTAATAGCCTTTACCTTACCACAACATCTCACTTCTGACACCAAGGGACCGCACTATTGCTCTCTAAGCAATAATGCTGCCACTGCACAGCATAATATCCCTTTTGGTGGAGTAAGAGTAACAGGTTCTTCCAGGGTCGCTACAATTTTTCAATTGCTGAATCACACCCTGCATTTATGTAGAATGACTGGAGGTCAGGCACTCTATCAGACATGGACCCGGCCACCCTACCTGCACACATACTCACACAGTCACACACACACACACACACACACACACACACACACACACACACACACACACACACACACACACACTTGTAAGGCCTTTACTATTTTATTCAGATTATCATTGTCCCCTGGCTCCTCTCTTCACAAATCCTCTTGTCATGCTCTTACTTTGTAAGATCTCAATTTCTGACCAGGAGTGATGATGATGATAATAATAACCCAGTAGTGTTACTTTATCATTGCTCTGAATAGAATACTTGAGGCCATAGACTCTCTCCTCTCCTGTCTTTTCTCTTTGGTGTTGTTAAGCTATCGCTACTGGGACGCAGCAAGGCAGCACACTAAGGAAGACTGGCGACAAAATGGACATAATGACTGGCCTTAGGGGGGAGACAGAGACACAGAGAGCACAGAAACCATTAGGCAGATTTAACCTCATAAACACAGAGGACACATCTGAGGACAACGAGGAGACGTGTGCAAAAGGATCAAAAGATTACGATTATTAAGCAACTTCAGCAATGCGGCACACTGAACTGTGGTGTGAAAAAAATGCAAATATGCTTCATTGGGGGGAAGATCTTGGAGCAGATGGTGGAAAGGGAAATGATTGGCAGTCACCTTTGTACTAACTTGATTACAGTCTGAAATGTGACAACAATCACAGCCTCCTTTTTGACAGACTGCTGATTGTGTTTCAGGCCCGTGATGCAGACATACTCTTAATACAATGCACTGTATGAATTCCCACATGATGCATTATGCATAAACTCGATGTAAACACTACATAAATACAATGATGCTGACACTGACACGCACACGCACACGAATACAAACATATCGATGCAAGATGCGCTGGAGCATCCAAATGCGCGCATGTGCATACACACACACACACACACACACACACACACACACAAATACACAAACACACACACACAAACACACACACACACACACACACACTCATATATACACAGCTCTTCATATAAGGAAACCTATAAGTCAAACTAAATATCTCCTATTCTTCTATTTATCTGCTCTTGCTCTCTCCACTTCCAGTCCTCTTGGGAAATCTAAATTACATATACTCAAGACATCATGACACGTTTGTAAGCTTTTGCAAGCAGGTTGTCATATACTGATTATGCGGAAAAGCTTTCTTTAGTTAATATACTACCATGATTGTGGGAAACTAGTATGTTCAGTATGAGGAATGGCTTACATTATTTTAAAGCACAATTGGTGTGTGCTTGTACAAAAGCAGTTTCAGAATTTGAGCTACTCTCAAGTACATAGTTTTCTAGGAAACGGTATGACATACAAACATGATACTGGTGAGGCTATTACCATAATTTTACTCTACACACTCTTGAGATCAAAATAAACATGGATATAGTAAATGAATGTTGGCTTTTAACTTAGCTCTGCATGTGAGCTTTATGACTCACTGTAAAACATGCAGAAACACTCACACAAACACACACATGAGCACAAATGCATGAAGACAGATTCGCCTGCATGCACTGCACTCACACATACTGTATATGCATGCATGCACACTCAGTCACACTATACTGTATATGCACGTGCATTCAAACACAAACTGTCACTAACACAGATGTGTACACGTGTGCACACATAAACACATCTTGAATTGGAGATAAGCTGTGACAGTGTGGGTCTGGATTCAAAGCGCCACCTCAAAGGCCAAAGGCAGCAGTGTGCAGTGAGTGATGACAGGAAGGAACAGGCCACTCCAGTCACACACTTATTCTTCTCACAGCTCTCCATCTCCCTGCACTTTTTTAACTTGACTCCCCCGCTCTTTTAACCCATGAAACACCAGGATTCTGCATGTAGACAAGTGTGTGTTATTCTCACCCATGTCTATTCTAGGGGTGTTGTGGAGAGAACACACACATACAGTAAATACTAACACAAAATAAACCTGCAAAGTAGTCCCATGAAATAGGCAAAGAGTTGTTAGGATGAGGATAAGAAAACCACAAAAAGCTTGTTTTCCATATGCGAGCCTAATCCTTCAATAATATATGCTTTAATTCACCCATTTTACATACATGATACATACATAAATACAATACATACAGTACATTCATACACACATACAAAAAAAATCCACTGTGGAGCCCATAACTTTCTTTTCTCCTGATTTAAAAAAAAACAAAAAAAAACAACTGATGTATGCATGTGATATGAAGAAATAAATTGCCAATGATAAAACAAATTAGCTGTATGGATGTGAATAAATACATTGTCAGTGATAACACAAATAAGCTGTGTTCATGTGAAGAAATAAATTGTCATTGATAGGACAGATAAGATGTATGCATGTGAAGAAAATAAATTGTCGCTGACTTGTCTCCATCATGATTCTTGCTGTTCCTGCCTGAGCAAGGTAATGACCGACATCAGTGATAGCATACAAGTCAAAATATTACTCATGCAGTGTATTCTATCTGAATTAATTATTCATAAATTGACAATTAACAACAATTAAAAGAAACATCCTACAGCAGGGAACAGATGAGTTATACAATATAGTACATGAGCCATACAGTATGTACACAGTTAAGTCATAAGCCAATCCCTTACAAAAGGGTGCGTTCCAAACTCTTTTATTCTACCCTTAAAGATCAATACTTTCTATTTTTAATAGTAAGTGGCAATTTATATCACTCCAAAGGTGCCATAATGTAATCTTACCCTAACTGGCAATTTCACAATATGGTTGGGTCCAGAAAAATATAAGCATAGTAGAGAAGGGATACCTAATAGGCCCTCTTTGTAGACTGAGAAGGAACATGAAGGTTATTGGATCCGGTCCCTTCCCTTAGTTATAGAAGTAATAAATATCACCTTCAGCAGATATATTACATTAGCAAGAGTAGAACAATAACTCTGCCTGGCCTCTGGGGAGGCATTGTCTCAGCGAGGTCTTGCTGCAGGCTTTATATCTGGTGTAGGAAAAGGGAAACATATGCATGGTCTGGCACCCATCGTTACACTCCTCTATCTCCTCTGCCTGTGGCGATGTGGCTCTGGCAGGAATGCATAGTGCTATCTGGAATATACCATCGGTCTCCCAGATTAGGGGTCAGTCATGCCAAAAAGCTCTGGTCTCTCGTTGAACCATTTAAAGCAATGTTTCACTTTGACATAACACTTTCATTTTTCAATACACTTATCCAGTATGACTTTGTTAGCCCTCTATGTTCAACATTACTTTCCCTCTGGAGTGAATATTCACCACTCGGGTGTCCAGGTAAGATATTTTTGAAGCTCACCACTAGGTGGAGAGTGCCGAGCTTCTATATGTTGGTGTGTCTGGAAGAAGGAAATATTTACTACTATTGCATTGTATTTATTTACAGTATTTGCACAGTGAAACAAATATTCTACACGACAGAAAACATACGTGAAGAAAACTGTGCGGGCGAGATAAAAAAAACCCTCAAGCTTTGTAAGGGGATCTCACCTAAACAAGACAGAAAGTCGTAATAAAGCAATTTGACACAACATGACAACATGACAAAATTATTTTATTGATGATAAAATAAAATGCCTGTCTTCTCCCTGATACTACCATTAAGGGACTCAAGGGGTCACCAAGTCAGTTAGTTTCAGCTTCTATTAGTAGTAGCTTTAATCTATCCTCTTACTTATGCTGTCTTATAACTGGAGGGAATTGGCCATTGACCACACAAGCTGAATTTATTAGCTCACTGCTCTAAAGAGCAAATTTAGCTCCATGTCTCCATTCTGATGCTTTTGCTTTTGCATATAAAACTAGTTGATGGAAAATATGCAAAACCTCTATTTAATTAATACACTAAATTATTATTTGTAGCTCTAGTAGAGGAGAGTGATGGACAGTCTGGAGCAGACAGGGTAGTCACTCACTAAGAGGGAGGGACAGTAGGGCAGTGTGAGTGCAAGTGGGGTCCAGTTAGGCCGGTCTCATGAGCGGGGGGTGGGGGTGGCGGGGGGCTGGCCTGGGATCCCTGTGTTCAACCTGCCGAAAAACAGGTTTAACTCATTTGTTCTGTCCCGATTCCCCTCCGCCACTTGGCCGGCTTGCTTATAGCCAGTGATCTTTCTCATCCCACTCCACACCTCCCTCACACTGTTCCCCTGCCGCTTGTTCTCAGTTCTCTCCCAGCAGGTGCTTTTTCCATCCATTATCACCTCTTCGGCTTCTTTAACTCGCTTCCTATACCTAGCTGTGCTGAAAGCCTCCTTTTTTTCTGTTGAGAAAGGGTTTAATGTCGTTTGTAATCTGTGGTTTGTTTCAGCGAAATTCTAGTGTCTGCACAGAGTTGTTTAAATCTAGTCTAGTTTATTTTATGGCCCTTTATCACAGTCAAGTCTCAAAGGGCTTTACATACCATCATATACATGTCACATACCATGCTACATCATATATACACTTCATATAATTTTCTATATACTATACATCATACTATGTTATATACATACTTCACATCATATACTAGATCATTTAAATCACTACACACAAATACCTATGGGCAATTTAGAGTCTTAAATTCACCTGACCTGCATGTCTTTGGACTCTAGGAGGAAAACCTGGAGAAAAAACCCATGCAAACCACACAAAGAAAGGACTGAAGAAGACATTCAAACCCATAACCTTCTTGCAGTGAGGTGACAGCACTGAGCCACTATGCCACCCATAACCAGCAACATATTGGGAGAGCTCTTTGTTGTTCTTTCTGTGTTCCCCACACCGCAGTGGGGAACACATGAAGTCCATGTGTTTGAAACAGTCCCGCAGAGCCTCCACTCTCACAGTCTTGGTGTCAGTGGGCTAATGGTCTAATGGGCTTAGTGGCACAGAACAGGATTCTTCAGCGTTGGGGGGGGGGGGGGGGGGGGGGGGAAGACGTTTTGTTATGACAGCAGTGTCAGGAGTTTTACTTCCCCTCAATTATCCATTAAATGCGTATGTACATGTTTAAAGCAACTGTGTGAGTGAAATGCAACACCATCAACGCAAATATAGCCTATTATCTCTCGTGGGGATGCTGTGTGTATGATTTCTCCTACTGATGAAGACCTATTCCATCCTGTTTGATCTGAGGACAGACTTTGCAGCAGAAAGAGCCCCGGGCAACACTTTTATGAAGAGCAGCATATACACACACTCCCGCCTTTCTCTTTCTCTCTTTCTCCGTCTTTGTCTCTCTCTCTCTCTCTCTCTCTCTCTCTCGCTCTCTGACACACACACACACACACACACACACACACACAAACACACTTTCTGTCTCTCCTATGAAGAACCGTTCTTCAAAGTGCAGTTCAAAGTTTATTGCAGACATTTTGATCTGCCTCATGAAAATGGGATGAAGAAATTTAATTTTCATTTGCCGACTGCAGAAAAGATAAGCTTATTTTGTATTTCCAATATAAGGATATTACTTGTTTAGGCAACATACATTTTTTATGCAGGAAACAGTTTTACAAGGTACATCAGGAGTTTATCTAGCACTACTTTAAGACAAAATTGGTCATTTGTTTTTCTGCTGAATATTTTTCAGAGTGAATCGCAAGGTTAAATATTTTCTGTGAAGCAGCAGTGTGGGGAATGCAATGCAGGAATCAATTAAATTACATATGGAACCTGGAAATCTTGTGAATGATCTAGATATGATCCCTCAATTATGAAAATGTTTTTGCTCCCTCTGCATTACCCATTAATGTCCTCAGTTAAAGAGGGTTCGTTTATAAATGCACTCAGCCTGTCAATCTGCTAGGTTGGGCATGATTGCCGGGGTGATGGAGAAGTCACACATATTGCAGTTTTTCATGTATGTAACGGAGTGTGTGGTAATTTCAAGTGGGACTGTCTCTCCTTAGTTCACTAACTGACTGGCAGCCTGTGATGCTTGGGCAGAATAGGGAAAGGTGTGAAATTTCTTGACCCTGTAGGTGGAATAGTGGGAGTGTGCATTTTCACACCTAGACTCAAACTAAAGATGATACACCTGTTGATAATAATGAATGTGCAATCATATCACAGCTAATGGAGCTTATGGAGCTAACTTACTAGCCCATAAGCTAGTTAGTATGTGGTCGCCAACAGCCCTAGTGTCCTATTTCAAGGATGATGAAACAAAATGTTAGAAGAGGAAAAAATTATTATACATCTGGACAAGTGGCGCACTGCAGTATGATTTGTCATGCTATATTATATGCTATGTAGAGGCTAGATAATGATCAAACTAGCCAAGGTTGTCAGGTCAAGCCAAAAATAACTTCCTAATTTGCAGTCTGGCATGAAACACTGCACCGCTGTCACTGCCAACCTCACTGTCTGTGACCTCTTCCAGCAGACTGGACCCTTAACCATGCACTGGTGCAAAATTATGGGATTTATAGTCCATTTTCAGCAAAGGCCATTATGCATAAAGTCCTTGTACATTTGACTTTTTCCGCATGTTTTTTAAAATGCATTTCGTTCAGCCATCTGTCTTGCCTCATACATCATAGGATAAATGCAATGTGCAATATGTTGAATGAGTGGAACCACATAAAACCCAGCTATTTTGAAATCTCTGTGCCACAAACAAATACCTCCTGTAACTTAAGTGAGGCAAGGTTTACCATTTCAGCTCTATTTTAAATCCTCAACCTGCTACTGCTGTCGTTTCAGATGCTCAAGGTATGATTAAAATCTTGGCTGCCTCAAATAGCAGTACAATGATTGATGGATCATTATGTTCTAACACCTTTGTGAGTCACATCATGTCTGATCATGTAATTTCTATCTCTGGGAAAAAGAAAAAAACTAAATGTGCGCCGCTCACCAACACACACACACACACACACACACACACACACACACACACACACACACACACACACACACACACACACACACATACACACACGCACGCACTCTTCTACAGTATTTTCATCTAGCTACAGCTGTATTGATATAGCCTGGTAATGTACACTGTGAGGGGTCAGGTGTTGGCTGATCTTCCTCGGGCACATTATGGATTGGTAGGGCCTAACTAGAGGGTGGGGGTACTGAGCGGGCCATAACACCTATGCCTCCCTTCAGCCATGCTCGGCCCTGGGGAAGGCCTTGGTGGACGTAGCTCAAGGCTGAGTCTGCTCTGGTCCAGCAAACACACATGGATGCACATCAATATCCACATCCACATACTCATGAACATAGACACATAGACATAGACACAGACATAGACATAGACATACACATACACATACATTTGCTCATGCATCTGCACATACAGATACACATGCATACACACATTATTTATATAAAACTCATCAAAACAGAGTTACAAAGTGCTTCACATGAAAAAGGTATGTGGTAACACAGAGTGGTAATACAATACATACATACACACACACACACACACACACACACACACACACACATACATATACACATACACATACACACACATGTCCAAACAAGCACACATACAGGCACGCAGTCATGTGCGCATACACACATTAACAGCAGAGCCAAGCGGGGGGTCTTCTCTGTGGGTGGCATAGGGGCGCGTGGTGGGTGCAGGTCTGTCAACTCAGCTGGAGCCCAGGGTGCAGGGCTGCACAGCAGAGATAGCAGAGCTCAAACATACACACACACAGACGAACACACACACACGCATATAGATACCCCCAGCAGAGCTGACCTCAGCTGACCGAGCTTCAATGTGGGTGAAACACTGACCAGAGGTGGTACTGAGGAGGCATATACTGTATAATAGGCTTCAGAATAAAATAAATATAATTTTGACTGGGCTTCGGCAGCTGAGACTTCCTTGCTTTCCCCAAGCGGTGGTACAAGTTACTGTAAGATAGCTCAGTCTATATTTGTGCACATAAAGGAGAAACAACTAGAAAATAGTAGAAACAAGTAAACTATTAATGGTGTCATCAGGAGACAAATTCAAGAGCTGCTCTTAACAGTGAATGGGAGACAGACTGTGGATACAGTGAGGTGCCTGGGAATTGTATAATGATGCGGGCACATTTTATGGCTCAACCATGACAATGAAAAAAAAACAACTTATATAACCCTTCTCTGAATCCACAAAGTCAGCCTCCATTTTATTGTCAATGGAGCAGCTCCAGATTTTGTGTCTTGATGACATACGGATCATGAGTCTTGGATTTCTCGGTGTGCTGTGGAAGAGAGCGGTTGATAGAGTGGGCTGTCTAAGATAATAGGAATGACACATGTGAAATCTGTTTTGGGGTGGATTGTCACTTAAATGACCTAACAAAGACTTTAGATACCAAATAATAATCCTACTGAGGCAATCCACAGTCGAGTGGTTGATTGTGTGTGATACTTTATTGATCTCTGTAGGAAAATTCTCTTTTGGTCTGTCCTCTTTAGGAAGGTCAGAGCCGCGGTTGAAGGATGTTGTCTCCAACCGCAGGGCGACCCTACAACTCCCTAATACAAACTACTAATCTCACGTGGTGCTGCTGGGGGTGCTGCTGCAACTTTAGTGTACTGCAGTGCCACTGTTGAACAGTTTGGGATGCTCCCATCAGTCACCCATTGAAGGGATCCATTTTTCTTCAAAGTTTTATTGGCTTTATATATCAAGACTATATTTTTATATATTTGGAGAGATCTCAGAGGAGAGGGGAGGCAGCTGAAGCTTAGCTAGGCGGCGAGAATGTCCCCCCAGTGAGCAGCATAGGAGAAGTCAGATCTCATTGCTCCCGCGTGGTTCTATGACAGGCTTCCCGATGCAGTTTGGATCATAGTCTTTTATCCCCTCCACTCCCAAGTTGCATATCAAGCCACAGATGGTAGAAGTGGATTGAAAATACCGCACATGTTTTATGCGCTGCGTCTGCTTCACATTTGATACAAGTCTGTTATTCATGCAAACATGTCATGAACAGCACTCCGGGCCACGCGCTCAGTGGAAACCCAGTTATCTGCAGTGACATTTTGGAGACACGGAGACTCTGCGGAGTCTTTTAGCTGTCCGCGCAACCCATTTTGATACATCAATGTATTCCTAGTATTGTATTTCCACTATGTTCAATGGATGTTTTCCTTTACTTCAGAGAGTAGAAAGACCTCGGGGCTTTGGTCGATATATTTTCAAAACACAGTAGCACACTGTGTAAGTAATAAGGATATGCTTTCTTCTTCACCTATAATCATAAATGACTGCTATCATCTTAACTCTTGCATGACCTCTCTCCCCTGGCCTCCCCTGGAGCAACCGCTGGGCTTGTGTTACTCGTTCCCTCCCGAGTCGTGGCCTCAGTTTAAAATGTGAATGAGTAATTGATGGGGGGGGTTGAGGGGGTGGGGGTCAGTGCCCATCCTGCCCTCCTCCCACCCCAGCTTGTCTTGTTGCTTTGACCTCACTGCTGTTCCATGCCGTTACTCTATTGATTTTACTTCCCCGCCCTCATGTTTATTTTAAGGCCCTCTGCGATTCATCAGTGTTCAACATGCACAGCTCCACACTGTGCAGCTGCTCATTAAGGTTGATATTGGATGTGTTTGGAGAGTACATGTTTCACACTGTCTTTTTCTCCGTTTTGGTCCATACCCTTATTTTCATTTTTGAGCTACAGACTGTCTCTTTTCTTCTCCCTTACTCCCTCTCCTTGGATTTTCACTCTCTGCTTCTCCATCTTTCTCCATCCCTCTCTGTGTATCTCTATCTGTCTTTCTCTCTCTCCCATGTTTCTCACCACAAATGATTTACTTGTTATACTCACCTCCATAGAAAAATGGGTAATGAGCGAATCTGAACACGCTATTGTGTTCACACAAACTGAATACATATAATAACATGTTATTTTGTCTGTGAGGAATTGTACTTTATTTGTTGTAGGAGCCATTTTGATAAAATTGGCCAGTTTTGTTTTGCCTGCGGTTTGGTTTGTGTCTTAGTTCATTTATATAATTTAAAGACAGGTAGAAAATGCATTAATGAAATTTGATTTATGTAATGGATAACGTTAAGTAATAATAATAATAATAATAATAATAATAATAATAATAAAAATAATAAATAAACTTTATATATATATATATAGCGCCTTTCAAAACAATTGTTACAAAGTGCTTCACAATGAATAAAAGCATGGAATAAAAACACTATAAAAACAAAGAATAGAAAATAAATAAAATAAATGAAAATCATTATAAAAAATGGGTACAGCAACAAGATCAATGGAGTAAAAATAGAGCTAAGAAACAAGGAATACAAGTAAAACACAGATAAGAATAAATAGAAATAAAAATCATAGTAAAAAAGCCTCTACATAAAAGATGCTTTTATTTTGAAAAGGCTTTACCTGTCACTGTTGTAGTGACCTGTGGGTAATCAATATGGTGTTGCAGGTATAGCCAGTTTTCAGTTTTGTTAGGAAGATACCAGCACACAGTTTTTCAACCGCTTTTTGTTATTATGGTCTTATTTTTAGTTTCAATTATCTACCTTTTGAATCAACACCTTCATACTGCCACCACCAACCTGCCTGGGCAGCACTGCAATTAACGCTACAATCAACCACTGAACAAGGTAGATGGCCTTCATCTTCATACATGTAAACCCTGCTGTGGTGTCTCTTGTGGCTATTATAAGAAACTGTGTGGAACACATTTGCTGGATGTCACACTTGTACTTCTGTTTGCAATTATTAATGGTATATAACATATGTAAGACTGTCTCCCATTCCCTGATAGACAGACCACATTTAAATTCAGGTTGCAACATGGCTAAGGTAGCTGAAAAGTAGTCAGACTGATGTAGTGGATTCACCTTTTATAGGATCAAGAAAGTCGCAGTCACTTGAAGTTTCAATCTTATCTTGAGGCCAGCTGAATTACTTTTGTCTGAGCCATTTGCTTGTGGTTCAGTTTAGTTGAAATAAGACCAGAAAAACCATAATGAAAGGCTTCATTATGGTTTATCGGAATGCCTGGAATAATAATATTTAACTGCATGTGCTGTGTCCATATGAATTTTGAAAACATTCTTTATCTTAATTACCGCTGTAAAGGAAAGGACATATTTCTATTAAATACATGATAAGCAGTGATATGGCTAAAAAAGGAACATTAACACATTTCTTTCCAGACTCTACCTTGATGGAGATACACTAACGTTAGAAATAGATCACATTTTCCACAGAGATATATGACATATTGCAGATGAAAAGAGGCACAGATCAGGAATTTTGTGTTGCCTGAGACCAACATACACTTTTTTTAATTTCCCGCTGATGTTTAATTTTCAATTTTTCAGTAGGTATCAAAAGGATATCAAATTACCATCTACTATCTTCTACATGTGTGCACATCAAAGAGTTGTAGATACATTTAAATAAGTGATGATAACAATTTATAGCATTATCCTCTGCTGCCAACATTAAAGTGAAAGAAAACCAAAAGGTAAGGATGAATCAATGTTCCCTGGTGTCAACCGACAATTTTGCATAATGACACCTCCCAACTACCGGTTATCCGTCATCTTTTGCCATCTTCTCATTAATAGGCCTTATATTAAAAGCATTAACCATTAGATTAAAAATTCATGGTAATATCAAATCATGTGCATAAGTATTGAAATGTGATGAAATATGCAGGCTATTCAAAATGACAGATTGTCCTACTGGTCAAAATTGTTATATTCCAAGAGAGTGAAGTTCAGGTGAATATGCGCTAACTGTGCAATGAAAGGCTCCTTAAAATAAATCTTTCTTTCTGCTTTTTTAACATTTCCCACAAATGCAAAGAAGGGTCCAGTATGCAATATCAGCTCCTGCAAGACGCTGGTCGAAGACCTGAGGATATGGTGGTGAGCGACATTGATAAAAAATATTGATTGTTTTGGTTCTACTCATGCCTACATTATAAGTGATTGCTAGTGGAGAACCGGAGGCATGTACAGCAGACAGTTTGCCCCATTAGACACGTCAAGAAGCGGCAGTTATTGAAACGACGAGCAACCTGCTTATTTAAGCTCTTCTGACTCACTTAGAATGAAAAGGTTAATTACATAAATATCGAACTGTTGTGAGAAAACCACAGTCTTGAGCTTGTGCTGGATGGAGGAGGCTGTGGGGATGGTGAGTGTGTTGGTGTGTAAATATATTTGTGCGTTCATCCATGTGGTAACTTTTTAGAATAATTAAAGTTTAGCCTTAAACTAACTTTGAGTTAACGGATTAAATACCAATAAGCTACCTGTCATATTATAAATATTTGTAATGTAGTAGTACATTGGTAGTAATGACATTAGTCAAAATGTTATTTTGGATTCATAAGTGAGGAATACTGTTACTAGTACATCAGTTGTACATCATTACCTAATGTTAATACATGTATAGTTAGACCTATATACCCGTCTGTTGTAACCCATAGTTATTTTTACTGATGATCTATAAATTATTTGTTGACCATTAACAAGTAATGCTTAAATGCTTAATTGTTTATGAATGTCAGAATAGAGGGAAGAAATGATGATGCAATGACAGCAATATGCTTTATTCACAGGACAGTCATATTTGATTTACCTCATGCTCGGGGTGAGAGAACCAATCTGGAAAACAGTGAAGCAGATAGAAACAAATGGATATTCAACTGGTTTTGAGAAATTGAAAGATGAACAGAAAACCCAAATCAAAGGCTACAGCAGCTGTTATCTTTCCTCCATGCCGCTGTCAATAAATAGCTTGCTAACCTTTATAAATGTTTGTAATTAATTGTTTATTGCTGCAGCTTTAGATAAGGGGCTGCAAACACTTTGTGAATACATGAGCGCCACATTCATAAAATATTAAAAATGCTGAGGTTAAACATGTTTGTACATAATGAACAGTTTCCACTTTAGATTATGGGCTGCAAAACCTGTTGTTAACACATGTACTAACAAATCATGAGTGCAACATGAGCAGTCAAGAGTGCATCAGTTTAACATTCATGAACAATTTATGATGCATTTATGTATTACTTATCAACACATAATTTATATATTATAGGTAAAAACAGGTGTCTATAGATTTAACTGTGCATTAGCATTACGTAATGATGATGATATGATAGTGTGTGTGTATGCTTGTGTGTAGGCATGCATGTTAGTGTGTATATGAACATTCTGTGTGCATGACGTGTGTGTGTTTATGTGCATATTTGTGTATGTTATGTACGTCTGTGTGTGCATGTGTGTGATGGGTTACAACTACCAGAACAATTACTAGCCCTCTTTGTAACCCCCAAAGCCATGAAATCCTATTTCATGACCACATCTCAGGGACTGTGAGGGTTTGGGGGGAGGGGAGAGGAAATTGCATGCCTGGAGACTTCTACAGAGAGTAAATGTAGCTGTCTCCTTATTGGATGGAGGGAGCAGTGGCTTGTAAAGAATATGCATGAGTTCCTTCATAATCTGTCGTGTCCTTTGGCAGGAGGGCAAGGCTGCGCTTATCTCCTCCATGTTCTGTCTCCCCACCGCAGGCTGGTGCCCACAAGACACCTGGTACCCAATTTGTTACTGCCAGGGGGGCCTTGACAAGTGAAGTTGTATTTTAAATAGATGTAGTGTTAATCATATGGCCTCAAAGCACTTTATGTTGGGTTCATTTCTATAGGTTTTTTTTTTTTCTAATTAGACAAGCAGAGCAAAATCTCCCTTAGGGAAATAAAAAATGGAATACATACTGTATCTATCTGTATTGACTAGGAGTGTGTTTTCATGTTATAAAGTTGAAGGCATGAAATTTTACATGTCAAAATTAACAAAATGGTATAATCTAGCCTTCCATGACTCCGTATGAAACTGCAAATAAGAATCATCTTGGTGTTCATGTCTCAAGCAGTCGAATGGCCTCCTCAACAGTGTAATTTCTTTAGGTTTATGAAGCATGGAATATGGTATGTTATGATTTAATGTATCTAAATAAACAGCGATCATAAAATACCAAACTAGCTTGTAAATGGTTATTGGCCATCAATGGGGGCGTTGTAAAGATAGCATTTGTCACGGGTAATGTGGTGCAACTTGGCATCCTGTGTTGTCACAAAGTAGTGATGCTGCATTAGAATAAAAAAAGTCTCTTTTAAACACCTTGCTAAATGGTCTTGGATCTTTTCCGTTATACAAGTTGGGCGACAGAAAATAATCCATTGAAAAGATTTTGAGCATAATTGACAATAAAGCAAAACCTGTTTCTGTTATGGACTGGTCTGTTAGATGCCTGCCCTTCGGGGTTTTGTTCTATTGCCCTGTCATTCAAGACCTCTAAAAACACCAAACACGCTTGGCTGGACTGAATGATCACCTCTAAAGGAAAAATCAATGAGCTTTGTCTCCATTGTCACTTCTCCTCCCATTTTCTCTCTCCCGCCTCCTCACCCTTACCCTCCCCTCTCTCTCCCCCCCTCCCCACTTACCTCTCTCTCGACTAATGGAGTGATGATTTGGAAAGTATTACGAGGCTCAAAGTCGGCTCAGTGAGCTGCACACTACTGCATGGCCAGGTCTGTGATGGATATCCCTGTTCTGATTGCTTGAGCCCGTCTGTGCTCAGCACCATATAGGGAATCTGTTAGCTGCGCCCCCCTAAGAGTCTGATGCTGAGATCACGCTATCTGGCTACTGTGGGGGATCAGCTACTGGATAATGAAACTCTCCTGCAGACAGGCACGCAGACGTGCACGCGCACAGCAAAGCACTGACAGGGGATAGACAGACAGACAGACAGACCCACACACACACACACACACACACACACACACACACAAACTGTTCCGTGACTGATCAGCTTTTCTCTCTCACACTAGCCAGGTCTGGAGGTGGTGATGGTGGTTGTTCGGTGCTGGAGGGGAGAGTGGAGTTGGAGAGAGAGAGAGTAATCTCACCACTGGTTCATCAAACACCTACACAGTCAATCCCCAGTCCTCACCAGCCTCATCACTGCATGGACCAACTTCTTTCTTTCTGTCTCCTCCTCTTCCTTAAAGTGCATTACACTGGAATTTACTGTTGAGCCCTCTGGAGGTGTCGCTGTGGCCTTCATTTTACAAAATATCTGTTATAAGAAGTGCCTGCTTACTGCAGTTGCATCTAGCACTTTAGTCTTTTACATTGTCAATCTATGGTCACAGAAATATTGTCAGTGCACTGCAGAACTGTGCACTTCTCACTGGTGGATGCTTGTGATTTTAGTCATCTAGGAATTCACTAGCAAGGACCACACCATCAACAAGATGCGTTTAAATGATTTTTTTTGATAAAGAGATTGATGAGTGTAGTTTCTGCTTGCTGAATACGTTGTGGAGAGGCTTCATAGGGAATCCGCCACAGTGCCCAGGTGACGACGGACCCCCTCAGGACCCTACGAGGGGGAGGAAGGAGAGGAAGAACAGGAAGAAAGAATAGGGTGGGGGGGAGGGGCGCAGAATAAGAGAGCGAAAGGGGAAGAGAGGGTTATGTTGGTATTTAAGGGATACCGGAAGAGGCACGGTTGAGGTGTGGTCCTGCTCCTGAAACTCTCTAGATAAGCTTCAATTAATGTGATGTTGAACTTACTCAAGCCAAGGTACTACACCTTGGCTTGAGTAGCTTCCTGGCCATGATATAACCCCAAAATCGACAATTCTCTGTTATCTGTTGCTCCGGGGCTCAGGTAGAGACGGTTGGAGAATTGCCTTTTTTTCTCGTTCCATTCACTACCATTGTATGGCGAAACAGGTCTGAAAATCACACTTCTAGCACATAAATGAATGCGAACAAAGCCGATTCTGACAATATATTAAAAAAAACTAGTCCATTCTGATGATTTTTTAAGTTAATCACTTTTTTTATGTTATTAAATCAATAAGGTTAACACCGAAATTTGGTCAGAAGAGTTTCAGTGCTAACCCTAGACCTAACCCTAGACCTAAACCTAACCCTAACCCTAACTTGAAAGATACAAAGGTTTAATAATATCATAGCCAGGAAGCTACACAACCCAAGGTACTACCAAACCACATCACTTTAAAGCTTATTCTACTGTTCACTCATTGTAAGTTGCCCTGGATGGTTCATCAGTCAAATGCCTAAAATGCCACTCATCTGACATAATAGCATAAGGGGATATAGTACATTAAATCCAGTATATTTTAAATGGATATGTTTTAACTTTAATAGGGGCATCTCTCACAAATATAGATCTGGGTGAAAATCCAATGCTAGAGTATTTTGGCTTTGACTCCACTCTGCTGCATCAAAGCCAAAGATGTTGCAGAGGGATTCACTCTTCATCAAATACTCTTTACACTTCCATTCCGGTTCAAATATGTAGAATATGATCCTGCTAATTGCTGCGACGGCATTTCCTCAGCGAGCTCAACTTGGCCACCTGACAGCAGCACAGCAGCGTGGCTGTTAGGTGTCTGAATACAGAATATGATGCTTTTTGAGAAGTCAGCTTATGAAATTGTTCTTTTGTTTTCATCTCTGGAGAATTTTTTCAAATAAGGAAACAGCATAAAATGGAAGCAGAGCATATCATCACAGAGAGTGCTGGTTTGGGGCACACACACACACACACACACACACACACACACACACACACACGCACACACACAAACACAAACACAAAAGTCCTTGAAAATGTCTGATTACGGGCAAGTCAATCAAAAGTTCCTGCTCTCCTTGGGCAGGGCCAAGTGAACAGTTATAGAAAACAAACCGGCAATCTGTCATTTCCCATTGAGTTGTCTGTACTTTTAGGCCTTTTCAAACTAGCTTCTGTTTTGGCTAGACTTTATTGGGCAACAACTCCACTCACAGCATGGTTTTGATTGGCAGGGGTTAGTCCATTTTCTGTGCTGTTGTTGTAGCTCAGTCTGTATTTTTCTTCATCATCAGAAGTCAGACAAAGAACAATAATCAGCCTTTGATCCAGCTGTAAACTGTTATTCAGTGCACTGATGCTCACCAGCTGTGCTGAAGAATCAATCCAGGATGTGTACTGACTGAAGAAATCTGACTAGTTTAACAAGATTTATTCATAGATGTATTTGACTTGAAGATTGGAAAGAAGCTGTTTTAAACTCGGAACTTTAAATGGCCGTTATTTAAATGGCCGTTGTTTTTCTGTATGCGTGTGTGTGTGTGTGTGTGTGCGTGTGTATGTATGTATGACCAAGTATCAGTCTTTACCTGCACATATCAGAGATCTTGGGGATGTTTGAAAGCTTATCAGATGAAAACTTTATATTTCCAAAATGTGAAGTTTTCACAAACCAAAACAGCTGTGTTTTTAGCTTATCCACCAATGTATTTTTGAGTTTATCTAATGGGTTTAAGGGTTTCGTTTCATTCAATTCAAGGGCTGTAGAATTCCTCAACCCATAGAGGAGGTTGGAATCCTTCAACTGAAGTTACAGCATGAAAATATGAAAATTGGCTAAATTAGAGTCACAAGGTTTTCACATGACATCAACAATATGCAACCTGTAAGCATCGCCAAACCAACTTTATCCTTCAGTACCTATTAAACAGACATTGTGTACATCTGCGTCATCAAGATTCTGCCAGCGATTCACCTATTTACATTAGCAGCCTCAGCAGACTGTAGCTGTGATTCAGCCGCTGGGAGCAGATCGCTGTCTGGAGAGACTGTCTGAAACTGCCAGGGTTCAGCCTGGTGCTTTCTCTGCACACACACACACACACACACACACACACACACACACTGCATGTGTGTGAAATAGGAAACAGCTGGGGTCCACCACCCTCAGAGAATAAACTCAGAAGTGTTAAAGCACTGGAGCAGGACCGCGGCTCGGTCCTGTGCTGGTTAAAGAAACTCTAACCCCCCCCTTCTCTCCCTCTCTCTCTCCCTCTCCCCCTCACGCACACACACACACACACACACACACACACACACAGACTACATTACCATCATAAACAGCTCTCCCATTGAGACAAGTAAGGGTTAAAGCTTGGCGAGGTGTTCAGAAAGGTAGACCCTTTGGACCGTTCTCTTGCTGCTTAGCAACGTCCACACACACACACACACACACACACATACACACACACACACACACACACACACGCTGCTTCCTTCAACCAACCAAATGATGAAACAATGCTGTCTCGCTCAAATACTTTGCTCACATTCCCAAACTGCATAGATCAAGATATTTGCTGGAAATATTTCTACATAATCATATGGGTTTTAAGATAGAGATTAACAACATAGTGTCCTGATTACGCTGTAATATCAAGGCTTAACAAGGGTATTTTTGAATCTGTTCCATCCATGAGTTTCGATTGCTATTTTGGTCATTTTAAAGCAATTTGAAAACCCATTTATGCTATTGATTACATGCCACTACATGGCTTAAGCTCAGTTCTTGCTGAAGTATTTCTTTTGAATGGTGATCAAACAGTTGTCACAGCAATCTGGTTAAACCATACATTAAACAAATCTCATCAACAACCCACCAGCCATTTAGAGTCAAACATTCTCCCGGCCTAAAGTATAAATGAAAAATCCGCAGGCATACACACATATACATACACATAGACACACACACATGAACACACTTGAACATACACACAGTTTTTCCTGTCACAGCCATTGTGAGTAATGCTGTTATCATCTGTCGGCAAGAGGCAAGTTGCCTGCAGCCAAGGTAGACAGAGAGACAAAATAAAATATTATCCTCCCCCGAAGTGCCTGGGGCAGGCCAAAAAACAAAGAGACCCATGGTCTAGCACACTTTTCATATCTGTTTTATTAACAGAAATAAATTTGCAATCATGTCAAAATCTCCAATGTCTTGCATAAAGGCAGCAGCCATAGGTGTCTCTGTGACAAACTGATCAAGAGCGCTCTTGATAAGCACTCTTTGAACACATCTGCCATGAATTTTATGTTATGGCCATGTGGGTGCCCATGTCATTTGATTGGTTTTAATGAGTTTATGAAAGGGTTTTGATAAAGTTGCTTCAAATGGCAAGTTTTATTAACTCATCTTATTGACTTGATCACTTTTAGTCATCTCATATCTAATTAAATATAGGAAAATGGAGGTGTGATTCAATGAAGTCCAAGCATTCTTTGCTGTTTACTGTTTCCTTTTCTTGATTGGCTGTTGATAATGTTTTCATTTTTGTTTTTTTGTTTGTTTTCATCTTTGCTATATTGCTTTAGAGCGTACTAAATCATGCACTTTGAACTTGCATTTGGCTCTTGGCTGTGTGAGTGCTTCTGCTTGGAAAGTACCCTTTGTGTTGCATATGGTAACTCAAACATCCACCTTTCAGCCAAAGACAAATCCCTCCTGGCCAAAAAGGCTCTATCCGCCTGTGCTGGCCCTCAATCATGGCTGCTGTGCTACAGAGGAAACAGAATGATTATTGAATCCAAATGAAAGAAAGGAGTGCCAAAGTTCAGCACTATTGTACCTGTCTCCTCTGAGTGTGAGCGGTGTCGTATTGCCGCAGGGAAGCCCATTTCAATCTGAATGACAGTCACATCAAGTAATGTACATTTATAGGAGTATTCATGACTTTGTCATTACTGTAAAGTCTTAACGGCATATATTTAAAATGATCTAGGGCCTCCCTCGGCGGGCTAATATCCTACTCCAATCATGTTTGTGTCATTGAATGGATCACCCAGCACCTCGTCATCAAATGCAGTGTGACAGTTAACGTAATAGGCCTGCAACACTAGACTATATCATCTGCCAATTAATTAATCCAATAGAGCCTGGCTAGGCCTATTAAATCCCATTCTAATTAATCAGATGCCACCAGGATACTCTGTCATTTACCCCAAATTTGAAGGATAATTACCCAAATGGAAGCCAGTAATATAACTGCAGGGATTTTTTTTTAATAATATCTGCTTTTAAATAAGAAAATGGGCATAGTCCTGCATATTTTCAGCATTGGGGTGACAGATTTACCGGGATGTTAATTAATCTTGGCTGTGAGTGGTAACCGGCTGTGGGGGGACATTTCTGCATGGCGACTCTCGTAACTGAGTGTCAGGATGAGCTTTGCAAGTAGCGGAGTGGAAAGCATAAATTCAGAGCAATTGCAAGGAAATTCAATTTGGTTTCATATCACTAGTGCTTATTGTGTTGAATTTTGTCATTAGGCTCTAGGCTTTAAGTTCTTAAACGTAATCCTCGGGGAGAGAGCAAGGGGGAAGGGTGACACCCCATAGAGTTAAAAGGAGACCAGGGATTGAGCTGAGTACTAACACTCTTGTCGTCTCTACCTTTAACACACAGTATGTGAGGGAGACATTTTTCAGGTACATCTGTGAAGGTGGCAGTGAGAGGGGAAAAAAGGAAGAGAGTGAGACTGGGAGAGTGTGAGAGAGATTGAAAGGGGAGAGAGGAAGATGGGGGCGAGAGACAGTCAGACAGTTTGCTAGTTCAGTATACAGGGCCAACTTTTCAGAGCGCTGTCTCCAACCTGGACTTCATTATAAATAGATTAAAACTGCAAGCTTGGTGGGAGTCACTCTGGCTTTTCTCTCCCCTACAGCACTGTAAAATCTATGGAATTATTTATGTTGTGTACACAATGATAACGAACACAAACATAGGCGATCACCTATGGTGCTTAGCTCTTCAGCACAGCTCTGAAAAATATCACCGCTACCATGTGTCCAATTAGTTGCAGTGTAGTGCATGGTAAAGGGGATGTGGGTTGGTGGGGTGCAGAGGGGGTTCATGGAGATCTGTGTACCAGAGCCTTCGTATTATTAGAGAACTAACATGTCACTCTACACGGCAACAGTCACGCCGGTGCTGTACAGCAATTTGTACTGCAGTTAAAGTGCTTGTGCATAATGGCCACAGAACTGAATAACTTTCTGATGCTTCTGAATGCAAACAAAATAGATACAATTTCGAGACTTTTTTTTAATGGTCTGAAACACAAAAAAAGGATAATTGGAAAAAGAGCTGTTTCTCAGGTGGTACCAGAGCTTTATCAACCTCAGATAGGACCTCCTGTGTCTTTCCACTGTGCGTGTTCTCTGGCTACCAATTACTTTAATATGTTTGACTTAATTAAAATGGTTGAAATTGAACCCGATTGACCCATTCTTATAAACTAAACGACTCAAAGGGTTTTGTTTTTGTGCACATGTTGCCTAAGTGCAGGTAGATTTTTCAATGCGTTTCCATTAATTTGCTCCCTTTTAAACAACCTCATCTACTAATGACTGTCTTGCAGGCACAGCTGGAGTGAATTGTAGCTGACACAGGGTTTGGGTTCAATAACACTGCCCTGGGCACCCAAAACAAATGGCTGAATAATCGCTATTAGGTCTATGGATTGTAAACATCTCTGCAGGCAAAATTTACACTTTGCAGATTCTGCTAATGCTGGATAATAAGTCGCTGTGTTTGCTACAATAACAACATTTTATTAGGGGTCCAAGCACGTAGTGCTTGGAACCCTATTGTATTTGCGGGAATTATTCTGCTTCTTTCTTTCTTTCTTTCTTTCTTTCTTTCTTTCTTTCTTTCTTTCTTTCTTTCCTTTTCTCCGCTAAAAGTATCTGCAGCTCAGAAACCATAAGTCCTACAGCAACCATATTTGACAGGTGGGCTCCTATGGCACACCGCTACTCAGGCAAGGCAGCCCATGCACATTGGCCAGATGGTGGCGCTATAACAAGCAACTTTACGTTTTGGCCAATAACTTCTGAACCGTGTATCGCAGACTGAAAATTCTTGTGTTCCTAGATTCTTTGGAATGTGCCGAGTCCAACCCATCACTTTCAATGTCGACCATATTGTATTGTCCGACATTTTGAATTATTTAACCTCCTAGGCCATTCATCCAATTCACATGGACCTTGGTATGGAGAATCTTGGGACCGTCCTCTTTCAAAGTTGTATAAAGGTCATTGATAGGTCAAATGGTTTGGCTTTTATCGACCAATAAACTTTTAACGAAACACGCCATAACACTAAATTGGCCATAACTCATTAACCATTCATCTAATCAAGCCAAAATTTGAACCTCATGTTGAGAAGTGTTGCGTGAACACACCCACAAAAGCATTTTCAGCTCTACCACTGGTGGGTGCTACAAATGCAAAAAGTTCATATCTCATAATTGACATAATTTTTATGAAAATTTTTACACATGTTCTAGGATGATGTCCAAGTCCATCCATGAAATTTGGTCATTATTGATGAAAGTGGGCATGGTTTATTGCATAATAACCAAATCTTCATTGGTATTAAAGTCACAACTTCAAAAATTCATTAAAAATCAGCCGTATGTCCTAGAGAGCTGAAATTTTCAGAACATGTCGGCTGAAGTGAGATAAATCTTTCGTACACTGGTACATACCCCCGATTCTGACGTCGCCCCCCTTTGTTTATAGCAAAATCTGACTGTGATCCCACAGTGTTGTCCCCCAAAACCATATGTTACAGGAACAAAACAACATGATTTTAGAACTCGCCATATTTTAATTATTAAACAGCCCAAAAATTATAATGATATCTTGAAAACTGAGCGTACAGTAAATGGAAATGTGCAGCTGCAAATAGTTTGATAAATTGACAATGTGATATGTTCAAGATAGTTTGATCAATCTTCATCAAACTAAATACAAATGATGTCTGGACTGTCAAGATGATGTCTGTAAAGCCATGTGTAAATTGATTAATGTAGCGCACTAGTACAGTTATAATATTCTTTCTGAGGCTTTCAATATGGTTTGGACTAGCACCTGTGACCTATCACTTGTCACAAAAGTACATCAACACTAAATCACACAGCGTAGAAAACTCAAAGCAGGTGTTTGACATCATCTGTCAATGGCAAAATACCTGAATGGCATCACTGATTGGGGTGTGGCCAGACCTTTCAACCCATAGAGAGCAGTGCAGCAGCGGCTTTCTGGCCCATGTGATTTAGTATTGTTTTATTCGTTAATGGAGAGTACTACAATGTTCTATAAAGTGATTAGCACTGTCAGTCTGTCAATCATAGGCTGCAGTGTCACACTACTTCTCCCTTTAGTTCGTTTCTCCTCACTAAACCTATAACAGGCCTTTGGCTCAGTAGGTAAAGCATCAGCCTTTCATGTGGAAGTTTGTATGTTCAAATCCAGACTTGTCCTTTCCAAAGTCATTAGTCATCAAGGACAAATAATAGAAAGTTTGGCCGTTGTGAACAACTCCAGCAATGTGGTTGCAATGACAAGATTAACTTGACAGAAGTCACGGGCCAACACAAAAGCCGGTGTTAGACTGCATGTTTGAACTTCACATGTCAGTTTTTGTTTGTGTCTTTCTACATTCTGTAATGTTTTGTCTATCTGTCTGTCTTATCAAATTGTGCTTGAACCCCGCAATCGCCGCTTGCGGCTATATTTTCATTATGAATTCATGGGCAAATATTCCATACGGATACTATTATTTAAACAGGACTGAAACGGTTTCAATTTAGGTAGTGTGATAAAAAAAAAACTATTTCAGATTTTTGGTGTGTTTGGTGTTTACTGGTTGCTAGTGATAGATAGATAGATAGATTGATAGATAGATAGATAGATAGATAGATAGACAGACAGACAGACAGACAGACAGACAGACAGACAGACAGACAGACAGACAGATAGATAGATAGATAGATAGATTAGCTTTGAACAATGAATTATGGCCAGGAATGACAGAAAACACTGACCACATTTGGCATATTATAATGATAGTTATGCATGGTAACTCGTGTTCTATGGTCACAGGTGGATCATAGAACTAGATACAACTGGTGAAAGTAAGCATCTTTCAGGTCTGTCGTGGTGAACAAGCCGCCTCGCTGAACCAATTCTAATCTTTTTAGTGTAAGCATGTGGAATGCACACATTGAGAGGGCAGAGATCCAGTATAGGGCTCATATCGCCAGTTTTCTCGGGTACAAGGAAATAACTGGAGTATAGACCTCTGTTTCTGTCCTCCGGAGGAGCTACAGAAATAGCCTCTTTCTGTAAAAGTTCCTGAATTTCCTGTGGAAGAGCAGCTGTGCTCTCTTCCAAGGTCATGAATGACTGTTTCACTCCGTTGAATGGCGGTGGAACACAACAAAACTGGACGGCACTGTGGAGCGGAGGCTAGATATGGTTCATACATGACTTTGGCCTTCTCTGCTGCCGATCAGCCCAGCAAGGCCAGATCATGCTCATGGGGGACCGGACCAATCGGATGCGCTGCTCGCAGGAGGGGGCGTGGCACGGGATTGCTGTCTGAAAACCAGCAGTCTTGCCTCCGCTTTATGCAGCCTGCTCTCAATAGCCCCTGGATGTCGTTTGAGCAAAGCACAGATGTCAGCAGAGCGAGCAGATTGGAAAGAGTGATTGTGATTTTGAACAGCCCGCTCTTCCCCGCCTAGCTGGCTGTAGAGCCGGAGAGGCTGACAGGGAAAAGGGACTTGTCAGCGAGATCTGCTCTCAGCTGGGTCGTTCAATAATGGCAGCGGAGCTTCCCCTGTGGTTCTCGAATGAGCTGGCGTCCAGCCTAAGGGTGGGTCATATGTGAGAGCCTGCTCTCAACACTGGAGCTCATGTGGCCGGTGGAGAGTCATATCAAACTCCTCCACCAATAGGGAGGTCTTGCCTGTCAACAGTCCCAGGTTGGTGGCCACCAGTGCCAACTGAGGTGCCTGGTGGAATATTTTGTTAAAGTATTCCACCGTCTCCTTATCCTTGGCCTGAAATGGAATACGCTTCCCTGACCAGTAGCAGAGCTGGGAGAAAAATGGGCGGGGGAGAGCCGGCAGCAGGAGATCTGTGACCAGAGAGCAGTTGCCACACTCCGCCTCACTGTCGTCACATTCCCACCGCAGCTCTGGGGAGCGGCAGAATTGGCTCGAGTGCTGCTGGCGCCTTGTAGAAAAAAGGGCCGGCAGTCGCATCCCGGCAGTTCCGCTATCCCCAGAGACTCATGCTTGGCGCCGAGGCACTTGAAGCATTGCTGGTGGGGATCGCCCCCGGCAACCAGTCTGGACATGTCGGGCAATACTTTGCTAGCGGAGTGTCAGACGAAGCCGTCCTCGGCAATGTTGTTGTCTTCAGGTGCTAAAGAAAAGTGGATGCAGAGTGTAGGTGCACTCGCCTAATATAGGGTGCAGTGCCATAGGGTTGTATAGGCTCATTCTGATTGGCTAAGCACTTGCATTAAAATTTTCAGTGCACTGAGGCAACTAGATGAGCGAGATCAATAGAGCCCCGTTAAAGGGTGAAGCGTGTGTGAAATAGAGCAACCAATCTGAAACCACAACAGATCATACAAGTGGTGTATTTTGTGTTTACTACATATGATTTATTTTCACATTTCTATTTGGTTTGTAGGAATCGTTTAGAGGGAGACATAACATTTTAGAAAAGAATAGATATGAGCTGTGGTGAGGCCTGTAGGGGAATGTGTGCTTCTGATAAAAGGGTGGATCTGGATTCCATTGGTAGAACTACATTTTTTAAGACTGGGTTCCTGAGTGATACTAAATCTGAAAGTTGTGTCCCTGGCTGGAAAAGTTAGAAGAGCTCCTGCACTAGGCAGCTGTCAAAGTTCCCAGCTACAGGATGATACAGATAGACCTACATTTCCAACCATTTCCGAGCTTCTATTGTCAGGTATATTTTCTCCATACATACCATAATGGATATATTTATTACCCAATATATATTTCACAAAGATTACAGTACAGTATAATGTTGAAATATATAATGATGCATCATGAGGGGAGTCAACAAGTCACTCTTATTGAAATGCAGAGACTGTCATGGAGGTTGTGCTTATTCTCCCATAACATGATTAATCTATAATGTTACCTCGGGCTGTGTATTTGGAAGGGAGAGTCTTGCTTATTCACCTCTAGTGCTGCACACAGTTATTATTATTCCCTCCACATTCCTGCCTGACATGAATGGATTTTCAACTTGTCTAAGATTTAACCCTCTTCCAAATTGGTGCAGGGGCCTGATACGATTACATCCAGGATCACAATGCGACAGACAAGCCCAACTACACCGTTCCTGTCTGCACACTCACAATATTAAAGTGTCATCCACCCTGGTGAGACTATTCCACTATGAATGTGACAAACCAACTACTGTATAAATAGGCTAACCCACTTCTATCATGGTGGAGCAATTATGCTGCACTTATACTGCAGTCCTCACTGCTAATATCAGGCGACACAGACATATGCCAGGGACCTACTGTGGTAGTTGGGGGCAGGACTATGATGTGATCTAATTGTGTTGACACACAACTGTGTTGCACATTTGGCTGCATGCGGCCAACCCTGTCCACTCCTTTCCACAGTCCACTGATATGTTTAGCCAAGGTTAAAGGCTAATGAAGTGATTTTAAGCTCAGACTTTGGATTACAGTACATCACTAGTTATCAAATCACACTTCCATGCGCAGAGGAGAAGTGCTTACACAATTTGAAAGAGATAAGAGGATTTCTTCAACTTCTGCCCTTTACTTTATGAGATAAGCACCTATCAGTACAAATTGTTGAAAAGCATTCACAATGGCCCCTTGTTATGAGCTACCTTGAACTGAATGGAACAAAATGATTTGTATAGTCCTTTTGGATTCAGCAGATGCTGCGAATACACAATAGGCCTAATCAATGAAGGCAGAGACCTGTCACAGTAGTGCAAGGCATGTGTAAGAGATTGTAAACAACAATAATTTCACAGGAAGCCATCTGCTCTGCCGCGGGTCATGCATTAGAAAATAACTGAATATTAAACGGAGGCATGGGAAACATCAGAAGGATGTGAGGCCCCAGAAAGCAAGGACACCATCCTATAGGAACAATTAATTATGTCAAGATTATCTCCCAGTCATCTTGCCTAAAGCTTTTGGTAAAAAGAGCACTTAAGTTTATTTGGGATGAAGGAGAGGCCAGTTTGACGAGGGACAATAGGCCAGAAGAACGGGTCCACTGTGTTACAGTGGTAATTATCCATGCATGGCTAAAGACAAATTTTATTTTCTCCATCCGTTGTGCTTTGATGCTTCTGTGACAACTTCTCTTTGTCTAAATCAACTTTTTGGCCTTCCACAAAAAGGAGGAGAAAAAACCCTGTCTCTCCTTTCCACTTCATTGCTCCAGCCATAAACGTTAATGACTCGGGTTTGTGTGACAGTGAAATTCCACCTTCATCGCTCAAAGCAGCCGTGACCTAACCGACAATGTCTCTGTGACTGTTTGCAGCACTTTTGAGACTAACTTATGTTGACAACCACGGAGGTGCACTCCATAAGAAGAGCTGAAAGAACAAAACACTCTGAGAGACGCCTACAACTTTAGAAATTTGGCAATAATGAAAGCATTTTGGGACGCATTTGGACCTAAAACAGAGCAGGTATGAATCAACCGCATAACAAACCCAGAAATGTGTGATTATCCATTGGATGGCCTACTTTCCATGAAAAGGTATTCCCTCTGTCATATGAAATCTAATTACTATTAATGCATAGTCCCAGCCTACTCATGGCGCGAGACACATTGCTATTCATCTCATAAATACCATACTATATGCAGAAAATAAATATTAAAAGATACATTCTTTTCAATGCTTCTATCTGATACATGGTTATAGCTGACATGGGAAGAGAGCAAGACTTCCCACTTATACTTACAAATCCTCACTATTTAAAGCCTCTTCTTTTTCATCACAACTCACATGAACATGAACCAGAAATAGAACGGTCTCTTGATACAATAAAAATGTATCTCACATGTAATGCAGTTAGCCTGTCCTTGGTTATTAGCGTCACGTGTATTCTTTACCCTGTGATCTAGGTGTACTAATTATGCTCCTCTTGTGTTAGCTGTTTAAAAAATTATAGAGGTTTGGAAAGCAACAACAGAAAGGCAGTAAATATTTTATTTTCACGATCAAACATCCCAGATGCAGGGAACATATAACGATTATAGAATACCTTTATTGCAGTCGGGGTGTTATAATTAGTCAGGTGGAACTGATTTTATGCAGTTTCAGCATAATCAGGCACATTATGTATTGTGAAAATGCATTACTTTCTCATAGACACACACGCACGCACCCACGCACACACACACGCACAGAAAAAAATACCCAGATTTGTGTAGGTATTTGGCCATACTGAGCACAATCTTGTTACATCTCTGAAACATATTGCTTCAAAGATCAATAAAATTAAGAAATTAACCCCCTTAATTGCTGATATGTAATTCCTCTAATGCTTATAAGTAAGAGGACTGTTCATTGCTAAAATTATGGCGGCTACATCATCCTACTACAAACATGATGAAAACATTCACATTCACATTTACCATGTTCAAAATGTCAATCCTTGTATCAAGTGCTCTGTCAATAAATTTAAGAATTAATAAAAGTATGGTTTTTTTTTTTTGGAAGGGTTACTTTTTGGTTTGCATCTGGATAACAGAATGGGCCTGTAAAGGAAAAATCAACCCATATAGCAAAATGACTATTTTCATAAACTGAATGGCTTTGTAAAAAGATATTAAAGATTAAAGATAATAATAGATTGTTTGGGTTTTTGGTAAATTTCAATTTTTCATGTTTTTTTTTTTTTTTTTTTGGATGCCAGTGGATCAGCTCCAAATCCAAATCTCAAGGTTAACCTTTCCGTTTTTATCCCTCTGGTACCAAAATAGACTGATGCGCTACACTGTGTGAACTGTAGTTGGGATAAAAGGGCAATAACTCCACTCCAATATCTTACAGGATGATTTTTTTATTCAAGTTCTCAAAACCAATGTTCCCTATCCATTGATATCAGCCACTTTGCTGAGCACTGTTATTTTCTTATGAACTACAAGATATTCAGATGTAAAGGTCTAATGCTATTTTTCAGTTGATTTGAGTGCCACAGATTTTTTTTTTTTCAAAAACGTGTTCTAGACACTTTCTCAACTTCCCACTTTGCATATGTTTTATGTAAATGACATAGAAAACAATGGCGTGATTCTGAGATTTTGATGCTTGTTGTCATCACAAATGAAACATGAGTCGCCGTGAAAGATGGAGACGTTATGCGCAACAACAGCCGCAGTGTCTACAGGTGGCCAGTAGGGGTGGTGTGTGATTTTACAACGACTTTAAGACATCGGAGGCGTTGATGTTTATTCCTCCGCTGCAATGAAAGCCAGATGATACTGATGAGACTTTGACATGAAAGCTGGCTTGTTGTGATGTGGATTTATTTTTGTTTTGCTTCTGGAATAAATAAAAGGGCTGACACGCAGAAAATTAATATATTTGTGCAGTTGTGGCCCAAAATCGCTATTAAGTTTTTGAAGAAGTCTCCTGAAAAAAACCAAAACGAAACAAAAAAAAAAAAAAAACAACACTCCCACATGTCCGTCCATTTTGTGCATTGCTTTTGAACTAATTCCAGCAGTAGCCTATTTCTATCATCACTTCTCTATATTGTCAACAGAAAAAAAAAAAAAAAAAGTTTATTGGACAGTGAAATTGTTGACAGTGTTTGCTCTACAGGTGCGTTACACCTCGGACTTGTTCTCGGCAGTTCTGCAGCATTTGGCGGAGGCGCTGTCCACTCTGCCGGCGGTGCTGAAAGTTTACGCTCTGCGCTTCTGACAGACTTAACCAAACAATTAAGAGATATTTCCGTTTTGTGGCAGTCACGAGAAATATCCTTTAATTGTAAGATTATGCCTATCTATAGCAACCCCGTCTCCTCCGCGAGTTCTTCATCTTCTTCACGGCTTTGTCACAGACATTGTTAGGCGTAAATTGGATTTAGCGGCACCCTACATATGCAGTGCTGGCACCCTATAGTCTAATACGAGACAGCCTGTCCACGAATTAGCCCCAGCAAGCATTCTGCCATATTCCTGCAACAAAAAAACAGCGGGGGCATCAATTCATTTGTTCAGCGTTTTGCAGCGGGATCAATAAATTAGTCGAACAAGTCACACAGCCATAATCAAAGGATCAGCATTAAACTATACTGCGTTTGCCTCGTTCCCCTCAAAACTCTCCTCCTCTCAACTCCATCCAGTTGTTCTCCGGTTCTTTTATCGGGCGTTTTTGGCTTCTGTCACGTCTGTCCGTCATCCATCAGCCCTCACCGACGAACATGGTGTATAAAATCCTTTTCTCTGCCACATCAGCTGCGCTCCGGTGCCATTGAAGTACGTTGAAAATGTGACTCAACCGCTGTGCTCTGCATGTTTCCCTAAAAAAAATGCCAACTTCTCCAAAAGTAGCTTATTATTTACATCGCCGTCGACCTTTTATTTCTCAAGCCAGGCTGTGTGTTGGGTTTGCATGCTCTATGTATGAGCTTTCGATGGTCAGTGACTTATCCGTTTTTGGGGTAGGCATACAGGGTGTTAGGATATTTGCGCTGTCTGTTGTAACCTCCAATCTTTTTCTTTTTTTTTTTTTTCTTTTTTTTTTTTTTAGTTATCGGCTCTCCAAGCGTCTTTCTCCGGCTAGACCAAATCCCATTTCTACCCGGCTTGTCGGGACAGCAGCCGAGTCGTGAAGTCTCTGCAGTCACGTGGTCGAGACAGGACTGAAGGAGTGTGTTTTTTCGGAGTGTCTATAGACACACTGCAGAGCGCGTCATACTTCGAAAGCCACGCCCACCGTGGGGGGAAAACAATATCGCTAACAAACCGGCAAAAGCGGTGATCGGGAGGAAATCTTAACAGATATGGACAGCCTGACAAGGATTTTCCTGTTTTCGAGTAGACAAGTCTGTCAAAGAATTGTTTCAGCACACTGCCTCCAACAGAGAGGAGAAGGCACACTGAAAAAAATGAACTTAATTGGCCTCCATCAATGTCCCTTTTCAATAAAACTGGATAAATGATCCCACACAGTGGCCTGAAGTGAAATACTAAGACATTTACCACTACTTAATTTAAACACCAGGTAAGACAATAAGTTGACTTTGAATTGGAAATACAGCTATGCTTTTCAGACTATAAGTTTGAACGACGCTGACGTGACATGGGTTATTAAAGTGGATTGTTGTTAACTATCTTATGTTAGCTAACAAGTCAGTGAGATTTCTCATTACTTTTGCACCCTGGACTGGCAGTCAATACAGAGCAAACTATCCTGAGACCCACATGAATACAACTCTTCTGTTTTATAGAGAGGAATTGGCTCAGTAATGTTAGCTTAGTAGCAGCCTAATGTTAGGACAGCATGGTAGCTTTTAAACACTAACATTCAGGTTATCTTACAAGAATATAACTAGATAATTACTGGTAAGTTACTGACCAGTGACAAAATACTGCCCATAAGTGTAGTTAGTCTCAGGGTCCCAAAGTTTCCCCCTCTTCTACCACTGTCAGCGCCTCTCTCCTTGCGGCCTAGATCCCCATTTTTCTTCTCAACGGCTCCCTTGTTTTACTCGGGAGCCCAAACAACTGTAGGCTAATTCACGATTTTTAAGTTTGTTGGCTGTGAAGCCCACCACACAACAGCTTTTAGGCATGTTTAATTTGGGGAATAATGACAATGATGTACATTCAGTCACACAAGGTGAATGGAAAGCGGTGCAGCGGTTTCCCCCACGATGGGCGTGGCCTATTTTATGCACTGTCTCTATGTGAGCGTCTCTCCGTGTGTAGTTAGAGGGGTGTCCCTCCTCCGCATTTTTGCTGCTTGCCATGCTTTAGACACTGGAGCGCAGGGAGAGAGGCGAGAGTGAGAGAGGCAACGCCGGTCTCTCTCACCGGGCTACCTGTCTTTTCAGTCGTACCTCGGGTCCCCGTCGTCTTTTTGATCCCACCTTCCTGCCCAATCGGGTTCTTTTTCGTGGTCAAATAATCGGTGATACTTTTTAGGTAGGCTTTCTTGCGGCTTTTAAGCCTCTCTCTCAAAGACGGTGGTTCTGATTCGCAGTGGTTTTGATCATCTTCTCTTTTTTTTTTGTGGTGCTCCATTTGGATAGTAGGACAGCCGAGCAGAGCTTGGATGAGCTGCTTCGCTGAAATCCCGAGATGGAGTTGCTGTTGATCTGCCTTTCCCTGTGGATTTTCCAATGCAATTCGGCCAGAGCTGACTCCATCATACACATCGGTAAGGGTCCTATGACATTATCTGCGGTTTGGGTAAGACAGGTGTAAAGGCAAAGCGTGCGGGGATGCGCTAAAGCCCAGCCAGCGCATTCTGCGTTGATCGGTGGATTTTGTTGAGAGGGAGGGATAAATAGCCTATTCAGTTTGCACCCTATGTTTATACTTTGACTCTCAAGCGAGTTAAAAAGTTGGTGTTCAGTAAATGCACATGCCCTGACCTCTATTGCCCGAGAGATTTGCTGTTTCATTTTTTGTAATATTTGGCCAGGCATTTCTTACACTTTTCTTACACGGCAGATATCACTGCATTTATGTTGGCATCTGGTCTAAAGCAGTTATGTTAGTCATGCACTGTCGGCCTGTTAATTTCAATATGTATTCAAAACATCAGTTGCCGTAGCATAAAGCCTGTTTCGCTGAAGCTTTGGCGAAATGAATGTCCAATAGCCAAATGGATGAGGCTTTGCTGGACCAAGCTACCCCCTCTCCTTAACCGACAAGCCTCAACTTTCACTGGAACGTGCCTGCAATGTCAATAACCATACAGAGGGGATGTCAATGGGGCTTCGTTAGAGATGCAAAACGCATAGAGCCCCTTTGTACCCAAACTTCTAATCACTACTGCCTTTTTCAGACGTGGGGGTGGGGGTGGGGGGGTTCCTTTGGACTCGTCATTGATGTTGAAATGAAATCTGATGTAGTATTTTTCTCTTAACATCGGACTTATTTCTTACATGTTTCGTTTAAAATAAAATTGATGACCTCTCCTTTCCTCCCTTGCGTACACGCACACGCACACACACACACACACACACACACACACACACACACACACACACACACGCACACACACACACACACACACTCAGAGCGCGCATGCATTGAATAATTGCCTTGCTCCGCGTCTGGGGTTTTCGTGTCCCCTTTGACGCACATTGCCTAATGAATGGCGTGGTAATTTAAAATAAAAATGTCAATGTGACTGTGACCAAATTCGTCACAATGTTCCCCTGCTGCTGCACACTCACAGTTTACTGCAACAGTCTGGCAAGCAGCAGGTGCTCCATCACTGGCTAATACAGCGGTGGGACCGAATCCAGATAATATTGGCTGATGCCCCGAATAACGTTAGGTCACCCCAATTATACTTCTTGTTTCCAGAAACCTTTTTCAATAATATAAGCCTCCCAATAGCAGCTTGGTTCATTTTGATAAAGAGATAGAGTAAGAGAGAGAGAGAGAGAGAAGCTGCATGCCTCCCACACTAGGCCTGCACGATGTTTATTGGATGGGGTGCCACTGATCTCCTTTCATAGATATGACAGCCATTTATTTTGTAGATTGGCTAGTTTATGCAAAGCTTAATACAGCTGGAAGTTGGTGGGGGGAAAGGAGGAGTGGAGAGTGTAAAACCCGGTTCCCCAACGAGCCTACAGCACCCTGCCGCCTTGTCGCTCTCCGTGGTGCTGAAACCATGTCAAGGCGCTCCGCTCACCGCTTGAAGTGGATGCGCACATGTTACACGACTTATAAATAAACCGCACGAGGACGAGATTTGAACGAGTAAATTTCGCACACAATTAGACAATCTTTCCATCACTTTGACAGGTTTTTGGCATTAACATTGATAACATTACCATATACCCTATAGTAGCGCTGGCCCCAACAATGTAGGTAAAACGGATTGATCCCTGGGTGAACCTTCAGCATTTAATCACACTTCACTTGACCGTCTCGTTTCCCTGCGAGTAACTTTTGATCACTGTATTACACAGGTGCCATATTCGAAGAAAACGCTGTGAGGGATGACGAAATTTTCCAGCTTGCCATCTCAGACCTAAGTCTGAACGACGACATTCTGCAGAGCGAGAAAATCACCCACTCTGTGAAACTTATCGAGCCTAATAACCCCTTCCAGGCGGTCCAGGAAGGTAAGTGCTATTCGATGGAATCATTTTTGCAATCGATTGCCCTGCTGTTTTATTTCATTACTCGGGGCCGCAGGGCACGTCAGGAGCCCGGCCTTCTTTGCTGAGTCGCTAACCGCGTTGTGGTTACGATCTGGCGTGAAGCCCAATATTTATTGGGTAAAAGTCTTCAATGCATTGGTATCGCATGCCATCCGCCTATGAGCCGGTGTTGTTCATTTCACATTGTTTATCCGTCACTGTGATGGCTAGGGAACGTCGGAGCAGGCAATGATGATAATCCATCTTTCTCTGCGAGTGAAGGGAATGGCTGTGTGTGTTGCCACCTGCAAAGCACCGTGCCTCTGTGGCGGAACAAGGTGTCTTCTGTGGCTGAAAAGCTAGGTGGAAGCATTGAGTTAGAGCAAAGGAGCGAAACATAGTAATATGTTGTATAAGAGAAAAAAGAGAAAATCATTTCAAGATGATCAAGTATAATTCCAATACCAATACTTGACTAAAAGGCAGTGGGGGGGAAATATGTTTCGCTTTTGTGTCTGGTTAAAGGACAAGGCTGCGCCCTCTTTCATGCACATTCATCAACATTCACCTTTTTCCTTGATATGTTTTGTCTGCCTCATTTGGATTCTCCATAAGTCTTCGGAATCTACAGCCTCACAAAATAGAAAGGAAGTTAGCAATGGAATCTATTTTTTGCCAAGGTTATTTCTCTCTATCATTGAAAGGTGTTCTGACCCATACACTGTTGACTGCAAGAGTGATTAAAAATTCTTCTGCTAAAATGAATCATGAAGACTTTAATAGGTTCCAAGGGACCTTCAAAAGCCGTTTATGTCCCCTGTACTTAGGCACCAGCCTGTACTTTTGTCCCCAGTTGCACAAAGGCCTCGATGACTCATTGCTATTCAAAGAACCCCTGACAGCCACAGCCAGATGATAATATGTCCTGCCTTTTGCTATAATTCTTCCATGTCATTTAGCCATTGCACTTTACAATGTCTGCAATGTACATATTTCACTTCACATTGGATTTGTAACCTTCAGGGCTGATGAGGTTTGTATGGTGCAAAGCAGACCTGGATTAGGTTTCCCAGGTAGATACATGGAAAAGTTTAGCAATTAAACAAATCACTGGCAAATAATTGCCATTTGTGCAGTGTTATAAGTAGTTCAGTAGGACATACACAGTTACAGTATGCATAACATACATAGATTTCTTACATATACACCTTCTAGTCAGTGTACACAGCTTCACAATTGGCCTGTACCACTGAACCTGATGCTCTTTGAGTTGGTTTTCTTGTGACGACAATACTTCCTATTAACAAAACATGTCTGATGCCTGAACAGAAGCTGAAGGACACAACAACAGCTGACGCAGTGTGACTCTTGATTACAGGCACCAGAGCAGAAGAACAACTCTCCAAGAAAAAACAGGGAATTTGAGATAGATGGAGTGAGTGACTATGATTCATTGCAGAACTCTTATTCCTTGTTGCAACTTATTCAGAGCTTTCTCCTGTGATTGAGCTGCCTTTCGTCAGCCTTGATTGGGTATCATTTAACTTGCTTAATCACTGTTCGCAGTTAGGCTCCTGGTAATCAAATATTCAGAGAAGTGGGTGATTAGGGGGTATTTTTGGGGGAGGGTGCTAATGTGCAGTCGATGACACAAAGAATCGATGGGTGGCCCTGGACTCTTGGTGCACAAGACACAAGAGAGGGTGGTGAGTGTTGAGTGACATCCGGGATGAGTTGACCTTTTGCTTTGCTCTTTTGTTCGCTGCCATCCCACTGTGACTGGCAGTCAGGACCTTGCCAGCGCATGGCAAAGAGGGAAAGGAGGCAAGGGGAGGGGAGGACAGGCAGGCAGGGGGGTGAAGGGAGGAAAGAGTGAGGGGAATGAGGATGAGATGATAGAGGAGGGGAATACAACTGGGGGAAGAAAAGAAGAAAGGAGGCAGATGAGGGGTGAGAAGAGCAATGAGGATTAGAATAATCATCACTACCAGCAAAGATGGGCAAAATTGGGAAGAGGAGAGGAGAGGCAGTGAAGAGAATTATGATCAAGAGTTGAATAAACATGAGCGGACAGAAGAGGAGGAGGAGAGTTAAGTAAGGAGTAAGGTGATGAGGGAGACTTGCCAGCCTGGTGAAGGGAGTAGATGCAGTGTCATGTTTGTCCTTATTTGGCTCCCCGTGTCCTTGCGGTGGTGGAACATACATTAAAGAGGATGTCACACAGGCACCGTGCACGCAGCGACACAGAACTATTCAGTCCTCCCACGCTCTTATCGTTTAATGATGGCAGCTCAAGGCTGGCTGGATACACTGCCTGACCACACAACTGGCAGACGCTGTCCTATTTATAGACTACAGCAACTGTAGAGAATTAATGGGGCAATTTCAAAACCGAGAGCAAGAATCTTGGTAACTCAGAAGAATGTCTATTTTTTGACATATCAGGAAAATTAAGGCATTTAGATGTCATCAGTTAGTGATACTGTCATAGGAAAAATGCACCTTCTGAATGCAAAATTCTGGTGCAGAATCAATCAAAGATGGTGCCCATTGCTGGTAGTAGATGACTGAGCAAAAGTAAAGGTAGAATGTAGAACTTAATAAGCTGCAGAAAACTTAGCCATCTGGCCAGGGTTAGCAGTAGTTCTTTTCTAGGTCCCTAACGTGCAGTAATTTGTTGAGTGCTTTGTCCCACTGTGTCCTCTCGCCACACCACACCACACCACACCACTACTGGCCCTCCATTTTCATCTAACCCCTGCCAAGGTAAAGTCAAGGTGAATTTAATTGTCAGCACCCTCCTGTTCCTGTAAGCCCATAGACATTCAATAACTTGCAGTGCAATTCTTTTTTTTTTTTTTTTTTCACTTTGTTCAATCTGTACAGCAAAAGTTGAAATAATGGCTTCTGTGAAAGTGTTGGCATGGGCAATGTAATATCCTCCACCTGATTCTCCACTTATGACAACTCATTACTTCCCGTGCTCTAAACATGATGGAATGCTGGCCTTTCACTATTATCTTCCCGGTGGTTTTAATAATGCTGCATAAATCTTGGTAATGGATTTGTTTGTGTTTTTATGTCTTTTTACCGGCTCTACACAGAGGAGGATGATCAGGCCATTTTACCGGCCCCTGTTAATTACCCAATGGTTATTTTAATCCGTCATAAGCTCTTCAATGGGCTGTATAAAGGCCCGCTGGTACCTTAATCAGCTAAGTGAGGTTGCAGCAGAGGTATACCTTTCACTATGTAATCCCTTCATGTTGTGATCAGCATCCTCGCAGGACTGACTTTTAGCAGGATGGTTATTGTATGCTTAAATGATATGCGGTGGGAAATGCATATGTGGCCCAGTCCAGCAAGTGTAGTTCATGGTGTAGCAAAGGTTTATTTCAGGTTTTACATTTTATAGGAGAACAATTGATCAGAACTGCAAAATAGTGTTTGCAGTCAGCTAAAAAAAACACTAAGAGCGTTGTCCACCATTTCATTTCAAAACAAATATGTAACACCTACTCTAACAAAACGATTGCTGGCATGAACGTAACACAGTCACAAAAAGTAGCACTTAGAAGATCTGACATTTTTGATCTATTGCTTTGTGGAATTAAATTATTCAAATTGAGAAGCTCAGCCTTTTTGAATATTGAAAATCTTGGGCAATAGGCCCTTACACCCCCTCCCTCCGCCTTGCCATTGCTATTTTTGATACTGCAGATAATTGTAGAATATATTCACCTTTTCGGTAAAGTGAATGACAACGCTAACATACCGTTGCACACACACAAACGCATGCGCGCGCACACACACACACACACACACACACACTGAAATGGCTCCCCTGCCGCCTGATAGCCTGACAAGTTGAAGCATGCTACTTGTGCTGTCCTGCCTTGTTTGAGCTTCTGATAACAGATAACTGCATTGCTGCTGGAGCCATGTATATTTTGCATAACTGGGGACAGTTTATGCATTTGTTGCGTAAATGCATAAACTGGGAGGATGCGGATATGTGTTGATACTTGATATGTGCTGAGTGTGCGTTTCTGTGTGTGTGTGTGTGTGTGGGAGGGGAATGTGTGTGTTTGAGAGATAGTACAGTATAGTGGCTTATTGATTTAGCCCCCTGCTGACTATGTTGCTCACTCAAGTGCTATATCTTTTTTTTTTCTCAGCACGTTTCCTCCTCTGCAGCTCATGTTACCTACCGGCAGAGCTTTTTAAAGGCATAGCAATACTGCTATTTTTGCGAAATGGGTCATTTTTTGAGTGACATTAGACCCATATGTCAGTGACAGTGCTGTTTTGTGGATTATACAGACCTCCACACTTCGGCAGTGTGACTGGCACAGGGGAGGCCCTGCGGGACCTGTAGCCCATCAGGGTCTGGAAGACACGTTAAAGAATATATATTCCTCTTGCCTTTCTTTGGAATAGCCAGAGTCAGCACTGCCTGGTGACTGCTCAGTAGCACCTGTCACAGAGCGAACAGAGAGAGAACAGAAAAGAAGAGAGAGGAGAGAGAGAGAGAGAGAGAGAGAGAGAGAGACCACTGCTGCTAAATGCTGGCTCTATTCTGAGCCTGGGCTTTTTCCTCTGTGCTGAACTTAAGCAGCACCAGTAGTCACTCCTCACTCCTCTCTCCTCTACTGCATTGGGATACCTCTTTGTCACTTGGGCTTGGCATCTGCACCAGATATCTCATTTGGAAAGTCGCCGACACCTCTTGAAAGGAGCACAGAGACATTTCTAAGTATCCCATTAGAAAAAAAAACCCCTGTAAAGACTGATTTTAGCTTTGGAGTCAGGCGGCTTGGTCGTTGATTAACTTCAAGAAGAATGTCAATTCACTTAAATGCCAAGTCTGATCTGTATTCAAAGGAGTCATCAGCAGCATGCTAAATGTCACCGCAAGCTGGGATTTAAGTAATCTTTTAATTTGGATAAACAGGGCCGGCCTTTTTTTGAAGCGTGGAAACAAGTTTTTACAGAGTCTGGGAAATAAATAAATAAAGAGACAGCAATGCGCTGCTTTTCTTGCCTTAATCCCTCACCACATTTTTAGCAGGTTTTTCAGGAAATGGGGAAGTGATGTTTGGTCCGCGATGTAAACAGAATGACTGTATTGCGCTAATTAGAGAGTGGCAGTCACATTGGGCCTTTGTGTGTTTCTGTATTCATCACACTCCCCACGCTGGCACATTGGCAGCCAGCTGAGGGCAGATTTCAAAGTATTCTCAGCTCTTTTCACACTGGCATGTGTTTGATGGGGGATGTTTTTAGGCCTATTGTGTAAAAGGTTGACTAATTTATTATTCTGGGTGGTATGACAGTTGTTTGGGTTGTCTGTCTCTCCAGGACAAATGTTGACAAAACAGATTTGAAAATTGGATAAATTTAAAAAGTGCAAAATGATAATACTCCAGATTGATATTAGACTGTTGGTTCCTCCCATCAGGCAACTTGTACCCAGCATGCATGAAACTGGCAAGAGGGAGTGTTGATGTTTGGATGTTGTGCACTGTGGAACAATGACATCAAACTAGCAGGACACCAGATTTTTTACTTGTCTGATGACGTTGACTTGTGCTTTGAAAAACAGTTATCTCCTGTATTGATTTTCCAATATGACAGCAGCATATGATGTATGACGAATGGCTAAAAGAGCAGAGAATTTATGGCTATCAGAACACCTGCGCATATGCCACAAATAACTCAAAGAGCTGCCTATTATACATACACATGAACACACAACATATGCTTTCCCTCACAGGTCCCTCAGCCCCATGTCTTATTCATGTCCCTGTCCTCTTTGGTGTGACAGATTTATAACGAGCTGTGGAGAACACCGTGACAGATGTTAGTGCTTTGCCACGACCCCAAACAGCCCCGAACCACCACTGGGGATTGGCCATCAATACTACTCTACCTGTTAGAGAGAGAGAGTGAGTGAGACAGAGAGAAAGAGACAGAGAGAGAGACAGAGAGAGAGAGAGGCAGAGAGAGAGAGAAAGAGAGGCGGCCCAGAGGAGATGTCCTGTCCAATCAGATTGATGCTGATGAGGCCCTCGGCCTCTGCTGTAATACATCGCAGTCCCATATGTTACCCCCATCATTTCTCTTTGTACACACAGTTATGCTTCGACTTTATTGAGCCGCCTAAAGTGTGCTGAGAGATGGCAGAAGTGGGGCAGGTGCTGGAGGAGGGGTGGGCGTTCGAATGGTAGCAGCGGCTGTTTGTTTGTTTGTGCCTTTGTGTGCATGTGGGCTTAAATTTGTGCAATTATACTGTATGTGGTGTGTGGTTAGATGCCCTGATGTGTGTATTTGTGGCAGTTTGAGTGTTGCGTGTGTTTGTGGTGGTTTTATATACTCAAGTTTGCATTTGTATGCGTGTTACAAGAGAGTGCTGTAGTTTAGTGAGAGGTTGTAGTGGTAGTGATGAAGGGGTGTATGTGTGTGTGTGTGTGTGTGTGTGTGTGTGGGGGGGGGGGTGCTGGTGGAACCCCCTCCACTCACTTCTGATGCTGAGTAGCATTGAGAGCAGTGTGTATAATTTACTACCCGCCACCTGCACCATTGGCGGCAAGAGGACTTCATTCCAGGACGGAAGACGAGGAGCAGAAAATCAGCCCCCAAGTAAATCCTATTAGAGGCTAAACAGGAGTCAGCCAAAGAAATGCTGCTTGGCTATCTCCGACCTCACACTCATTTCACAGCGAGAGAGGGAGAGAGAGAGAGAGGGAGAGAGAGAGAGAAAGAGAGAGATGGAATAATGATGAGTAAAGGGGTGACACAGAGTGAGCGGGTGACTGAGTGTGAGGAAGAGAGAGAGAAAGAGGGAGAGAGGTTATGGAGATGATGAAAGGAAGAGAGGAAACAGATAGGTAGATACAGTAAATAAGGAGCAGAGGCTGTGAAATCTCAGGCCCAATGGAAGACAAGAGGGTGAAGTCATTTGAAACCGTGGACTCAGCTCGCTGGCCACATTGACCAAGAGATGCCAAAATGTATTTGGGAGCCATTGTTTGCATTGCTGCCCACGGACACGGACACTGAGTGGGACCATCTGTCACAAGGATCCCTCTACAGTCTTTGTCTCTCTGTCTCTGTCTCCGTCTCTCTCTCTCTCTCTCTCTCTCTCTCTCTCTCTGCCACGGGTCCTCTACCATGCCCAGGCAACATGGATTTTATCCAAAGATGAGGCTAAGCTAGTGTGTAAGCCCTCACTGAGTGAAATCAAAACCCAGCTTAAACCTGGTGAGTGAAAGCCTGAAAGAATATCGAGGGGAAAACATGCAGGCGTCACTGAAAGTGGATGAGACCGACGTGTCCGAACCTCTTCTTTTTCTTTTACTATAAAGTGCTAATCATGAAAAGCCATTACATGATTATTGTGCTTTTTTTTTTTACTTCTATTAATTGAGGGACTGATTTATTTATTTTTGTATGTACTTTATTGTGTCTTCATGTATTCCAAATTCCAATAGTCTTTGTACAAGACCAAAATCACATAGCTAAAATAAATAAATAAATAAATAAATAAATTCAGAGGCTTTTTTTGGGTGGGGTGGGGGGCAAAAGTGAGGGAGAGAAAAATAATGATTTACAGATTGGACTGGATTGAATTTATTCTATAACTTGTTCCTTGCTTTCTTCATTCATTGATTGACTGATCAACACATTTTCCCTGATTGCAGTACATGATCCAAGACATCACAGATGAGAGTCCAAGCTGTTGCTCTCTGTTCCACACCACATGGGAAGTTCTTATTGTTAACAAGTTATTGTCTGTAGAACTGTACAATGCACTTCTATAGCTAATGGGAATGATGAAAAACCACACATGCCAGAAAATTGAAGATCACTCCGTCTTATTCACAGATTGTCTCAGCTGAAGGGAATCTCAGATAAATAATTGATTTGGTATTGAGTGTTGTGCTGCAGCATGCCTCATGTTTCAAAAAGCAGCGTTTCTGGAGCGAAGGGGGGACGGCTTTTGCATTTCACTATTAACTAGGTCAGGATTGTTCATATGATCAAACACATCCCACTACCACAGAAAGACAAATCATTCTGGGACCACTCATGGGATGTTTATGCCTAATTTCTATTGTACCCACCAATTACAAGTACATCTTTTCTACAGGTCATATCAAAGCTACTTGTCCTTGTTGGGTTTTAATCATTAATAGAACAAGCTGTGAGTAAAAGCTTGTGAAATCTTATGCCAGAAGATTCACTGGGCTTCCTTTTCCTTTTAATTAATATCAGTCTGAAGAGCTAATACCTAGTTTTCTACTGCAAGGTCAACCAGACACTGACAGGACCAATTCAACATGTTAAACAATTTGAGTTTGTTAATTTTGAAACAACAGCCAAGCAAGCAATTTTTTTCTGCATCGCCATGAATATGCAAAAAAGTATTAAATCTGTGATGAAATTGACATGAAATATGAGTAAACCCTGATCAACCCTATTATGGCTTCTTGTAGGGATAGCCGGGGGTGGAAATTTTACCATCGCTCTAGCCCATGACAAGTATGTTTCTCTGCAGGCAAGGGTAAAGTAGTCATTACTGGCCAGATTTTAAATTGGTGCAATTAGAAAAGGAAAGAGGATAAACTTTCCATGCTATGTTCTATTCCTTTTAATGGTTGCCGTCCTCTCTCCTTTGACAGTTAATAAAATGTTCATTCCATCACGCTAATTATCAATCCAGCACAGACCCAGCTGTAGATATGTTATACTTAATTCATGCACATATAACTAGAGGTGAAATTACTGGCAAGGATAGTCTTTCACAGCCACATGGAGGGTTTGTGAAAGTGACTGAGGTAAAGAACATTTCCACTTAGAGAACTTGCATGAATTATGAAGCTTTTACAGGTTAAGGAGGATCTTAACCTGAGCAACGTTTATAGATGCCTTTTCAAGACCAAGTCAATGTGAATGTTTCATTATTTCACTTGAACGAGGCAGACAACATTCATCATCCTCCATTAGCATGTCACACTCAGACACAGTTGTTTTGTTTGCCTCAGACATGTTTCCATGCCATTTTGCTTTTTGTGTTTTTGTTAAACACTTCATAATTACCTTCCTCTCAAGGGAATCAAAGGAATCCATTTTCTAGGACTTATAGCCTACAGTACATGTCATAGAACTACATTTACTGTGTGTGTGTGTATGCATTGTTACCATATGCAGGGTTCAGAGTGAATACTTTGCATTATGTTTGCAAAATACCTTCTGTACAGTATAATATTAGACTGGCAAACCTTGTTTTAAGAAGCCAAGCATTAAGATGTCAAGCATTTTCTTAATATTGATGTTGTCTGTCACACTATATCTTCTCACTGATTTTTTACTTATTTTTCTTTCACTCTTCACTGCGCACTAAATGTATTCCATTGAGTGCCTATATTTATTTCATAATATATTCTGTTGTGTGTCCAGATTAGTTTCATTTTGAACCTTGAACTTTTGACATTGCCATATAGAAGCTTAGGGTGTGAAGGCACATGCTAACATGCATGCACATGCATATGCGTAGATTAACACATGGGATCTTGCGTAATGCATAATTCCATCCATTATACATGTAATAAATACCATGTAAATATTTGAGCCTTTGACAGTGTCCTAATCCTCTGTATGGTTCTTGAAAGAAAGGGATAGAGCAGGCATCATGTGACAGGATCATCTTTTAAATCTTGTCCAGAGATGGGGGGGAGATGAAAAACAACCAAAAAAACCTGCAGGTACAGTGTCTCAACGCCTTAATACGATGAGAACACAGAATCAAAGAGGATTTAGCCCCATGTCGTCTAGATCAGATCTCTTTTCAGGTTAAATTCAGCCACAGTTAGACTCTGCAACGATAGGGAGGAAGGGGAGCGAGTACATTTTCACTCTGGCAACAGGCACTCCCATCAACTAACTTCCAAAGAAACACTTGGTTGGTCTTCAGGTATAGCACACTTAGCAGCAGGGTTTCTTGGCAGACCCCATTCAGTTAGAAATTGGACAGTGTTTTTGCCCACGGGTGACACGCATACAGGTACACACACACATATGTACACAGACACTTGTACATCCACATGTGCAGACAGACATTGCACATGCACACACACACACACACACACACACACAAAGCAAAGCAAACAAACAACCCACCCTCAGGCAAAAATAAGATTGGCTCTAGTGATTTTCAGCCACTTAGAGGCAATGTTTTCAATGCCTTTACCAGTGGCGCAGCAGCAGCACTGCAGACCTCTACCTAAGTAATAACAAACACTGTGTCAACAACAACAACAGAATCAAATTTTATGAAATGCTTAGTAGAGTTAGATTCTGATTAGGTCAAACATGAAAAACACAACAACAACTTTCAGTATGTGGAGGCTTATCTCTCTCAAACAAGAGCGGTATCGCAATCAGAAAATGATGCTTTGCAGGCAATGTGAAAAAATGCAAAAGAGATGAGTGGGAAGAGAAGAGGTGTAGATCGCCTGGAGGGGAGAAGCGGAGGAAGAGTAGGAGTAAGAGGTGGCAGTGTTTCAGATCATATATCCTGCTCGTCTTTTCTCTCGGACCGTGGGAGAACGTCTATCAAGGCGGTGTCATCGTTCTTGTCGATGCCAACTTCCTCTTAGCAACGCCCTGGCAGGCGGCGAAACCAGGAAGAGAGGGGAGAGAAATGAGACATCTCCCCGTTGAATACAGTTGTCCCTCACTTCATCGCTGCATGCCCACTCACTGCCATAACAAAGCTTCCATTTAACGCCACAAAAATGGAAACTCTTGGATACAATCATCTTCATTCATCCGGCACAAACTGTCTGCACTTTTGTCAGATGCTTGTGTGTGTGTGTGTGTGTGTGTGTGTGTGTGTGTGTGTGTGTGTACTGAATGTGAGTGTGGATTTTATATTTAACAGATGAAACTGGTTTTGCCTTTAGTGCTTCTCCCTGCTGGTCATACTAATGAAATACAATTCTTCAAAACCTCCCCATAATAAGATGACAGGGTAATTGCCTGCAAATGATTAACGCAATATTCTACAGACTTGATGTACTGTATATATTATCGTGTTATACCATGTGTCTTATTTTAGACTGTCCTTGGACTGGATAATCCAATGCCTTGCGTCGATGCATTGGTTGATATGGCAACAGCACTCTGTACTGTTGAGAATGCATGTTCACTGTCCACTTGTTGATGAGAGAGAGAGAGAGACAGAGAGACAAAGGCGCAGAAATGCATTGCATGTGCTGGTGGGATGGAAATGAAGGTAGGTGGAGGAATGGGAAGGAGACATCATCGTTAAAAATAACTGTCGTAGTCACAGCCGCTTTCTCCCTCTCGATAACTCAATAACTGCATGATAAAATCGGGCTCTTGAGGGGGATGTTTGGAGCAATTTTAAAAATACTGATGCCCACTCATCAGGGAATTAATAGTCTCTTCTGTCCTAATGCTCGCTGACAATTCTGGATTTTTTGTGCAATAACTGTCAGTTTACTGAACAGTGCGCCCCTGCCTTCAAATAATTAACCATTTTCATTTCCTGAAGGCTTGACATAATATGAACCTGTATAAGGCATATCACAGAGTCGGTATCAGGGATCAGAGTGAGGACTATTCGGCTTCGTTCTGTCATGAAAATGAAAGAGTGCGAGCCATAATGAGCAGGCTTGGTTCATTCCCTTCTGTTCCCAGAGGAGTGAAAATGAACATAAAAGTCAAACGAGTCGCATGGTTTTGACAATTAGGATTTCCTTTAGTTTAGTTTTTTTGTCCTGGTTAGAATGGTGATGGAATCTTTATGGAATGTGTGTGTGTGTGTCTGTGGTATCTGTGTGTGTTCTCTGTCTGATATGAAGCTGATATGATAGCTGACTGCTATCATTTTCTCTCAAAAAGCCACATCACATCTGTTTTAGTTTTCTGGCTTGTTGAGTGTGATTAACTACATGTTCTTTTTTGGGCTTGTCTGAATGGGACGTGCAAAATGTTAATGTGATTTAGCCATTATCAGAATTTTCTTTAAAGACGACCTTAACCCCAATAGCCAATAGTCTTTGCCCCTCTGAACCCACTTTCCGAATTCATTATCCATGCTTAATTGGGGCAGATTGTCATAGTTCATTGTATGGCTCTGTTTCCTTTACCTTCAGACAGCATCGTGACAAGCTGCTCATACTGATATAAGAACATTTGGAAGGGATTTTGCTTTTTTTAAAGGGGAAAATCCGTGCTTGGCACCAAGTCCATTTGTTGAGGGTCTAATGACAGCTTTTGTTGTGATCTAGATCAGGATAGTGCATCCGTTTGTGTACTCATGCATGTGTTTGTAAATGTTCATGGTTGTGTACATGTTTCTTTGTGTGTGTGTGTGGTTGGGCGTGCATAGGTTATACATATGTGTGTGTAATCCCTATCCCCGCTCAGTATAGGGGGAAGTGGCTTAATAGGATGCTTTGAAGAGGCTCAGTGTCATCCCCCTCAGTGAGGAGCAGGCACACAGCTTTTAGGCCTCCCAGCAGGATTTTGCCTTAAACAGTGAAAATCTCTGATTACGTGTTCCTCTATCAGAACACAACATCTCAATAGAATAGGCTCCGGGAATATATCATCAATAATCCTGTAATGCTTTTCAATCCTCAATTTTCAGTGCTGTCAGTGCCCTTGTAGCTTTCACTATCCCTTTGAACTAGCCCCTACCATAGCTGTTCCAAACCTATCTAATCCGACATAGCCTATCTCCGCTCCTTTTTTTGCTTCTTAATGTAGCTCTTTTGCAGTATCTCTCACTGCATGTGTAGAATGGTTGACTACGACTGTACAGCTGAAAAAAAAGGCAAACATCACTCTGTGGTTTCTGCTTTCAGCAGAAATGGATTACACCTGGCATTGGTTTTGGTTAAGATCAATGGTGGGTTTCAGGGGGGGAGAACAAAAGAATGCAAAATGTTTGGTTTGGATATCGGCCAAAATTGTATATGGAGGCATACATTATGGTGCCTTGCATTCAATTTTAGAGTATATTAATTTCCAGGGAAGGTTTGCAGAGTACACATGCTGTTTTTCAGCAAAGCCCTGCTTCACATTCATGCAGTTACACTGTAGCGGTAGTTAACCTACTATACTGAAGTACTAAATAGATAGGGAGCCAGAGAGGCAAAACCTGTCGATAGAGTAACTAAGAATAGGATCTCCCGGACATTCATATGTGGGAGCTGTCTCTTCTACTGTTGGCCACTGGGGTTAAAGTCTAATAAGGATGATTTTTCTGTCCCACAACACAAAATGACCATTTATAAGGTTATTGATCAATACCAATGACTCACCAATTACTTCACCAGGAGATTTCTGGCTTTCAAAACTCACTTTCCGGCCCGTACTCTGTTTTGGAATAACTTAATTCCCCTTTAATTGCCTTGCTGAAAGGCACATCAATAGCAATTGTTGAGAGGAAGGGATTGCTCGCTCACTTTCTCTGCCTGTCTGAGGATTTCAACTAACAATCTTCCAGTCACGAGCCCACTTCTCTAACCTTTAGACGACCACTGCCCCTCTAATGATGTGTGCAGACTTTGTAGACAGAGTCGGCAGAGGCGCAGGGCTTCGTGCAGGGAGAGCCGGTGGAGCCTTGAGAGGTATTTAGGCCTTGTGTTAATGCCCAGCTCTGCTCATCCTTCCCTGAAGCTGACTGAGGTCTTGTCAGGATGTGGTGCCAACTTCATCCTCATTCCTGGACTCATCAGAGGCTCGCAGTGTAACGATCCTGTGATTAAGTCTGATCAGCACTATTTGAGCAGCAGGGGTTGACCATGCTGTCTGAATTGATGATGCCCTCGTTTAGTCCCCTGTGTGGATCCAGCTTCCAAATGACCTCACCTCCCTCTCCCAAAAGCTGCAATGATCAAAGAAGGAATGTGTTTCTATCTACTCAGCAGAAAGCATTAGAGTCCAGAGTTCAGGCCACACAATTATTTAAGGCCCTTTGAAGTTCTTTTTTTATTATGCATTCTATATTTTAGGATGAGGTTATAGCCTACCATAAACATAAGTGTGCATGCCAGGCACTCTGACACACATACACATGCATAATTGCAATAATTGCATGTGCGCCCACACGCACACACACACACACACACTCATACATATCTACTCAGACATAATTGTACATCTACAGACACAACCCAAGCCGTGAATTCTCCACATCCAACTTTCTCTTTCTGTTTGTGGTGCCAGTGTATTTCTGTTTGGCTCCAAGCAAACAAGACAGATATAGGAAGCCTTCATGTGTTTTGGAGAACACTGCTGAAGAGAACATATTTTTGTCAAAATGTGCTTTTATGCATAAATGCGTTTCTTCCTTAAGGGTGAAGTTCAGTGCATTATCTTAACATGAAAATAAGGAATTTTTGTAATACTTGTCTCTCATCTTAAAATATTTAAAATGGAAGCAATTAATAGGTGATGGATTTCCCATTACGAAACTAAAGACATTAAGTGATGTTAACATTTGTCATTTCACACCAGAAACAATGATGATGATTTTCTACAAGGTCTGGAGAGCCTTTCTAAAAATTTTAGAGGTTGCAAATCAACTTTTAAAGAGCCATAGCTTCCATAATTCTTGTGTGATTGTAATTTATGACACATAATCACGATGGTATGACTTTGCCCTTGCAATAAATGTGAAAAATGGGGAGAAAACAGATGCATCGGAGGCATCGTGTGGTTATTGTGTAGATGTGAAAATTCACCTTCCATCAGCACCCATAATGTTGGAGCGGCTTTCCCACCTTTACCCATCCAGTCCAATCATCACATTCAGTCAATGAACTATTGGGAGATGGTCGCTTTGGTATTTACAACAAATGCTTCATTACAAAGGAAAATGTATGATGATGCTGACCTTTCCATCACCCAAGGTAACAGTGACAAAACAGGGAGAATGTCATCTCTTATCATCAACACTGAAGTTGAATTATTTGCTCTGCAGGCTCTTCCTGCTTTCCACAATATGCAGCACAGTTAGCAAAAGCAGTAAAGATGCATCTTAACTGCAATTTCTCATCTGCATTGCTGCATGTTATTGACCCTGCCAAGAATAAAGAGAAATGAGTGGTGAGTTTTTTTTTACTTGTGCCTGTTTCCGTGTGGTTTCAAGGGACAACAACATTACAGATTTCACCCGTTAATGTTAAAATCTAGTCTACATTCCACTTGTTTCCCCATTACTTTATAGCTCTCTCGCTGTTGTTCTATTTCTTTCTCTCTCTCTGTTAATGTGCTTTATTTCTGCATTCTCTCTCTCTCATCATGTACCCCTCTTCTGTTATATGGATTAGTTCTGGAGTCGATTTCCCTAAGGGTTGTGGGTAATGCTAAAGCTGTCAGAGGTCTTACCTGGGTACTCACTAACTCTGCCTGTTCCACATCGATCACACACCATATTGATGCTAATTTATTTCACCGTGTTTTACTTTGTGCATGAACTGCTTCGGATTCATGGGATGCTGCCAATTCTCACTCTATTTGATGCGGATATACAGCCGGCGTAAATACTCAATACCCTATCTGCCTGCAAGGGAGAATAAAACACTGATGTTGTGCCTTAAGTTTTACTGATGTGATTAGGCCTTCATTAAGTGATGTATACCAAGAATTGCGCAGTTTATGTCAAACAAATCTGTTCTCTTTACCAATCCCAGCTTCTGTACACTGCGGGCTTATGGGGCTTACAGAAAATATATTTTATACCCTTGTTGTTCATTTATGAATATATTAGACACAAATGCTGTAAAGATAGACAAACTACTGATAATGCTATATGGAAACTATTCGCATCTCTCATTCCATATATCTGTACATATACATGTATCACTACATAATTAATATAATTTGGTTTTACTATGCCACTGACATCATCTGATAAACAAGCAAATAGTAAACATGTTGTCCCCCACCAGTGATGTAGTTCCACCCTTGGGTCAGTCAGTGATTGCTGAGTGTACTTGAAATATGACTGAAATTGTATAAGCATTTTCGTATGGGACAATGAAAGGACAGATTGACTATATATTTCTGTTGCCTACTCTCTTCAGAATTAGACTTACAAGTAATATCTTGAAATGTAGTAACTGTAATTGTCCTGTTTTTACTCAATACAGTACAAAATATAAGAACTACAATACGCAATAAATACAATCCGTACATTACACAATGTACACTACAATACAATGTATAATACCATATACAATATAACATACAACACCAGGAGCGTGAGTGTTATGAATAATATAAATGCTAAATGATAAGTGATATATGGTATTGCACAGTAGATAAGTGGTAATATGATATAAGTAGTCAACACTGACGGCACAGTGGTAGTGCAGTGATGAGTGTAATAACAGTACAACAGTCCAACAACTGTACAATAACTACAGTGTCTTGTGGTTAGAGGTTTGCCCAAAAATTCTCCATTGACTCTCACTTCAACACATCAACCCAGTCTGATGTCTCCAAGTGTGTAGCGTGTGTAGACTATTATGTTACCTATGATAACTTTAACTGTATTGCTTTACCACTGAGTCCCCATTCATTGTCCCCCACATTGTATGATAACTTTAACTGTATGACCTGCTTTACCACTGAGTCCCCATTCATCGTCCCCCACATTGTATGATAACTCTAACTGTATGACCTGTTTTACCACTGAGTCCCCATTCATTGTCAATGCCGCCCCCTAGCGGCACAAAGTCAACGTTACAGTGTGACTAACTAACGAACGAATGAACTAACGGATGGAGACAGATCCATAGTCCCCCCCTTTGGTGGGGGACAATGAGAAGACATGTAAACTACCAGTGTTGCGTGTGTTATCATTGAACAACTTGTACCTTTAGGTAGAATCTGCTCCATCCATGAAACAAAGCTGCAAAAGGACACTGCAGTTTATGGAGTGACAGAACAACCTTGATCAGCCTGGTTTCCCACAATTTCGTGATTTCTTGAAATGCAAATGCATGCTCTGTGCATGGAAAGTGAGAGAAATACTTTTCCCCACCATGAAAGGATTACATGAAGGGGACATGACTAGAAACAGGCAGCAGTTTGACATTGAAACAGTGCAGTGGTTCAGGTCGATGGCTGTAGATTTTTGCCTTCAACTCGGCTCGGTGGTTAGCACTTCCTCCCACATTCCAAAGACATGCAAGTCAGGTGGATGGGAGGCTCTAAATTGCCCATAGGTACGAACATGAACGTGGGTGGTTGTTTATCTGTGTTTGCCCTGTGATGAACTAGCGACCTAACCAGAGTTTTTCCCTGCTTTCCACTCAGTGTAAGATGTGAGATGTGTGTGGCTCCAGCCCCATGTGACTCTCAAGAGGAATAAGCGGGTAAAAAAAAAAGAATTAAATGAATTCTTCTGAAGAGTATGACAGCCATTCATCTGCACATGTACATAAACATAAAAAAACACAATCAATCAAACATTATTTATATAGTATGTTTCATACAATGCAATACAAGACACTTCATCATAAACGCAAAATTAAAATGTGAAATGAGAAAAAAAAAAGCCCACAAAGCTATTTAAAAATCAATGAGAATTTCAAATTCAAGTTGAAACTTAGCTGTTGACTACAGTATGAACACACACACACACACACACACTACCATCATCAGCAAAGTGTCCAATCATCTACACAGATGCGGCTCAATCAGAGGTTAATTGAATGACATTTTCTGTGTATCTGTTCTTTTTCCTTCTTATTTTTGCTCTCCCTCCATACTGCCCACACATAATGCACACAGACTGCTCCTTAGCTGCCTCGGCTGGGCAAACTTCCAAAGGCAGGATACACTGGGATCTAGAATGTGCAAACACACATGCACACTTACCTGCCCCCAAAAGCACCCACATACATGCAAGCATATGCACACACACACACACACACACACACACACACACACACGCATATGCAGACTTAAACGTACAAATACACAATACACAGGGGGGTATATTCAGAAAAAAAGAAGAAGCTGTAATGTAGTTCTACAATTTTTTTTTCTACAACTCCCCTTGTACTCATCGCTCTCTCATGTAGTCATTATTGTGTTGTTTGGAGCTGAGCTAATATTTGCCTAGGGTTATTAACCTCACTGTGACATTCATGAGGTCTCAACCTTGCTGTGTGTGTCCCAGCTTTCAGTGTCATCCCTTTAGCTGATAGCCTCTAATCAAACAGAAAAAAAAATAATGTATTTGCACAGTAATCAGTCAAAAACTCATTTTAACGCTTTGTGATCCAGATATAGTGTAAGCAGTTCTTCCATTTTAAATTGGCACTGAGAGGATTAGATCTGCTTTACATAGGGGTTAAAAAGAAAAAAAAATCTGATTTTCTGTTCTCGTGTAAATCCAGCCAAAGGGTAAAACCATGTCCTTTAGGGGGGAAATGGGTTGTGATTTATGTACAGATCATGCAGCCATTTGGTATGGGCTATTATCCTGCATATGATTATCATTATTCTCTTTTGCCTGTTAATCACAGCAATCTCCCCGGGAATGTTGGCAAGGTGATCACATTTAATCTGGCTGTGTAAAGACCACTCCAGAGAGGTTGTTTTATCACTTAGGAGAGGAGGCCTGCATTACCCAAATGAAAAACAAGTAGGAGAAGAGACTGATTTGTCACAGCCTGATTAGACCTCTCTCTGACACTCCTCTTTGCTTCTACAGGAGCTCTTCAAGGGCATGGTGAGGCACAAAGGGGCCCTGGAAAACAACACCACTGTTTATATCCACATTTGAATAGACAAAACTGAAAATTGGCCTCCCACTGATGGCTTTGTATCCTCCCTCGTTGCACATTACCACAGACAAAGAGTACTCCAAGCCTCTCTTTTGTTGTAATATGTATTTGCAGATTTTCTTTTTATTCTAGATAAAACAGTCATTCATCACTATTATTTCTTCACCACTTTTTACTTTTTACTTAACCCCCATTTCACTAAGGCATTCACGATGAAATGAACGATATTTTTTACGGATGTTCTTGCAAGAAGAGCTTGGAGGCAGCATACAGAAGGTTATACAATAAACAGCTCAGTGGGTGTTAGGCATCAAAATTTGAAAACAAATGAGAGGAGTACAAATAGCATACAAGAGCATAAGGAAACCACCATCCTTATTCACTTATTTATGAAATGTACAGAGCTGTCAGCACGGCTACTCTAGTCGTTTTTTTTTCTTTCATTCTTCTCACTCTGTTGCGAACGAATGAATGTGTTGTCATTTCACAGATAGACATGACCCCAAATATTTCTTTTATTTTATAATAGATGTGGAGAGAAGTGACAGCTTATGACTCAGTGTTTGTGTGTGTGTGTGTGCGTGTGTGTGCGTGTGTGTGCGTGTGTGTGTGTGCGTGTGTGTGTGTGTGTTCAGATTACCTCACTTGAGGTAATCTGAGGCCATGATCGCACCGTAATATAGAACAAATTACCAGGTCGCACACTGGCTGATATGGGTTCTCTGAATCCTTTTCCCCAGCAGACAGCCGCCTGTGCAATCCATTAAAGATATGGTGTGGAAGGGGTCAATTACCTCCCCGGGGCAATCACAAGATCAACCCCAGTAATTACTGCCCTCCACCCCATCTTTGCCAAACAGGTGGTGGATGACAAGGTGTTACTGTCACCATTCTTCCCAGTCTCCCCTACAATGCCCTCTCACTTGCTCACCCCTTTATATAGAGGCAGCAGAGTAGTATAGTGATTGGGGAGACCACTCTTCACCCAGAGGACCTGAGTTCAATCCCCCATGTTGACAAGCATCTGCCCTGCTGATGTGTCCTTCACTAAGGTGTCTGTAAGATTAGGATGGGATGGGGTGGACGTAACAAAAATTAACTGATAATAAATTATTGAAAAGATCTAATGAAAATGCGCTCAATAAATCAATCAAAAACCACGCCCACTGAAGCTCAAATTGCTCGACTCTCGACTGTTACTGCCTACAACAGACTCATCGGCTTGTAAGCAGGCGTGGTTTTGACTGACATTTAGGTATTAGAGCACAAGGAACAAAAATTACTCCTGTTAAATGAGAAAACAGCAGAAGTATCAAAAATTACTCAAATGATAAATGACCTTGAGGCTGCACGTGTTAAACAATAAATGGCAATTTTGTCATGTAAGTGATGAATGAAAGGAAAATGTTATATCACCACATATCTAATCAAAGCGCCTTTGGATTTATCAAGTCACTTGACAATTTATCACTCTTTTTAATTTCACATGCAGTTTCATCACACTTTTTCAATTAACGTTCATTTTCATAATCTCTAAATTTATCAGTTGATCTGTGTTACTTCCACTCTTCTAGGGCTCACCTTAAACAATAAATAACAATTTTGTTGTTTACATGATAAATTATAGAAAGTGGTGATAAATAATGGAAATAGCTCTGTTTTTACCAAAACACCTCTACTTTAAATAAATTGTCTTTGGATTTATCAAATCATTGACAATTTATAATTTTCAGTTCACAAGCATTTTCATCATTTGCAAGCAATTTCATTAGATTAAAATAAATAGATTTCATCTATTTTTAATTATTTAATTTTTGTTACTTCCACCCATCATACATTACAACATTAAGAGAGTGTGCTAGAACATACTGAGACAAAGAAAAAACAAATGAGAAATGTACACAATATGAGAATATATTCCAAAAATATGAAAATCTACAGTAGGAAATAAGTTAGACAAGAAGGACGATATGTGAAATTTCGGCATATATACAGGATGTGCAAAACTACACTTGAATTCACATTAACATGTCTACCTTATCAAATACATTCAAATTACAGCTGTAGATAATAAGAACAGAACATGCAGATTTGGATATGTGCGTCACAAGCTGTCTACCTTACCAAAAACTCCAATCCAATCACTATCATCTAACAGTCCAAGCAAATGTTATACAGTACAAGGTATACAGGGTTTGTATGGGCAGTGCAGATGCCCTGCTTTAGCATCCTTCTAGTTGGCTGAGGCTACGACGATTTGGCAGGAAGCATTGTACAGTCTGATAGGTGTTGGCACAAAAGAGAAGATGGTCTTTGTTGCATTTGGGGGGGTGAAGTGGTGGCTGAAGGTGCATCGGTGCACCATAGAGGGGGTGGGACTTTCTGTCTAAGACGGAGTTCAGGAGGGTGGATGATGTTGAAAGCACTGGAGAGATCAAACAACATGATTCTCAGCGTGTTTCAGGGAGCTGGGGAGGGGGCCGGGGCCATGGGTTTGACCCCTGTTGTAACAGACAGTCTGGGGCAGAGGGGGCGCAGTTGTGAAGTGTGCAGTGGGCCGGCCTGTAGAGTTGGGGGCGGGGAGCGCTCACCTAGGGTCCCGATGTCAAACCTGTTGAAAAACATGTTTAACTTGTTTGCTTTGTCCTTCCGTTCCCCTCTGCCGTTTGGCCCGGCTGCCTATGGCCTGTAATCTTTCTCATCCCACTCCACGCCTCCTTCCAACTGTTTTACTGCAGTTTGTCTTCAGTCCTCTCCCAGTAGGTGTTCTTTCCATCCTTAATTCTCCTTTTCAGCTCTCCTCTGCCGTCTGCACAGACTTAACTTCCTCCCTGTACCCTGCCCTGAAAGCCATCTTCTTCCTATTGAGAAGGGATGCCGTAATCCAGGGTTTGCTGTAAGGAAAATAGCAAACTATTTTCGTTCCTACATTTCATTGTAAATGGAGTGTGCAAACAGAAACTGATGTAGTCGGGGCTCAGTCTAAGGCGCATACCATGCAACCGTGACGTCTCGGGATCAAATCCGGCCCAGGACTTTTGTTGCATTTCATCCCTCTGTCTCTCCCAATCTTTCCTGTCTCTCTTTACTTTGAATAATCAAATAAAGGTGAAAATGGCAACAAAGGAAAGGTCTTATATACACTCTGGAGAACACACTCTCACAGTCTTGGTGGCAATGGGCACATACCTGGATGGTTCAGGTTGTGGCCTGATCTGATCTGCCAGGGGGGCCGGTGGAGCTATGCACTCTAAACATTTGCATACAGTGAGTCCAGTGTCTTGTTCATCCTAGTTTTACATTTTCACATACTGAGTGAAGTTGGTCTGAGTGGAGGAGAGGGAGCCGTGGTTTCCAGAGATTTCCGTGAAGATGTGCGGGAATACTGGACTAGTATACCGTATCCAGAGTGGTTTTTGGTTCGCTGGCATGTGGGGTGGGGGGCATGGGAAGGATTAGAGCGTGGACAACAGCTAGGTGGCAATGGGGGCCAAAGCCATTAGCCAGCCATTATCTTCTCTGCTCTCCTGTGATTAGCCCAGTCGCACTTCAACCGTCCCTTCTCCAAGGCTCCAAGCCCTGTGCTCTGCTTGTGTTTTCTTTCTTTTCTTTCTTATCTTCTTCTTCAGAGAGCGGTGCAGCAGCGAGGTCTATGAGCGAGAGTTACAAAAGGTTGCTGTTTGGTCAGTGGGAGTTGTTTGGCTCCATTTGGTCCTACAGAGAAGGTTACCCAGAGGAGTTTATAGAACTCGACTTGGATCTATGGATATGTTGGTAGATGTACGCTGGAGGTGATCTGACTCCATTTACTGACTGTGGGTTTCTAGCTATTGATGCTGGCTGGAGAGCGATGGTCTATGCTGGGTGCAGACTCTCCTGGGTCTGTCTGAATCGACTCATTCCAGACTTAATGAGCTCAAAGGAAAGCCACTGTTGGGGTGAGCTGTGTCTCTTGTGTCTGTTGACGTTAATACAAGGCATAGAGACAGTGAAGCTGTGGGGTAAGTGTTGTCATTTGCTCTTTGTACATTATCTGCATACACATAATCACTTGCCTTTAGCACATATACTACTGTTTAACACATAGAGAAACAGAGCGTCTTCTGTACCACACTTGTCAGCTGATAGGGACAGGGGCAGAGTTGCATGTTTACATTCGGTAGAGCGAGAGAAAATACACAGATAAAATAATCATTTTAGAGGTATTCACCGCCGTCTCTACACTGCCAGCTAATTGTCAGGCTGAGGGTGTTGCTGCTGTTGTCTAGCATTAGAGTTCATGCACTCAGACCCACGGAGATTATCAGCGCCCATGTGTGAATATGTTTGTGCTTTGTACATGTAAACACTGGAGAAAATCTACTAATGAAACATCTCACATAAAGGAAACTAATATGAAACTGCTGGGATAGGAACAATACTGAGCAATTATGATCAAAACTATATTTTTGTACATGCATGTGCATACGTGTGTGAGTTCCTCCTGAACTGATACTAATATAAGTGCTTACGTGAACATGCATGTGCATTCCCATGATACACTATATGCATGTGCATGTGTCTGAATATGTGTGTGTGTGTGTAGGTGTGTGTGTGTGCACGTGTGTGTGCAAGATACACATCTATGTATGCCTATACTGTATGCGCATGTTTGATTGTGTTTGTGTTCCTGAGTAAGTGACTCTCTACTTGAAAGTGTGTGACTGTGAATCACCAATCGGCTCTCTCTTCACACAATGATAAGGCAGGTTGTTTGCTCTTCTCAAAGCAACACTGCAGTCCCCCTTTCCCCATTTTGCCCTCCACTCCTCCCTATTCACTGGAGCCTGCTTTAAAGCGGCTGAAAGCAGGTGAGAGCTGAAAAGCTGCCTGTGGCTCATCCCTTCCCCTATTTCTCTATTGATTCCTTTGCTGCATGGGATCCCTAATCATTTAGATGGCTGGATTTACAGGGATTAACCTGTTGACAGCCAATCACAGTCGCACTCACACACACACACACACACACACACACACACACACACACACACAGACACAAACGTGCACGTTGGCACCACATAGATCCTTTACACATACGTGGACACAAACGGGCATGCAAGTACGCAGGGATAAAGGACTGTGCATGTATGTCCACACAGAGACACACTCACACACTCACATACACACACACAATCCCATCATTTTCTTTCACCCATAGCATCACACACACCCCACAGATGACTAGATAAAAACCAAAACTTAACACCACACATGTACACACACACACACACACACACAATGCATCACTGAATACACACTCCAGCAGTTAAACCGCTGGCCATTCCAGCAGAAGAATGATCTAGCAGTTGAATCCTTTTTTTCACTTTTAACGCGTTTGCCACTGCCAAAATTTTGCGACTAAGTAAGGAAAACACAAGACACGTGTAAACAGCAACGCGGTTCAAACACTTATTAAAATTAATTAGCCACAGCACAGCACAGAAGCCAGTGAGTCAAAATCAAAGGAAGCCAAAGATGAAAACACTCAACAATTATTTTACCATGCTTCTGAACTCAGTGCTTGTTTTTACTCTCATGGCAGTTATCTCTTACAATATATTTTGACTTGATGTAGAAGGGGATATCCATAAGGGAAAAGTCTATGCAGTAGTCCACTCTCTCTCTGTCTCTCTATCTCTCTATCTATCTATCTGTCTATCTATCTATCGATCTATCTATCTATCTATCTATAGTATCTGTATCTACTCTTAATTAATTTCCCCCCTATCCACCACTTGCTCTGTTTCTTTCTTCCTTTCGCTTTCACTCCATCTCCTCATTCCTCTCTGTCTTTCCCTCCCTCCAACCTCTCTTGAGCCGTATCCTTCTGCCTGGCACCGAGTCAAGCCTTTAGGTGCTGCATCATCCAGTGTCAGCGTGGGTGGGGGGCTGAGATAAATCACCATGCTTCTAATGCAGTGCTTTAGCATACAAATAGTGCTTTGAGGTTGATAATGTCTATAGGGAATTCATCTGATGCACTATGCATAGGTACCTGTAGCATACATCCTCAGCCATCATTTTACATAACCTGTCACGGTTTCTTTCACGGCCAGTGTGCTATTATTTTTATGCACACACCTTGGTGAGAAAAATGAAAGTCAGTCTTCTCAGTTGAATATCTCTATTGTTATCTGTCAATAGCCAATGCGTTCCAAAGCGGAGAAAGGCGGCCCTTTGAAAGCCAAACTCATCATAAGTCGATACCTGTCTTGGGTTTATTTCTGAAGTCTTGGCAACTCCCCTCGATTCACCAGAGATGACATTTATCTTGGTTCTGACCTTTCCCAAGATGGCCGGCGAATCAGATCATTACACCTCAAATCTCTGGCTCCTTCACACTGATAAATTACCTTGCCGAAATGAAAGTGTCATCCTTCTCAACGCCCCTGTGTTTCCTATGTATGTGACCAACGGAGGCGAATGGGTTGTGTCATGCTCTATTCCTCAGAGATTTTTGCCCTTAGAGTAATGCGGCATTCTAACCAGGAGAAATGAATGCTGCCTCTGCTGAGTTCTCTGCCTTCTCCTCCTCTTTTACAGTGCATTCACTTGTGATTGAAAGATTTATTATGTTGGGTGTTCGCGGCTTACACACGCTGGGGTCACACCAACTAGGCCTCTCTGCCAGGTTGAACTTCCAACCTGCCAATTATCCTGAGGGTTGGATAGGGGCCTGTCTATTCTCTATAGATTTCCTGTTTGTGTGCGGGGCTTTGGATTGATCACATCCAGCTGAGATACTTACAAACGGAAACAGGCACACGCATGCTGACAGGCAGGTAGCATTTAACAAACAAACCTGCACGCATATACAAATACACGGCTCTGAATTTGCGCACACAAGCGTATACGCATGTAACACACACAACACACAACCTCCACCAGTAGAAGGTAAACTCTTTACCTGTATTTACTTGGGTTTGAAAGGATATGTAGGCCTCTATAAGGGAATTGTGTAGGCTGTGTATTGACTTCCACTTCTGTTCATTGCATTAGCTAATCAGGACCCTGCAGCTTTATGCCCCACACTCCATCTAACAAACCAAAAATGAAATTAGGTCATGCTGCCCCTCAAGCATAACCCCAAATGGCAGCCTCAACCTTGTCATACTCTACAGGCAACTACGAAATGGCTTGTGTGTTTAGGGAAGATATGTCTTTGAGTATCTAACATATGTGGTGCTGGTCCATTGACTGGATGTATGTATCGGCTGCATATGTGCAGATAATTCTAATTGTGTATGAATACAATATTATGTGTGTGTGTGTGTGTGTACCTATCTATGTGCATGTGTGCGTGTGGGTGTGTGTATGTTTGTGTTTTCCCCACAAATGTAATTTCCTTCATTAGATCATACACAAGGTGAAAGACAGGGCATCTAGATAATTTTCATTCCATTGTGTCGTGAGCATGAATTCCATCAAGCCATTGAGCTCTCAATTTCATCATGGTATTAAAACAAGGCTGGGATGTGGATGGCCATGGTGAATGATTCATGACAGTCTATTAAGACAATGGCAGAATAAACTGCTAATTAGACCTCTTTATGCCAAAAGAGAGAAATATCAACACCTCCATCAATATCCGACTGTGATTCCTGGAACCGTGACATGATCTCCGTCGTGAGTATGTCTAATGCAGATAAACAGTCCTCGTTTTGTGAAAGCTCAATTTAGCGTTAGTGGCATTTAGTAAAGGTTGGAAATTCATCACAGCTTGATCATCAGCATATGTTTGTGCCTGTGTTTCTGTGTGCCTATGTTTCTGTGTGCATGGAATTTCAAACTTACAAGTTTGTTCACGATGTCATGGTTCACCTGCACACACATCCTGCCTAGCGTTGGCTCTGCATACAAAATGGTTCCCACCCTATTTGGCAGTATGTTAGCCCAGACTTGCTGACCCTTTGAAGTCAGCTGACTGCCTAGTTATCCCCCTTATCCCAACATGGCTTCTCCCTGCGTCAGCCCACATCTGATGAAAAGGCTCCATTGTAACACGTATTAGCCCAGCTGGGCTCACTCAGAGACAGAGAGAGAGAGAGAGACGTGTTTAACTACCTGCTCAAAAGTCACTTCTCCTTTATTCAGCCCATTCTGTGGCTTGTGGGGGAAGGGGCCAACTGGACAGATGTGATGAGTCTCATTTGTCCAACACAGCCCCATAAAATTTTGTGAAATGAGCATGAACTCTGAAACGCAGATTGTGTGTCATGGAAACGAATGTGAAGACTCAATTCCTCCTCCGCGAAAGGATTATGTGACAATACCATGAATTGGATTATGTGACAATAGCAACGAAAGAAAAACAAGCATGTAATTCATGATAAACTGCACCCTATTTGGCCTTTTGAAACCAACTACACCTCCCCTGCATTGCTGTCTGATGTGTGCTAATAATGTGATAATTAAAACAGCCAATCAGGGAAGGGGGAGGGGCTTAAATGGCATCACAAATGAACAAGAAAGTCTCACTGAGCTGCTACACATCTCGGGATGAACACACATCTTGCCAACTGGGAAAGGGGATGAGGCGTAAATGACTAATTGATATGAATCTCTCTCCTAATTCTGCCGAATGCTGTCATTCACATCAAAGCAACTTCAGGATCAGTAGATATAAGATATTTGGGATCAACAGATGGGGGAGGGGCTTAATCAATAGATATCGATGATGAAAAGCAGCATTTTCTTATTTTTTTGGATGGACCGACAGACCAACCTGTCTGAGAAAATATCAGTGGGAAATCCCGCTGCTCTGGTGCTGAGTGAGTGGCAGCACCACACAGTCTGCTGCAAAGACACACAGTTGGAGCCAGATACTGTACTGTAACATATCAGGCTGGCAGTAGAAGTATAATGCCAGTGTTTTTTACATGTGAGTCACATGTAAGCATTGTTCTACATCTTTTTAGCTTATTTTTGAGATATTTGGCAGAGAGTGAAGAGTAAGAAGGAGGGAAATCGTCTACAATATATAGCTACAATATGCAATTCTTGTGACAAAATAAAAATAAATAAATAGGATATATACCTATCAGTCTGTGTCTGTCTATGTACATGTCATCTGTGTACATGGCAAAACGTGCACATGTTTGCGTGAAATTGGCTTTTCAATGATGTTTGGGACATTTTTGGCCGTATACCTTTTCCTGCAAGCTGGGGTGTGCCTATCAAGGGAAGTCATCACAACAACAACAATGGTGTAAAGCAGTCGGAAACAGCAGGAAAAGTTTTTTTTTTTTTTTTTTAAGTGCAGATTGCCTGAGTTGGTCGTCTGCCTCTTCAGTGCCTGGTGGCTTTGTGCCGGTTACTTCAGCCCCAGGCTAGATATCATTTCAAGGTAGACAGCTCATCAAGATGAGTGACAAGTGCTGGGGTGGGAACTTGACCAACTGAGTGGCGGGACAAACGGTACACTTTCTGCCTCAAGGCAAAAAGTTGAATATTGTGGCTTTGAGGTACATTTTCTGATATATATTTAGAATACTGGAAGCTTATGGCAGTGGTGAATCAACTAAATACCCACCAAATATCTCAATAATGGAAAAATATGTTGATCAAAAGATTGGTGCACACAGAAAAAAACACTGCTATTGCCCTTTGAAAAAAAAGCAAAACATAATAAAAGAACTGAAATTAGATTATTTTAAGTACATAATGACAGGTCATTATAATAACCATGAATAGTAGGCCTCATACTAGACAACAGTTCTCAAAATAACCACTGACTACAAAAAAAAAAAAAAAATGTTTCTTTCTATATGATCTCTATCTCTTTATGTGGTTTTCAAAAGATTTTTTTAATGTTTTAAGCTCAGCATCTTGGAGCCTTTGTTGATTCAATGGACAATTTCATAGCTTTCATATTGATCTAGTTTTGTTCCCCCAGAGTATATATTCAGAACTGGCCCATGGTGGTTCTCTTCACTCTGCACTGATTTGTCGGGCATTGAGGACTGAGGAGTATGGAGGAGCTGGCTCTGTTTCATTGACCTATGCCTGTAATTACAGTGTGAAAATATCAGCCGTCCTCTCACATAAATGTCGTCCTAGAGTGAGCAAAGTTTAATCGAAACAGAAACCCTCGCCTGATGTGACACGCAGGTTACGGATGCTGACGACGATGACAGGTTAGGCGGGGGAATATTTCTGCATTTTTTCACCCAGAAGTGTAAAAAGGGGGATACCTGTGACTCAGGGAATTACAACACTATTTACTTTGGTTGTAACCAAACAGGATCATTCAAGGGATATCAAGTCATATATGCACATACAGCTGAAATAAAAATAACAGTATATTTACTAAGGTGTCACTTTACACAGAAATTTAGAAGCTTGTGCATATATTTTGGCCACTATAGATAGATGCGTAACACAAATTTCATGCCAAATTGCATAGCAAAGCTCAATACAAGACATCAAATAGCATTTCAAAAATGTCCATTTAAAGATATTTTCAGAATATAGTATAGATGCATCTTCCTTTGACATCAGTGCCAGAGTATCAAATGTCAAGGCTGTTGCCTTGACATACATACTTTATCACTGCAGAACCTTTTCCCATTTCACATTTACACACGATCCTATGATTTTTCATTTCAATCTGGGGAATTATCTTTGAATAACAACAAAGTAAAGGCTTCCTGACATTTGACAGCCCTCAAATCAGCAGTCAGCATAGAGTAAACAAGCCCTTAGGTGTAAAAGGCAATTACTTAGCATAAGAGCAGAAGTTCACCCAACTATCTACTGTATATGTGTATCTACAGTATATGAATATGTCATCACCCAATGACATTCTCACTACTGTAAATAGACAAAGGGTGGGTAGTTGAGAGTTATGGATGCCTGGAAACATTTACCACCCACATTATGTAACTCACCACTCTTCTCCTCTACTTAAGCTCCCAGGAAAATGGAGAAGAGGCCAAAATAAGTCAGTGTTTTTGAAGGTTGTTTGTATTTACTGCAACACCTTGTGTAAAGCTATCATCACAAGCAGGAAAGTGTGAACACAGTAAAATAAATGTAATCTGGCGCCTTTATAAGCTTCACTCTCTTTCCATTTTCTTAACGTGCTGCCTGTCAAATACTAAAAAACACAAGTGTTAAATATTTTATTTTGGATTCTCAGTCTTTCTTGTTTGTTTTTACTTAAAAGATTTAAGTGCATAGGTAGCGAGTCTCATGCATATCAATGACATCACCCTTTGAAATGCTGGATCGATAGAAGATCCGCCATTGTTTGAACATGCTTAAACAAATGTCATCTATCTTAGCGTGTATCCCTGAGCAAAGAGCATAGGGCTTAGTGGTGGAAGACTAAGAGCTCCATAGTTGGCTGCGGTCCTTCCTGTGTCAGCTTGCACTTGTGGAGGGGAGGCCTGGCATGCTTATCTTGGCCTGGGAGTGAGCTAACATGCTGTGGCTTAGGGATCAATGCACAGCAAACCTCCTCAATAAGGACACCCCAGCTTCCACTATCTCAAGCACCTTCATCCCTTAATGCTCCGCTGAATATGTTGTAATTAGTGATGCACTGATCAGCTTTCCTGGGGGCGATTCCCAATTGCTGATTGAAATGATTTTACCCAGACTATCTACTAACAACGGGACATCATGTGAAAGTGCACAGAAGGCATAAATAGTAACATTCCAATATTGTTTGACAGTGTTTAACAGATTGTTCATATGGCTGCCTATCCATCTGCAAATAAATCAAAAGTTTTATCCAAACATAATAATTACATGTTAGTGTGTGCTTGATAACTGTAGTACTTACTCACTCAATTCAACTGCTGCCCTGATCCAGCTGATCCAGCAATTTGATTTTTTTTTTCTTTTGATCAGACAGTTTAAACGGTGATTGGCCGATCACAATGACCTATTTAGAACGTTTATCATCTGATTATGGTTGATGGCTGATTGATCAGCGCACTCCTAGTTGTAATGCTTCAAGCGCTGTAGCTGCAGAACTTTTAATGTACTCAAGGTCCAAGAAGGGTACTGAATGAAAAAATGAGAAAATTAAATCAATCTCTGGAGTCAATTAACTTAAATGGACAAGCATCAGTTACAATTGCGACCGTGCTCGGTGCATGAGGGAAATCCTCACCCCTCAGACAGCAGTGTGCGTATTGATAAAACACTATGCTTCAACACTCCCACAGAAACACCTAATTAACTCCTCTAAACAGTTCTGTGGCATCCTGAACATCCAATTTTCCCCATGTCGCTTTGCATTTTAATTTATTGCAAATGTATCCTGTTGTGTGCTTAGGTCTCAGTTGAAAAGCACTGGTCAATTATGCACGTCTGGATGTTCATAATGTGAGCGATATATTTGGAGTCCTGGTAGCTAAGTGTGTGGCAGACTGGGAAAAGGAATCTGACAAAAATGTCACTGACATCAGGCTGAGAATGCCTCAGCGATCAGGAGGAGGCACCGCTCATGAGGCCACTTACACAGGTCAAATGAAAAGGGTTCAAAATCTCAACGGGTTTAAATATCAGCTCTGATCTTTTTCTTTTTTGTTATTCGTCTTTTTCTTTCTCTCTGCTTCTAACTCCCTCACACTCCCTTTACATTTCAACGTCCACCACATCGACATCCATCCAACCTCCCTCTGTATCCATTCATCTTTCCTTCTTCCTCTCTCTCCCCCTCCCTCTTTCCTTTCATGGACTCATGGCCCCACCTGGGGGCAATGATAACACAAGGCAGAGTCATAAATGGCTGTGCAGCGGGGGAATCAGTGACGGTCAAGCAGTTAGCTAGAGAAAGTGTAACGGACTGTGTCGACTGCCACGCGGCCAGTAGAGGTCTCATTGGCTGAATTCACTTGAGCTTGACCTTTCTCATGAGGGAGCAGGGACAACAGAGTGCTGGACAGGCAACAAACATGGCTGACCCCCAGGATCCACTGTCATCGCACTGAGAAGGAGAGAATCAGTCACATAAAAACAGCTGCACGCTGGGCAGACTTACACACAGATTCTTCATGTATCTGCTGCATATAGTGATACACATACATGAGCACACACATAAAGGTACACACAAACACATGCACACAAATAAACACAAATTTCCAAATATGCAAGCTCACACTCAAACCTGCAGTGTGCACACCTACAGTACTCACACACACACACACATTTGCATCACGCACACTTGCATAAATACATAAATATGTATGCACACAAATGTACAAGCACTAAGACTACAAACATACACACACACACACACACACACACACACACACACACAATCGTACATGTATATTGTATAAAGCTCCACAGGCAGGACAGTGGAACTTGTAGGATCTTGTAGGGGGAATGCTCTGCGATGATATGCCCAGAGAGGTGGTGAGAGCTAGCGAGAGCCAGAAAGAGAAAGACACTGAAACATGAGAAATATGGGATTCAATTCCCTTCTCATAACAACAAGACTCAGCCTCTGCTTAATGCAATTTGCTGAGCCACCGCTCCCCGCTGGATTGTCTGTAGGGGGAGGATGGAGGTGTCTTTTGTGTGTGTGTGTGGTTTTAGATGAAATTATGAGAATGGCTATATTTTTCAGTACATGTGCTGTGTATCCATGAGTGTGGGGTATTCTGATAGCGGTGCCATGTTTTACATCCATGAAGGAAATTTGGTGTGGAGATACAGTGTGACTGTTCCTCTCCTCACCTATCCTCTCTTCTTTCCTCGAGCGTCTATCCTTTTCTTTCCTTTCCTTTTCTTTCCTTTCCTCCTCTCCTCTCCTCTCCTCTCCTCTCTCTGCTTTCTGTCACAGCTTTGGCTCCTGCTGAAGACAGATAACGGGAACTGGAGGTTTATATTTGCTTTATTGAGCGTTAGATTCACTAGTGTGTATTCAGCGCTGATGGATGTTACTTATGAGCCGTGCCCAACATGTGTAGTGTGTGGATGGATAGTGTCTATGACTGTGTGTATATGCATGTGTGAGAGTGTGTGTGTGTGTGTGTGTTTGTGCACGGGTTTGCACGCACGTGTGTGTGTGTGGTAATGTGTGTGGGTTGTCTAAAGTGATCTGCATGGAGTGTAGAACGCTGAGGTTGAAAGAAAATAAAGGCAAACGGGAATATGTTAGTGTGTGTGCTATACATAGGCAAATGTGTTCACACGGTACACTAATGTATGACAGAATATTGGCTTGCCTACTAGGTTTCTGGAACAGGAAGATAACAATAATATTGTGCTCCAAAATTCAAATAACTCTTTTATCCCATTTCACTCTTTTCATTAAAGTCTCCCTTTGCTTTTCATTCTCACCTCATATCAGCTCAGCTTTCTGAGGTAAGATAATCTCCCATCTCATTTCTCCCGATCGCCTCATAATAGCAAATGTTGCCTTTTATCAAATATTCCTGCATTCGTCCGTGATTTTATCCGTCCCTTCCTTGATCTGTGGGTTTATCAAGGAATTAGCATTGAATAGGGAGGAAAACTATTCTCTGATTTTGGTTTTCCTCTTTGACCTTAGACCAAGTGATTTCTTCTAACATGAATTTAACTATTTTCAGCACGCTATTTCTGTCCATCACCAAATTAACAACCCAAGTAAACCAAGGTAACACCAAAAGTGTTATCTCTTCAAATTTAACACGAAAATTTCACTTATCATTGTGGCTGATCTCACATTGTAAGATGGGCGCGTTCTGCCATAGGATAGGATAGATCATGTCCACCGCCTGCTTAGATATGCCTGCTTATCTCTCTAGAGAGGATACCCCTGCTCTGTGTATAAGTGCCTATATGGATATAAAATATGCAGTACAGAAACGATAACTAGTATAGGACAAGATATGAAGTGAAGCCCATGGGAGAGTCCTTTAAGGGCTGCACATCATTTGCACACATCATTTGACTGCAGGCACCACTGGGGCTTGCTGGGACCAAAGCCAGCTACATAACAATTAGTCATAAGAACAATTAGTCTATCTTAAACACCATTCTTTCAGATAAATTAGCTTGGTGGGAAACAAGATGCAAAAAGATTTTCAACTGTTGATGTGGGGTGAATTCAGTGAAAACCTTGGCTAGAGCCCAGTTTGGCGCTGTAGTAGAATCCAGTTTTAGGTTTTAATTGAGACTTAGATGTTTGGAAGCTGCTGCTGTCACTGATGATATGCAGTATTAATTTTCACAGATGTTTAACGATTATAGGGCTAGTTGACTCAAACTGCAGAGACACCCTCACTCATTCAACAATTTAGGAAAGCCAAATTTTATTGGTGTGTTAATTGAGGGTGCTTATATAAAATGATAACCCTTCTTTACTTATACAGCTATATATATAGTAAACTTGTGTTTCATTACAGTGTCAATTGACCCAGAGCTGAAATGTCTGAGAGCAGTGACAAAGAAAGGAAGGGGTTGCATGCTCTCATTGCCATCATGTCGAAATGTCCCAAGCCATAAGTTTAGCTCCATCCATATTTCATTACGAGCCTCTTTTGTGCTTTTAGGCTCTGTGAGATGTGTGAGGCGCTAAACTCCGAGAGCGCTGCTCACTTCTAGTCGATTCGGATGAGACTGTGCAACCGTGAAGCGACGGAGATAAACACCGCACTGGGGAAAACACAGTGCAAACAGAAAAGCACACAAATACTTCTTGATTGGAGCTGACATGTACTTTGTGTCACTCCTGTACTTTGTGTCACTGTGAATTGTATATATCCAGTTGTTTTGGTGTTTGGCAAACAATGTGCGTGTGCGAGCATACATGGTTGTATGTGTGTGTTTTTGTGTGTGGATGTTTACTAATGTTGGCATGAATTAGAATGAGAGAGAGAGAGAGGAAGGGAGAGACAAAGGATGTAGAGGCCGCTGTAATCCAACTTTGTGGATCTGTTTCCTATCTCTGGTGATTTCTCAGGGCTAATCTGTTAATAATTACACAGATGCCAAGATCTCAAAAGACCACACACACACACACACACACACTCTCTCTCTCTCTCTCTCTCCCTCTCTCAATTCTCTCTCTCACACACACACATACACACACACATATACGTATATATGTAGGCATAAACACTAAACTGGACTCGCCAGTCTGTCACAGCGTCTTGCTTTCAGCTTTTAAATCCGTTTCATTTCTTGCCTCAGATGCTTTCTAAAGATGATGGTCACACTGTGCTGCTTCTGGTCAAGCGAGAAGCCAAAGGTCACTGCCTCATAGATCCAGTTTGGCTTATGAAGCTGTAGTACCACTGCCCTGCAAGTGGCTGTTAACACTGCTACTGTTCCAATGGATGAAGATGGCAATATTGATGTGGCCCTATTACACGGTGGCAAACTGAGTCATTAAAACGTTTTATTATTGCCAAGTGGAAGATAGCAGCCCAAAAACTCTGAGGAACGCATTTTCCATTTCATTACTGTGTGAGCCTCGGCTAATACAGGATTGTCAAATGCTGATATCAATAGTTAAGAGCAAAATTGACCAGTAGATACATCAAACATGTTTTATAAAATTATGTGATAACTGTTTAGTTACATTATTACTGCATATCTATAACAGTCGATCTATAACAGTCGAAATATTAAACTGATAATAAAGTTACATCAACAAAAGACAGTGACTTCCAGTAACATTAGCAATAGCTCTATTTAAGTACTTAGTAATAGATCTAACCAGCTGCAACTCAATGTAGGCACTGGGCCAACATAATAATGAAGTTACTCAATGTAGACTGCTGCTAATAAACAATAGCAAAGCCTACCAGTTCATAATAAGAAGAGCAGCAAACCACGAGCCACAGCTGCATCACTCCTCTGTCCTTTCTTGTCTTTGAGTGCTTTTCATCTTGGAAAGGCAATGCCGATGTTCACTCTATTTTTGGCTACTTTTGACAGTCCCTATCCTATTAATTAAGCATGGTTGCCTTCCTCTAAGCAATCAATCTGGTTCTTTTCCTTGAACCTTCTGTTGATGCAGTTTCTGGAGGTACTGTTTTAAGCACCTCTATATGAGACCAGGCTCTGTCTGTGTGTGCGTGCGCTCGTTCATTCATGTCCAACACTTGTTGCAATGTAGCCTGGAGCCAGACCCCAAAAGATTCATGGGGAGTGGCTCCAGGCAAGTTGCAATGCACACTGGTTAGGGGAATTACGGTATGTGCTGTTTATGCAGAGCACAAAGAGAATACAGTGTGCGCTCATACACCAGGCATTACGCCCCCCGCTAGCGCACTTGTTTTCTTTGTTTGCTCAGAGGATTTTACCCCAGAAAAAGCTCCTATGTGTGTAGAACAGCAAATATAAAGGCTTTCATAAACTGGATATTGGGTCAAATCATTGTGTTATGTCATTTGGTGATAGAGAGTAGCAAAACAGAGATTTATTTATATGAAAATGTCATGGATCGTTACATTTACACAGACATTACACACGATAATTTAATATATGGCGGCATTGATTTTAGTGAAATGCCAGCGTCGACAATATTGGTACCTTGATATATCTATTTTCCCCATGCACACAATCCCTCCTTTTTCATGCTGTTTATTTAAAGCACCTAAACAGAAAGCCAATACTATCTGGTTAACCACTGTCGCTCTGCGTCTTTGATGTGCATTGACTCCTCCACACAGCCCAGGCAATACTCAGCCAGAAAATTAGTTTCCCCTAATCTACTATTGTACATTAAGTTATCAGGCTCACTTAAGCATAAATCTCTTAAGCAATCTAAAGTTGTTTCAAGGTCACTCTGGGTAAAGCTCGCAACATAGGCTAAATGAGAAAACAGTGCAAGCACAGTCTGGAGGTTTAGTGTCAAAATATGCCACGTTACGCTTGATTTAGTTTTTTCACAACAGTATTATACAGTATGGTAAATACTGAGAGAGAGGGAGAGAGAGAGGGAGAGAGAGAGAGAGAGAGAGAGAGAGAGAGAGAGAGAGAGAATTGAAAATGAATCAGCAAGAAAGCCAGTGCCAGTATGCCTGAAGCCCGAAGCCTGAAGAAACTCAACCGTGCATTGCAACCCTTAGCCTGTGTATAGTCTAAATCAGAATGTTTGTAAACACACAGATTGGCTATACTTCCGGGTGGATAACTCGCACCTGTCGGCGGCGGAAATCGTTCGTTTTAAGCAGTGGTAAATATAAGTCAACTAAACAAAACATTAGCGATTATGCCGAAATCGGGTTGTGTTTGGGGCTGTAATGCCAAATATATCTTTGTACATAATGGATTAGGTTTAGGCTTTTTCCGTTTTAAAGCAACCTAACGGAATCGGTGGATACAGATAATAGTTTACAGGCCGTCTGCAGCTACAGAACTAAGGACAGGCTGGCAGCAACCACTCATGACCGGGTTTTGCGGCAGGCATTTTCTTACAGGTCAGTAATAAAAATTATAAATGTCACTGTTGGGTAGCATAACATGCAAGCTTGCTAGAGTGACAGTAATACATCTCTCGGTTTTACTAGTCTCGTTTGGGTCTAGCACAGCAGTAGCTCCGTTGTGACTGATACGGGTAAAATCTTTCACTTCATGTAGGTAAGGTTTCCTGACCGAAATTTTGCCAACATGATAAGCTTTCTGAAATCCTTGAGCCCGTTTCTGTTACACGAGTAAAACATATTGTCAAAGTGCCACAAATGTTTTATCCGCACGGTTTTTAATGGACCGCGGTTCTAGCACAGCACAAGTAGCACAACATACGCAGTGGTTTGTGATCTGGATTTGCTATCATACCCTGCTTTACAGTCAAGATGCTTTACAATCGAGTCTGAAAGTAAATAACGAACAGTCCACAGTTTCTACTATAAAGCAAAACACTAAAGAATGACTGGTTTGAGGTTGCTTTGTGAGATCAGCACTTGAATTTGAACTTCTGCTCGCTGAATCACACTAACAGCCTACTTAGTGTTACTGGCTGTCACTGTTTGGCTATATCAACATAATATAAAATAAAAACAGAAAGTTATGGTTAATTTGTATAAGACAGTGGCCAAAACAGAACTTTTAAACATTTCTAAACATTTTGGTAAAATATAGTAGTTTGTGGACACATGCTTAAATAGGCTATATATTTAGGTTATGTTAGGTTATACACTAACAAATATCAACAGCAGCGACATCAGGAACATCTCGTTTTCGGTGGACAGCCAGAACTACATAATGTCTGTGTATTTCTAATCATAAGAGCTTAAAAAGGGGTCTTACTTTGGTTAAATAACACGAAAAATTCTGTAGCGCAGATGCAGCACCACCGATGTTATCCACCTGGAAGTAAGTTCTTTGTTGTTGTGACGTCACGCTGATATGGCCTATACAGCACTTGACATGTTGCCATGGTTACAAAGCAGGGGAGTGCTACCCGGTGACGCCGTCTAAATATTGTCTTTGCCTAAGTGCCACCTTTTGTGCCCTGCTACTTATCCTGAAGTACAAATCAGAGCTGACAGGAGTGGGTGCCTGACTGTGCCAGGTTTTTGGGTTGCTTGGCGATGGAGGTTGGCACAGTGAGGAATCGTCATTTGGCCATGGCAGCGCCCCTCTTCGCTTTCCATGGGATAGGCTCTCCAAACGACACAGACCGCTTCATGTCCACCCAAGCCGCATTCAAGTGGGTACAGGTGGAGTTTGTCATTGGAACACGCACAAACACAGGCACACAGGCACACATGCACACACACACACGCACACACAGAGTGCAGTGTGCGGATTAGGCAAATTGTGTCCCATGCAATGAACGTAGAAGATGGACCTACAATAAACAAGCTTAATAAGATCACAGTAATCCCCTTTCCTGATCCAAATGTAGCCTAACAATTGATCTCTTTAATAATTCATTACTCACTCACACATTAAAATCTATCCATTTATCTCACTAACCGCTGTATCTACACTGTAAAAAGTATTGCTGGCCACTATTAGAGAAGTTGAGGGAATTATTGTTGGCTGTAATCCACCTCTCTACACTGATTGTTCTTCGGAGATCTCTTTGTGGTTTAAATGGCACTTTAGCATCGTTACTATTTGTAGAACCACTTGAACATTTCAGCGGTTGCTTGCCATTTGAGGAGGTAAGTACGAGTCGTTATAGAACCCAGTTGGATTTTTTATTTTTTTTTGCATAACTCTTAATTCTTGCTCTAAACAAGCACCAAGCTGTTCTTTAGTCATTCTGTGGTTCACAGGTGGCTCAACATAGAATGAATGCTAGCATTAAGAACCAGTATTACGTTCTAAAAAACACATTTCCTACTTAACGTATACAATGTATTAGGTTTCATGTGGTCATTACACCCAATATTACACTGCATACACAAATATATCAGTGTTCAATTTACTTCTAAAGCTTGTGGAGGTAGCAAGTTGCTTTTAAAGTAAAATTAACAGTTTTGCCAGTATTACTTTCTTCCATCCATTTTCATTCCTCTGGGTCATTCTGGCAAAGAGTAAATTCTTGGATTGGCTATGAAAGCCCTTATAGACATCTAACATCATTCAGGCCCAGAATAACAAATCTGATTGCAGAGCAGGGAGCCAAAACCTAATCTCCTCTCTGCCGGCTGCTGCATGCCACTTCGAAATGCAGCAGTCGGCAAACCTGCAGCAACAGAGGGAGATTCAGTTTCGGGGCCTGCGGACGGGTGTCTCCCACTAACGCAATTGACGTGAGTTGTTTTTAATTGCACTGGAAAGATTTAGCAAAGCGGCCTTTGAAGTTCAGAGAAATGAGGGCTTGAAAAACCTTCCGGAGGAGGGGACAGATAGGGGTGGATGAAGGAGGATGTGAAGTCTCTGTATCCTGCATGAGTGTCACCAGCATTCGCAGGGGAGGGTGAGGAGGAGACGAGCATCACTTTTGGCAGCGAAACAAATGAACAGCTACCCGTTACAGGCCTCTGGCTGTCCCCTGTGCGAGTCGCCTCATAACCACAGGTTTCCTACATCTGATGCTGTGGTGAAGAAGTGCTGTGTGCTTTTGAAGTGTTTGTTTGTTATCCCTCTAGAGGTGCAGCGGGTGCCCCATTTTGGTGCTTTTATTACCCCATACTGCATGTGTGTCTGATTGGTGTGTGTGTGTGTGTGTTTTTGTGTGTGTGTTTGTGTGTGTGATTGGCATTAAGCTTCCCTCACCACAGCAACTCTCCTGTGGTCCATTTGGGTCTGACGGGTGCTGATTGGGTTCAAGTGCTCCTAGACTGCAGATGCCATTTGATGATTGCTTTCATCCCCCCTTGAAACACAAGGACAGATAAGAAACAGAGTTGTTTCTCTGGGGATTCGGAAAGCTCACACACACAGACACAAATGCGCATAAACACAACCTCTCCTTCTTCCCCTTCTTTCTCGCTGTCTCCCTCTTTCCCTCGCTCTGGCAGATATGCATGCGCACACATACACACACACACACACTCAGAAACAAAATATCTGCAAATTGTATTTGCTCGCTCTGAGGCAATTCCCCTCAAAAGGGAAAAAGATTTCAGGAGCGATTGGCCTTGAAAACCCTTTTAGCTCCCCAGTCCTCTACCACTCCTCCACCACTCCTCCATGCTGTCTTATCTTCTCCATACAGCATGCTAATCAAAAGCGGTCGAGCCCTGCTATCTCACCATGGGATCAGTGGCTTTGTCTCAGCCCTCGCCATGGACACCTAAAAAACACCACCTGTTAAATTAGCACAGGTGTTGTGTTGGCATGGTTTACACACATCACAAGGTGGACAAAACTGCCAACAAAGAGAGTCATGAAATTGGCATAGCGAATCCTTTTTCAAGGTGTGCGAATGATGCCCATTATGCCAAATGCCCTGTTGCCTGTCCTGCTTTCATCTGGATGAACTACACACATCTGTTTAGAGTGGTAACTCAATTGAAAAGTTGACACTGCATTCTAATGAAAGTCACATTTGCCAGGCAATATCTAGTGTGGCTTAGTTTTCAGGAGATCTTGAGCTAATAAAACAAAAGTAATGGTTGATGGCCGGCTTTTAGCGAAGTCCTGAGTAATAGTTACTGTGCAATCATACTGTATAACCAAATAAAATGTTGTTAGTTGCATTTTAAGTCTGTTTCTATCTACTGTATATGCCAGCACCATCTTTTGACATCGCTCCTGGCATGTTTCACTGCTGCCTTTTGATGAAGCACTACTTTCCTCTCTTTGAGAAGTCTATAATAGGTAGCCTTACACCCTCTAGAACCTTGAAATGCTGCACGGCAAAATACTGAGAGTAGATGCTTGTCAAAGGGAACCAGAGCACTCATGCCGCCCCTGGGATTTGTGGATGAGCACAAGCAGGCACTGTAGCACGGTGCGTGCATCACGATATAGTAATAATAATTATACTTCAAGTGGTTTTCAGGCAGCTACTCTCTCACTATTTCCCTCCTACGAGGACTCTATGCAGTGGAAGAGAAATGTATATGGATGGAGGTGCAGTGATGGTGCATAACACATTGATGTAATGACAAAGTGATGTTTGGAGACACCGTGCAGCCAGAATTTGCAGTTGTTTCGAGGGGTTTAAAAAGTAGCCCACAGTGGTGTATGAGCTCGTGGATAAAGGGAATGCACAGGCTTTTTGTGGACTTACAGAGAGAGAGGCAGATAATGGGAGAGATGGAGGGAGTGTGGGGAGCGGAGGGACATGCTGACTGGGTTTCAGAACATCTGTCGCGACAGGAGTCAGATATTCCTGATGAATAAATTTCATATCCTTCCACATTTCACCCTCGCTCTCTCGTCTCTCTATATCTTGTCACTTTTCTTCTTATTTCTCTGGCTTTCCATATATCCATATAATACATTCTATATCTCAAATATCCTCTCTCATTCTTTTTTCTTGTTCCATCACTTTCTCATCCTTTTTTTTTTATTGTTTTCTCTTCCTTCTTTTCTCTGCCACCCTCCATCTCTCTTTTCTGGGACTCTGTTTCTCTTGCTGCAATCATATCCAGTTATTTATACCTCTTACTCTCTCTCTCCATTATCCCATCATTCCTCTTTACGGGTCCATCTCTTTCTTTCCCGCCTCTTTTATCCTCCCTTTCTCTTTTAATAGTCCCCTAGATGTCAACTGCCTCTTATGACTATCATTCTCAATTTCTCCCTCCAGCTTTCTGTTTTACGTTCTCCATCTTTTCTTTTCTCCCCCCATGGCCCATCACTCTATCTCTAAGGATTTATTCTGCCACTCCAAGCAGGCCAGAGGACAAGGGAGGAGATACCTGTCAGAGGGAGAAAAGAGGAGAGAGGAAGAGAAGAGACAGAAAGAGGGAAGGGAGGATAGTGAGAGGGACGTGGAGGAGAGGTAGAGGGAGAACGAGACGATGGATAGCAAACAAGAGAGAGAGCTCCTAAGGCCAGACTAATTGAATCCCACTCTCCCCTCTGAGATAGGTTAGCAGCAGAAGGCAGGAGGAAACTCCTAAGATAGGGATAAAAGAGGAGAGGGGGAGAAAAGAGGGAAGGGAGGATAGTGAGAGACAGAAGGAGAGAGAGGAAGTATGAGAGAACGGATAACAAACGTGAGAGAGGGAGCTCCTAAGGCCAGACTAATTGAATTCCGATTTTCCCTCTGAGATTGGTTAGCAGCAGCAGGCAGGCAGACAGGCCGCCCCCGGCATGGATCAGCTCTATCCAACCAATCACACTAATACAGTGTGTATGTCCAATCCAGTCCAGTCCAGTCAATAGCTACTCCCTCCAAAGCAAGGCCAAGCAGGGCTCACCAGGGCCAGGGCCAACTCAAAAATTATACATAATTGAAAAGCCCTGTGTGGTAATTTGAAAGTACACTTCAACTGCCAAATCAACTCTTCTGAAAACAAGGTCTGAAAGGAATCTCAAATTTATTTATTTATTCATGTGTGAGAGAACTTAATTGACAAGGCCTAGATAGCTCTATTAGCTTCTGTAGGGGAGAGCAGGGTAAGCGGGGTGTGATCCATGCTATGTCTGTGATGTGTTTATCAATGTAATGGCACTGCTGTCTCATGGGTGGCAGAGACCGATAGGAATCCACTCTCTGGAAATCCACACCAACTCATTTACCTCTCTTTTAACCACTAGCAATTTACTCATGGGGCAACTTGCATGTATTCATCATATATTGGACAACGTCTGATGTAATTCTTTGATCTTATTTTTTTTTAATCTTCTGTCGTTATCTACTATATGCTTGCATGCATGTGTGCTTGCATATTTGTACGCAACGTGTGTGTGTGTATTAAGCCTTTGTGTGAGTGAGTGAGCCTGTGTGTGTGTGTGTGTGTGCGTCCATGTGTGTTTGCTTCTGCATAATTGCACATGTTTGTATTTGTGAGTGTGTGTGTGCACGCCTAGACAGCCTCCCTGCCTCCAGCTGTGTCGTAAAGCATGGGGGTGTCTCTCTCTATGCTCATTATTCGCCTCTCTCCTCAGTCTCCTCTATCTCCCTCATCGCTCTACGTCGCTACCCATCACCACACAGCCTTTATGAATATTTAACCAATCCTCAAGCTTCTCTCGTCTCTTTTCAGACTCTTCCCTTTCTTCTGTCTGTCTTTTTTCCTGTTATTCTTCTTGTCATTCCATCCGCTCTCATCCTCTTCCTCACTTTTGTGTTGCTCCTAGATACGTTTACCTCTCTCTGTAACTCCTTTTATTCATTACTATCTCTTTCTCTCTTTCTCTCTTTCTCTACCTCTCTCTCTACCACTCAGTACATCATTTGCTCTTCCCTACAGTGGGGGAGGAAGCTACTGCTACACACCCTGCCCCTTAACGCCCAATCGTTGTTTCTTATTTAATCTGTTCCGCTTTATTGAATTTAATTATTTCTAAATGATTAACTCAGGGTTCAGCGGGAGGGGGCCAGAAGGACATATGTTGTGAGCTGTGGTGGAAGGGCCACTGGAAAAAAGATAGCGAGGGGATCGTGGCTTTTTTTGTTTGGGAGCCAGGCAGCGTAAATAGCTTGGTATGCACAGTCATCAGTCTTCAGTTCCATTACTGCGGCATGGCTGCATGCCACTACCCCCCCTCCACCCCAATGCCACCCCCAAAACACCCCAACCCGGCCCTTTATGTGTATGTGTGTGCGTATGTGTGTGTGAGAGCGAGCGCAAGCAAGAGAGAGAGAGAGAGATTGCATTTTCTTGAAATATTATGCATGTGAATAGCTACAGGTACCAGATCAGGCTATTTTTCAGTGTGTATCAATGTGTGTATGCGTTTGTGTGACAGGTGCACAAGAGCAGCAGGTACTGTTTGCTTTTCCACAGCCTTGCCTCAAAGAGAGGTATTCATTACAGGGCCAGGAGGCATTGAAAGCATACCTGTAATGATGTCCAATAGGCTGTCAGCTCTTTATGGAAATGTGACTGGTAGTGAAAAGCAGCACTAGAATGATGGGTTTTTACAATGCAGCCCTGCTCCTGTAATCACAGTAGAAATACTGATATAGACTTGCATCACGCATACACAAGAGATAGAAATGGAACTACATAAATGCACACACATGCTTGCGCACACACATTCATGCATGTAAACAAACACACACAGACACACACACACACTAGAGGCTGCTTTTCAGACACTTTTCTCTGTAATAAAAAAGATGTGGTTTTCAAATAGCCTAGTAATGTTAACAAAAGCAAACACTGAAATGGCAATGTTTCCTAGGATTCCTACGATTTTAGCCATGATGTATGATATCCCCACATAAAGACAACATTTAAGTCTTCACATTAGAAGGATACACCACGTTTTTGGGAGATTAACTCAACTTACCAGTTGAGGGATGAGTACATAGACTGAAATCATCCATGTGTCCCTGGTAGATTTTTCACTCTGGTACTCTGTGCTAACACTTAAGCATACACTATGTTGAGTGATAGTAGGCAGCTAGCATTATCCAAAGTAAGAAAGCTGACCTTTTCATAGTAAAAAGTTGTCACAGGTTTTTTTTGTTTTTGTTTATGACCTTTAGATTAATTCCAAAATATAAATTAACTCATAGCTGATGTAACACATTACATCAGTCTTCCATCGTCCACTACATTCTCCTATGTAAACAGAGAAAGTAGTTCCAGGTTTGCTCTTATGTTTGCTGCCTCGGTGCAGACAGTGAGCTAGCCTACTCTCTGTGAGAACTTGTTGTACTCCTCCAAATGGTGTTTCTTCAAGTGCCCGATTAAATTAGTAGTATTGTAATTAGCTCTGCTGTTGTCACCCCCAACACTTACATTACAAACAGCACAATTAGCTGTTTGACTGCTTTCGCTCTCCAGTTTAAAGTGATTCCCAACTGTGCAGACCCAGCTACCCAGCTACTTTCTAACAGTACACCAGTACATTTACTGTGATGATTCGACTATGATCTTTTGATCGATGCATCTAATCGTCGATTTTTCAGGGACACCCCTAGCTGCACTTGTGAGATACTGCTAGTCCCCTACTATCAGTCAACATAGTGTATGCTAGTTAGCATGGAGCACCGGAGCAAACGATCAGGTACACACGGATGATTTTTAACTACAATAATACACACTCATTCATTTGTAAGTGCTAAGATATAGCTCAACAGTAGAAAAAATAACCTATCCATTATATGCAGAACATTTTTATAAGTCCTAAAATGCTGTTCAAGAATAGCAAGGTAACCTACATGTCCAATAATTGCTCTTTTAGGCTTCAACAATGGGCAAGATAGCCTTCATATTAAATATTAACTGGTGTTGCCAGTGCCATATTGTAAGATAAATGTATGTCACAATATTTCCTATCACAAAGTAAAAGCTGTATGCCTAATTTAAATATGTGAAACTTTATTAATCCCTGTAGGGAAATTCTCTTTTCACTTGCACAAAAGGACGCCCTTGGAGCTGGGGCTTCAGTGTCTTGCTCAAGGACACTTTAAAGGCACGTTTGGAGCAGTTTACTCAAACTCTGGAGCGTTTACTCCTTTAGTTTGGTGCGTTTTGGCAGAACAGTGACACACAAAATCAGGCGTCTGCCAAATAACCATACGGAGACCGCCTGAAAATGTGGGTCTCGGACGATTTTCCAAGCAAACTGCAGTGTAGTTTGTTAGGAGTGAAAATGCAATCCAAACCAATACTGGAAATGACCCCAAAACCTGCCCAATTTTGTGGGTATAAGGAGACAGATGTTGACATCTGATAGCCAGCCTGGAAAGCCTGCAGTCTTAACTGACACTCAGCTATTTCTTCATGTATTCTTAGCTGGTATGAGCACTGGTGAAGGTAAATTATGGCAAATTGCTGGGGACAAGACCATCAAGACCAGTTTAAAGTTACATGGACTGGAATCACTGTTTTTTTTTTTTTACCCACCCTCAACCACCCTAAAATCTCTAGCCTCCAGGAGCATGTTACTTGTAACTTAGAGACATTTTATAAAAGTCTGTAAAAGAGGGGAAGAATAATTCAATGAATTAGTGACACATGATGCTTCTTCCTCAAGACCAAAGGTGTATTGAGGAAAGAAGGCAACACTCCCTTCAGGACCAACTCTGCAAGGCCAAGACAATCAATCATACATCTCTTTGATTAGACATAACTAGCAGGTAACAGAACACATGAAATTGAACCTAAACACAATAGATCTACTAAAACAAAATAATCACATCTGTAGTTTAGAAAAGTAAACTAACAGCTTTTGCTCAGTGAAAAACCCTACTATTTTGCAGTATATTGTAGTATTTTCCATGCAGCATTGAGAATATAAGTTCAAATATGCATATATGCTTTTATATAACCCATTTTTCCCACGCTGCAGCTGAGGGCATCACAAGCCAAATTCAGGTCAGGCAGTCAGGCAGGCACACGACCTGTGCGTGCAGTGGACGTCATCACCGTGGCAGCAGACAGTAGCTCGCTCCCAGATCCAAAAAGTTGTGTTTTGTGAAAGCGGAGGACTTTATTGAAACTTTTATGGTGGTGTGTACATGATACTAAGCCCAAGGACACTCAATGTCAGCTTGAGCCACCAAGGACACGGAGCTTTTGACGTTTAAAAGGCGCATCAACCAGTGAGTATCTGACTGCCCAGTTGCATGAAAAACCTTCGGTGTCAAACTTAAGTTTGTCCCTTTAGGCAAATAATTCCCTGAGGCCAGGGGTTTCTTTAGGAGCGTTACATGAAGCCCCTAAATGATCTCCTCAGCTAAGGGCTTGAGTTTAGTGTTTTACAGTAGTTTCAGCCGTAACAGTGCAGTTGAGTCCCTCGTTACCGTGGCAACCGCTCTGCGCGATCTGCGATACTCGGCAGAGATCGCTATTATTTTGAAACATCTACAAAACTCACAACTCCCCTTGCGATTTCATTAAAGTTTACATTTTTGTGACACCAAACCATGTCATAGATACTTATTTCATGCAGACTATGCATCATTTTTGTGCACTAGAAACGGACTGGCTGTAAGCTAGCTAATGGGAAAACGCATTGAACAAGCTGCTAGCTTGGTGGATTTCAATCTTGCCAACAAGAACGGTGGAAGCATATTGGGCTATCTGGCTAGCCAGCCTGAAGCCTCCTACACATAAAACATAATTTCCTTTGACTGTAATATTAATTAATTTCAAAATAATAGCAATAAAAATGGTACAAATACTTGAGAGGCCCCTTAACATTTAAGGAAAGGAAATTCCCTTAAGGGGCTTTGTGCAACCCATCAGCAATTCATAGTATTCTGTTACATCACACAGCCATCTTGGTAGGAACATAACAGGTGATTGTAATAAATTAACAGGTGATTACAATAAAATGACAAACACAACCAATGAGCTGTGTGTATTTTAAAGTGCCATATTGGTAGGAAATGCATGTGACATCTTGAGAATACTAAGGATGACTTAAGGATCTTTCCTTATCTGCAGATTTATCTAAGGATATTCCCTGGGGGGGGATAAGTGGGTTTTGTGCAACTCACTTGAGTTTAAGGTGAACCTTAAAGGGAATTTAAGGTATAAAACTTAACTAAGAGTTTTTGTGCAACCAGGCACAAAACTTCTAACTAACGTCACCGCGGTAAGGAACCGGCGCTGGAAGTTCTCGTTAACGGTGAGTTGGATAAAGATCTTTGGGGTGCTAGTAATAGCCATCTAGACATAGCCATCTAGTGTCCCTTTGAGGCTAACCGAGCCACTCTCTACTGTTCATTTAGATACATCCACGTCTTTCGTTGCCCTATAAACTTTAACGTTAGGTAACGTTGTTACCTGTGGTATCTAAGTGACATTAGCGGAATTATTTAACCGATAACCGTGTCATGATGCTTCAGTGCATTGAATTGAATTGAACACATGCCGTGGGTCTCTACAGGATCTATGCTTGTTTTCTATCCATTACACTTGCAACCTAACAGTGCGGATGTTTGCCGACATGGGGGCTTGAAGCTGGGTCCTAGGTTGAAGGATGGTATCCCTACTCACCATGCCGCCCTCCTGCTAAAAAACAAGTCCATGCATGCAACATTTCAACAAGCCTATTCAATATTAGACAAGATGTCCTCATATTTTCATTCCTGAGTATCCATCCATCTCTGTGAACGCTAAACATAACACAGCACAGTGCCTTGACCTCCCAGGTGCTGAGAATTTGTGAAAAAATTTCAAGCACACAAAGTGAGCGAGGAAGTTCTGTATAAGCCCATTTTGTAAAGCCAGTATGAATGGATGAAAGTATGAAGATATCACAACTTGCATAGGAAACTTAACCTTGAATTATTTTCCCTGGTGCTCTGCATTGATCCAGAGAGGCCAGTCGCATCTCTTATCCTTAGAATGCTACATAAAGAGATGAATTACAGTGGCGTGGCGGCAGGCCGTCTGGAATGCATGGTGGAGAAGCAGTGACACACACACACACACTCTGACACACACGCGCACACACCTATTGTCCCCCATGGGCCAAGAGGCATTGGCTGTTTATATGAAAGCAGTCTAACCACTAACACGCCCTGGATTTCCCGCCTTTTCATGACACCTATAAGCATTAGTTTGGCAGCTGTGTCTGAATGGTGTATCAACCTAATTAATGTGAAAAAGCAGAGGGTGAGTGTGATTGACGGTGAAAGAAGGGAATTTGTTTACGGTATTTTCAAACATGAACTAATTAGCCACCATCTAATTGCCATGAAAGGCACTCTCTTTGATGATCCTAGCATACTGCTCAACAGATTTGTTCTACGCCATCATAGATGTGTTGGAAAGACATGTGTGTATGCGACACACACACAAACACACTCCTGTTAAGGGGATTGACTGGGATTGAATTGATTGGATGTTGTGAACAGGGAAAGCAGGTTTAGGTGTGCATGTGTATGCGTGTGTGCATTATGTCTCTGTGTCTGTGAAATTATGTGGAGCAGGTAGTTAAGTGTGTGTGTTTGCTGTGGCATTATGCGGATGAATACCAGATGTGGGAAGGTTGCAGACAGGTTGGAAGGCAGATGAGAAGTGGGAAAGAGGTTACAGAGGGGTCAATCCTGTGTGGATCACACTCTCAAGAGCAAGAAGTAGAGCGGTCAGTGTCTCTGTCAAGAGCCACACAAAATGGCTCTTGACAGCTCTTGTCTGTTGTTTTCTTCTTTCTTTCTTTCTTTCTTTCTTTCTTTCTTTCTTTCTTTCTTTCTCCTTGTTTAAAATGGTGTGCTTGACTGAAAAGTAACTTTTGTAGCAAAATGCTGGAGGAGGTTGTGTGTGTTTGTGCGAGTGTGGGAGGGTTGCACGCAGACACATGCACATATAATACACACACCCAACACTCACACATCCGAGCTTTTATGCACTACCACATTGTTGTACTGCTACTCAACAATTCAGCTGCAGTACTTTAGGGCAGCTTTAGGGCTTTGCTCCGGGGCGCGACAATAACATGGTGAGAGAACAATGTTACCGACTCTGACTGTCACCGCTTGCTTTCGTCCCTCACCAAATTGGTTTTACCTAGTTGTAAATGGGCTTGGGATGTCGACTTTAGTGTAATATGCATGGAAATTTAATTTACTCTGCCACCACACATCAGAATTTCTTCATCCTGCACCATTTAAAGGTGCAGTAACCACGATTTTTACTGCCCCATAACACAAAATGCCCATAATATATCTGCTCTGCTCTAATTAGTAGCTCATCTAATCACATTTTCACTCGTCATGAAAATCTGATTATTATATTTATGTCAATTAAGAGACCTGTCAGATCAGACCTGTTATGTTGTTGCAATTTCTTGGCTGCTGATAGGGATTGATATAAATCAATAAAAAGTTATTTAATATCCCTTTCATACAGGGTTGATCTTGCTCAATGGTGTCCTTTTTTTTTCTTTTTTTATATATATTTATTTTCTATGTTTTGAGCGCAGTTAAATTGTTAGCTATGCAGAGTTGTGCAGTCTGTTTTAAAACAATTAAGATCAATATGCAAAGCCATTAGCATGCCCCACATTGGTTACATTTACAAACAGTTCTTAATCAGGTTACTCAAGTAACCCAGTTTTGGGTCGACACATGTAAACATCATAACTCTGTTAGAATAACCCAGGTAAGCTCATACTCCATGAGAAACCCGGTTCAGATGCCTGGCTTACTCTGATATTAAACAGGTAACTGTGGCATGTAAATATCTCACTCCTTTCACTGTTGGTCTGTGCAAACTCAGACTCACATGGAGTTATGGGTACATTTTGATGTCGACAAAAAACATGGCAATGAGCAGTAATTACTATTAATATAGGAATTATTATTTATTCCCCTGTATTAGATGTAACCTTCTGCTGAGTCAAAGAGGGTAGCTGGCGGCTGCATCTTTTTCATACATTTTTGCTGGCAGGCCATTCTGTCTGTGGGAAGGATACTACAGGTGGGCATTAATATTCAGTTAACTGGTTGATTCATGGCAACAGGGAGACTCATCTGCAGGGTATCAAAGGCCAGCCTGGTGTCCTGAAAATCTGTGAAATGAGCACAATGCTGATGCTCCTTGCACGGAAAGTGTGAGAAATATGTTTTCCCACCACAACCGGATTACATGAAGGAGACAGGACTATAAACAGGCAGGGTAGACATTGTAATAGCGTGATGGAAAATAAATTGACTTGTAATTCAGGTTCAATTCCCAACTCTTATTTAACCATGACCAAAACCATACCCTAACCTTAACCAAAGCTTTAGTTATCTAAACCAAACCCTAATTTTAATCCTAACCCTAACCAAAGTTGCTTTACTTGCCTAAACCAGTGAATGCTATTGTCATATAATCCTTTCATGATTGAGAAACGTAATCTTCATATAATTTGTGTCCACAGCATGTCATTTGCATTTCAGAGTTCATGCTCATTTTACAACATTTTAGGAGGCTGCGTTATAAAGGTTTGTGTAAACAGATTAACATGAAAAACACCTTAACCGAAGTACGGCCAAAAGCTGGTTACTCAGTGCATGTAAACGTAGTGAATGTCAGTGCACACTGTATCTGCAATTGTATGAATCCAGTCAAATTTGCATGCAATTTTGACATGTGCTGCCTTATTGCGTCCATGAATTTACATAGTAGGGCTCCATTTATACCAAGCTGACCATGGAAAGTGCACCTTTCCTTAATTACACCACCATTCAGTCAAATCCTAACTGCCATGTCACACCGAGGTGGATATGACATATAGATAAATATTAAACTCTTGACCTCACAGAGGCACTTAATGTGTTTTCCATTGCCTCTGTCATTGACAACAGCCTGTTGTTACTGGTCAGCCTAACCAGTGAATGCTATGATAATGATGTGTAGGAGGTTGTGAGAGGCGGTTGACTCACACAGGAAGTCAGCTCGAGGGTATTCCCACTGATTGTTTTTAAAATCCTCCCTGCTTTTTTGTATCTTGCTGTAACTCTGTCAGAGGCACAGGGGAGTTGGGACGGGGGAGCTTGAATCTTATCTCTGCTTTCTGTGGTTAGCATATTGTTAGGCAAGTGCATATTGTTCCGCTCATCACTGTGCCTGCTATGCATGAGCAAAATGGAGATTCAATGAAATGATTGAATGAAAATGAATTAGATGTTGTGTTTATCTCTGTTACAGCTTCATGTTCTAGCTGGTATTTGTTGTCAGTAAAGATGGATTTATCTCCATTTATCCACAGATCTGATGTGAGGTAGATATTGTAAATGATGGCCTACATACTGCAGACCCAGTCAGACCCCTCCTCCTTTGGATGATAACCCATTGTTAGGGCTCAGTGTCCCCATGAGGCCCTATTCATAATAGATTGTTATGGAGCTACAGATCATTTTTCACCTGGAATGACATAGCGGGGATTCCTCAAAATGTCAACAGCTCAGTGTGATGGCTCAATGTGACATGGCTATCTCATTTAATAAGAAACCTAGACTTACAGCCAGAGTAGAGCTGCAATCTCATGGATCAAGCCTGGTAGCTAAGGGGAATGAAGAGTCATTTAACATAGTGTTTAATCTAGTGGGAGCCCTTGAGATGCATGTTTTGCTGTTTACCTCCAAGCAATGCTGGAGGATCTACAGTCTCCAGGGGGATCTAAGTTTGCAGCTATAGCTGCCTAGCAAGCCCCCGGTGAACTTAAAGACCCTCAGCGTTCAATGTGCCTCTTTAATGCAGTTTCCTCCCTGATCACCATGGCTTTTAATCTCCCTGCTTGATCACAAATAAAAGTCAGGAACATGTAGTTAATCACCATGGCGGGTGCAATGTTCACCGCTCCCACCTAGCCCGCACACTGACTCAGCCGGCACCAATAATCAACCCACTAAGCTTTTAATCTAAAACACAATTACCACCTATGACTCGATGGTTCCAGGCAATAATGCTTTCTGCGGTTCTCCATGGCGTTGAGTAGAATGGTCCTAATTTGCACAGTTCATGGGCCAGTTAGGCTGAAAAACAGAAAGGCGGAGCAATTATTTATTGGTGCATGTGTACACATAATTTAACTACTTCAAAATAAGTAGTGTTCTTATTATGATCACACTGTGAAACAAGCCATAATAATCATTAACAACAACAACATCCAATCCACTGCCTGTAAACAATTTAGTACGGTAGTTCACAAGAACATTTACAGTATATAAGCAAGAACCTAGAGTTTTTTTGAACACTCTAGCTGCTCACATTCAATTAGAATGATCTTATAATCATCAATGATTTAAAAAAAAAAAAAAAATCAATAACCCTTTAAATTACAGGCCATTAATTTTGCAGTAATGACCAGAATTAACTAAGTAATATCCAAGTAAAATAGATGTAATAGCATCAGAATTGACTGATAATTACTGAGTAATAACTAAGTAAAAAAAAATAGCTTTTACCAGTGATTGTATTAGATAAGTGGAACTACCACACATTTTGAAAACTTGGAAAGGTGCTGGAGGTGAATAAACTAGTTGAAAATGCTAGAAACACGCTGTCTCCATTTATCTTTCATTCATTACAGAAGGTGACTACACCTGTGCATAAACAATCTGTGTTTTTTCATTAGGTTTTTTTATTTGCTTATAGTCTAGTCTTGTTTATTTATATAGCCTTTTATCACAAGCATGGCTCAAAGGGCTTACATAGCATAGTACATATCATATACATCACATATACAGTACATACTACATATATATACATCCTATACTACGTCATAGACATACTTAATATACATCATTAACTACATCATATGCATACTATACACCTACTACATCATATACATGCTACACTACTACTTGGATATTACTTAGTTATTTCCAGTCATTACCTCATAATTAATGGCCTGTAATTTAAAGGGTTTCCAAAAAGATTGATTCTTGTTGCTGACTGTTGCTTTTGATCGGATGGTCTGACATTTTTGGTCAACACAACACAGCAAAACCCCCTGATACCAGCATAATAGCGTGAATCATAAAGTCATTGCATGCATTTTATCTCCCAGTCCAGTGGGGTATGTTCTTGCTTGTGCACTTGACAGGGGTGTTTGTAAAGGTCCCCAGTTTGTTGTTATCTGTGCAGGGCTGCGGGGCTGATGGGAGGTTAGATAGTCCCACAGGTAACCCCCCTGCCTCCTCCCTCCTCCCTCCCCCCTCCACCTCCCCCACACTTTCCGTCCTTATCACTGGAAACTGGCCCCTACCGCACCTGTCTCTCCAGCTTCGTATTCGTGCCGGGACTTCATCATACGGTAAAGGAGCTGTCCAAACGTTTACACTGGGGCCAAACAGAGAAAAGCAACGTGGATGGCAGAATGCTTCAGCCCTATTAATCTGACAAGCCCCCTGGACATAGAAACCTATCAGAGAGGCCGTGGAAGATAGCATGGCGTCATAAGCGTGTGTGTGTGTGTTTGTGTGTGTGTGTGTGCGTGTGTGTGCGCGTGCGTGTGCGTGAATGTGCACATGCGTGTCTGTGTCTCATTTGTTCTTTGATTCCCCATGCTCCTAGCACAAATGAACACATTACATTTCTTCTGGAAAGCAAACACAATTTGCTATCACTATCATTTTCATGATGTATGGAGAGACTATTTCGGCAACAGCACATCGGATATGGGAAAAAGTCCTGACCTTTTGATTCAAAATCATAGTTATTGACTGGCTAATTTGGATGAGGTTGATGAGGTTCCCAGGATGATTCAAGAGTTATTCAGAAGATTCAGAATGTAAACCATTTTGTAAAGGCACCTGGAAAACAAACAGGAGCCTTACTCACACATGGGAGATCAAGAGGATATGGAGTACATATTAGTATATATACTGTATGTACTGTGTATATATACTGTATATGTTTTTTCCCCCAAAATGTAGAATAGACTGGAATTATACAGAAGTTCTCATTTTTAAGCCTTTGTGATCTAGATCTGATCAGTTCTTCTGTGTTAAAACATCAAATAAACTTTAACTATGGTTACATAGCTGCATTGACGTTTCAGTGCAACTTTTCTCATCCAATAATGGCAGGACGCATTAAGTGACAGCGCTTAAAAATTTGATTTTACTGTAATGGGAGCTTCAAAACCAGCTATGGGAGTGGTCAGACTCACCTTGTGATCAGAATTCTGCATAGTCCTGTTAAAATAAATAAATAAATAAATAATGTATACAGAGATTTCAATTATTGCAGCCACAGGAGGTGCATAACAGGATATTCAGGCCAAGTGTGGACATACAGCAATGTGATTTCTGATCTTCGGAATCAGATCTTGAAAGTAAAAAAAAAAAAAGACAAGTGTAACCGTAGTCAATTACAGCCATGTTGTTAAAGATCACACTTTTTGTCGCTATGTAATTCCAGCCTTAGTTAACCAAAGCAGGAGGGGACGGGGCATTCAAGTGGAATTTCAAAGGATGGTCTTTCCACCCACATCAAAGCCATGTGGTTCTGAACAATCTGTAGAAGCGTCTGTAATAATCTCCATCAAAGGGAATTGATGGTGCAAGCAGTGGAAACCATCACGTGTTCCCACGTGGCGACAATGTGACATTAAAGAATTGACTAATTAAATAAGTGTTTTACATTCGCTCTGGGTACAGATTATTGGGGGGATGAATATTTAGCAAAGTTATTCTCAGATCATCTTGACTTTCAGATCAACAAGAATAACTGGGATCAAAATTAACAATTTTCAATAGATCTGCCAAGGTGATTTGTATAGCCCTTATCACTGTTACAGTCTCAAAGGGCTTCACAACACCCACACTATGAAAAAATAAATTAGAACGATATCTCTAAACCTTAGACCCTCAAAGAGAAAAATGAAAGACCCCCACGATAACCTCATTAGGGAAAAAAATGGAAGAAATCTTGGGAAGGGCTACACAGAGGGATTCTCCTTCCAGGTAGGTCAGACATGCAATGGCTGCCGAGAGCGGGCAGACAAAAGGCCATATTTTTGGGAATCAATGGCGCATGTGCAAAGTGCAGTCAACGGCAAAGGGTGTGGCGACTGACTTTTGGTATTTTCATGGCCAGAGTCATGTGGCGCAGTTGGAATTATGAAATAGGATTAGAAGGAATACATTATCAGTAGGTGTGGTAGGGACTGGCATCGGTCGTGACCAACCAAGTCACCTCTTTTCTCTCTCTGTAAATGCGGTGTGCTCTGCTCCGTGCCGCACTGACAATTTTGTGATGAAGAGAACAGCCCACAAACGCTTCTCCCAAGAGGAAACTGATGGGAGACGCAGAATTGCCACGAGCGAATATACGGCACCTTAAATTAAATTAGCTCGGGAGGAGATAACACATATGGTTACCGTGTTGCTCTGGTCCTTGCAGAGACGTTGCCCAGTGTAGGAAATGGGTCAATTATATTAGGCGAAGAGCCAAACAGGAGTTGGCGGCGAACTGCAGGGACAGTTTGGCTACAGGAGGGGGGCATCCACCAGCCAGCGCCTGACATCTATAGAGGATGCAGCCGCCTCCATAATCCCTACTCCCTACGTGCATCATGGCTCATACTGACAGCTCTATGTTGAATGACAATCATTCACACCACAGCCACAGTGAAAATGATTTTTTTTTTATCAAATTTTTTCCTGCTTGAGGGATTCATATCAAAGTCAAATTGGCCAACATATCATCTGAAAAAAAGGCTGTTGACCCGGTCTGATCAGGCGGGCGGCGCAAGCTCAAATCCCGCTCATCCTCGATACCAAAATTGTACTGCGCTGCTTGATCGTTACTGACACACCCACTACTGAGGAGGAAAAAACCTGTGTGCGCCTGACAAAAATACCACAAGTCACTGCCAGGAAATTCGTAAAGCTAAGGTTGGCCAAAAGATAGTGAAAATAATTTTGAGCCTGGATTTAAAGACATTTATAGAATGTTCCTGTTAGAATGTTCCTAAGCAATGAGCTGCGCTAAGAAAACACTCTGCTGCCTACAGTTTTCTTTTTTGACTGCTGGGATAGCTGGGATTTTTCAAAATTATTTTTTCATTTATTTATTTATTTTTTGTTCTGGTCAAGATTCTGGCAGAGACATGAAAGATAAACATCTCCATAAAAGATGTCTGTGCAATTTGCCTCTTAAAAAGTAGCTAAAATGGATGCTTTGAAGATTATTTCAGAGATTTACCATTACTTAACATTAATCATCGTACTCCTCTCTAGAGCCAAATATAATTCTACATGTACTGTGTTCCTCTGCTGATGAGCTCTTGTTTTTCAAAGCCTTCTGCAAATATTGAAATATCTCCTAAAGCGGATATGCTTGGAAAACACTAACTGGCTGTTATTGTCTTTTAGCAGATAAATCTGTCAAGCCTTTATTTGGAGCCATTGTTTTTGTGAGCAATCATTACAATGGATGCTCATAAGGTAATTCAGGCCACTTGGGCAGAAGCCTTTTTGCCGGTGACGTGTTAGTGAGTTACAGCTTCGCCCCGGAGGGCCATTGCTTTGAGCCCTAATGAAGAGCAGTATGTCACTGGCCATATGGCAGGAGCCATGGTGTTAGTACAGCCACTCAGTGCCAGCTGAGACATGTTAAGATGGCAACTGTGCATATGTGTGTGTGTGCGTATGTGTGCATTTACTCTTGTCCATTGTCCAGCGTCTGCATGTGTACTGTTTGTATATATGTGTGTTCATGAGTATGCATGTGTGGGTGACATCGTGTCACACTATGTGCCAACAAGTCTGGCTTGAGAAAGCTAACAGACGGTCTGGTTTTTCATCAGTGCGGGTCAGTGGCCGAAAGTAAGGCCTGGGAGGACCTGCTGGGTAGACAGACTGTCAGCCACGTCAAGTAGACAAATGGGGCTGTGCAGGGCCTGGGGGCACCCAGCAAGGTCAAGGGTCATTAGCAGCACAGAGATACATGTGACAGCAGTCAGTCGTACTAGCACACGAGTAGCCCTCGTCAATATGTTGGCATTTCTTTGTGCAGGTTGTGTTGTCAGTACTATTAGAGTCAGTGCTTGCATTTAATACTAGACTTGTAATTATATCCTGCAATATCAAATATGCTACAGTAGGGGAGATATTTGAGTCTGAGTCCAAGTTATTTGATCAAATTGAATAAGAAAAAGTACTAACAAAATATGCAGAAGAACTCTCCAAAAACCCTATTAATATGGGTTCAGTACAGTAATCCACACCCAAGAGTGGCTCCATTACTTCAGGCAAAGTCATCAGTTTAAAATATAAAAGAAAGAGAAGAAAATAAAAAGAGAAGCTGTCTGTTTGTTATATATTCAAGTAATGTAAATTATGCTTTAGCCTTTGTGTCATAATCCAGGCATTGCCTGGGTGCATAAAGGACGTGACAAATAGACTGTAATGCCCCGAAAGACATTAACAGTAATGACCTTATTCATTTCACACCATTACAATTACCCAGCCCAGAGGCTCGGGTGGCTCTGCCTCTTGTCTCTCTCTCTCTCTCTCTCTCTCTCTCTTTCTCTCTCTCTCTCTCTCCCTCTCTCTCTCTCGCCCCCCTCCCTCTCTCTGCCATTTCCTCTCCTGATTCAGCTCACAGTTCGACTCAGTTGCTTATCATGACTACATCATCCCAGCGAGACATGTCTTCATCTGGCTTAACACACTGACAAGCCGAAACACGGACACAAATGGACAACAATAGCACAGACACATTTATCTTTAAATACCTTTTGAGACTAGAGGAGGGGCACAAACGTACTGCGGTAAATTAGTACAAAACTGAGTAGAACTAAATAGCCGCCATGTTGGTGAGGGAGGGCGGAAGGGAGAGAGCAAGAGAGATGAGATGTGTTTAACAGATGATCTATACGCAGGACGCTTCGCAGTGATAAACCCCCATTAAGAGAAATTATGGCTGTAAACAGGAGCTTGCATCTCATAAATGCATCTGCATTCATTTGACTTGACGGCGGGCCTCATGGTGCCATCTTTGGCAGCAGGCAATATCTCTCTCAGCGAGGATTGCGTTAACTGCCATCCGTGGTAAAACTGAGAAAAAGGAAGAGGGAGAGAAGGAGAGAGAGAGGTCGGACGGGGCCTGCCATCTGGTGTGAAGGCAGGAGAGCGGCGGCACCTCGACGACCTCGATGTCCACACCCGGTCTTTCCTCCAAAAACGCTGCGTCACCCCCCCATAGCAGCAGAGAAAGGAGGGGGGGAAAAATGACCCTAAGCTTGATGCCGGGCAGCTTGTGAATATGCAAAAGTAGCTCAGTGCTGTGAGAGTAATTCCTCCATAATGGTCGAGCTGCTCCAGGAGCAAGTAGTGTTTACCATATGCTGAGATCCTGAGTTTCTTCCCTAACAAGGGCTTCTCTTCTATTCTTCCCCAAACTAAGTCCTATGAACATACATTAAATTAATTCATGATAAATGTGCTTCCTCTCACTATGGCACGTTGGACTTGAGGGTGTAGATGCTGGCCAATAGATGGCAAATCACTGGCCTTGAACTGGATGAGCTGGTCATTTTGGAGCTGGCTAGAATCAGGATAACTGTCATTGTTCCCTGAAGTAATATTGTGGTTTGTTATTTGTGCATTTAACATGTATTTTCCCATACATCTATGAGTAAGAAGTGTTAGATAAAGACAAAATTCTACTTGCATTTAGGAATATTCAGATTTTATGGCAGCTTTAGGGCCGAGGCGCGCTGAATGGACAGTGAACACCGAATGTTTATCAAGTGCGCTTGGATGGTGTGCTACGGGTGCGCCTGGCAAAGACAACAACTTCACATGTTTGTTAGTACTTATCTGAAATAATGGATTACCATCGCAGTAAAACTGTCGTAGTAGCTTTACTTCTTGATCTACATGTGGAGCAGAAAGATCTCGTCATGAATACATCCCTCTCTCTTTCGCTTTCAGGCTATGTGACATGCAGTGGGCTTGTGGCGTTCCAAAAAGTTGAGATGTTTTTATCTGTGCGCCATGGTCACGGTCGAAAAAAAAGGTGCATCGGCCTCGCATTGAAATTAATGGATTTGAGCGAGCGAAAGACGCGGCATGTGAACCAGCCCTTAGTGCAGAGGGTGTCTTTTTTGCTAGGTTACCAATTTAATTTCTGTTTGGAAAATAAATACATATTGTTTAGAGAGAACAAAACATGTAAGTTTATCAACTGACACAATTATGCTTGCTGGCACCTAGTGGCAACTAGTAGTAAGGAAACATGATGTACCATAAGTCCTGTTTTTGCCTCATTTTGGTGATATAGTTAAATATGTCACTTTTAGTAAGATCATTAAGCCTACATTACTCATGACTATACTAAGCCAAGAGTGATAGTCAAAGAACTCTAAGATATTACGGATAGGAACATATTAGTATTTGTTTGAATAGACAAACTGTCAACTTATTACATTTTGAATTGTTGATTATGCTATCTCACTAATGTCTTAGAGAAGGCAGCCAACGTATAAGATAACCATAAGCTCTCTCCTCATATTCTTTCTACTTGTCATAATTCTCTACAGCATCACAAATATCATTACAGGCAATAAACACAGCCTGGCTTGACCTACTTCTGATTCAGGATATTTGATATATGGTAGCTAGATTTAACTTCAAACAACAAATCAAACAATCAGTACAGGTTAACACTGAACATTAGAATGGTTTATCTCATAGTTTCCTCATTAGTTACCCTATAAATCCTGACTTAACTACAGTTATTTAGATTAGTTTAACTGTCAGATCCCTACATTCAGAAGGATGGTGACAGATAAATATCCCTCCTTGTATGTAGCCCATATCAACAGGTCTGTGAATTTCTCTGACATGTAGCCAGAGGTATTGACACACACACTGTATTTTATTCATACTGGCTACCACCTTGTTTAGCATTTGTTTTGTGCAACTCAAACCGCATGTGAGCATGTTTAATAAAGCGTTCTTTTCTCACATCTACAGCATATACATTTCTTTTGAAATCTGCCACTTCCATCTGCACTCTCTGTCATCAAAGCTGTCTACTACCCACACGTCTGCCTGATCCTCAGCTGGTCGACCATGCAGTTCCTGGATATTTCGCCCTGAGTAGGGTATAGAACATCAAAAACACAGATTACCGACAATACTATATTCACTTATGTTGTCCCGAAAAAATAATTTTGGCTCATTCATCGTCCGTGAGGGACAAGCTGAACCTTTCAAATCATTGCCAATGAAAGGATGCTCTAATAGAATGAGCACAGGGAGATCTGTGGGCACAAAATATCACAGAGTAAAGCACAGAACAAATAACACAGAATGAAGCATAGAACCCGCATGCTATGCTCCATTGGTACCTTTATTTAATATAATTACATAGACAGCGATTCAACCGTACTGGGTGTTCATCAGATCTCAATATGAATTAAATTTGCAGTCCATATGCAAGTTAAAATGAATGATGATGAAAAGTGTGCTGGTGGGACAGGGGGTCTGCACATAGAAAAAGAGAGATGCTAAAGTCCTCATTTAACCCATTGGCGGCTAGTGTACTCAGTTTGTAAATCCATTTGTTTCCTTTTGAAGCAAAAGTCTGTCTAGGTCACCTTCTCTTGTGGGTGTTTTTACATGTTAAATTCCCGGGAATTTCAGGGTGGCGACGTTGTGTTTCTCTTTCCGGAAATGTACTGCCACAGGACTCTTCAGGTTCTTTGAGCTTCTAATATATGTGCTGATATTCTAGTTTTTATATCTTAACATTTGTTCATCTTTACTTGGTAGAGTGCATGGCCTCTCGTTATGGGCTTTAAGACTTATGTCTGTGAAAATGGGCTTATGGCTTTCTGTGGCACAGAGGTAAGCGGTGGGTGGAGGCCATTCAAGGTCATCCACCGCAGGCTTAGCTCATACAGCTTTAACCTTTGTTTCTTTTCTTCTTTTTCATTGCTATTTTACATTTTGACTCCATTCTAAAGCCATCGCCATTACTGCAAAGCTCTGCCTTAAGCATTAATGCATAACATAATTTGCCTTTCCTTCCTTTAACATCCCACTGCTGGGTTACAGTATTTTATTGTATCTTAGTAGCATACTTTCTCAAATCTGTCTTATTCAGCAGCTGTACGCTAGAGCTGCATAGACAGGCAAAATTAAATGATTATTTGGCCAGGTATGTGAGATATAATCACTCAAGCTCAAGTTTTAGGCCCACTAATGAGCCCACAAAAGGCATAAATGGCAAGCAAAACAGAAAACCAGGGAGCAAAAAGGGTCAAACCCAAACAGAAAAGTGGTCAGAGAGAAGCACAATTGAAATGCTTCCAGTAGCTCAACAACGGTATGACAATTGCACAACGATCATTGTGGGAATATCTTCAAGTGGACACCCCACTGATGACCAATCTTTTCATTTTATACAGCATTTTCGGCCTTAGGGGAGGCCTGTTTGCCAGATGCTCCGTGTTCCCACCACTTTACTCACTGTGGTGAAGATTTCATACTGAAATCTAAAACTGGTCTGATGTACAGTACATTTTCCCTGAACAGTAGTACATTTTCAATAATCTATAATGCAGATAAAATTTAGAATAAAACAGACTATTGATTTTGGTTAATCCAAATTTACTTTAGTTCTTACAACACTGCAATTATTCAGTCATTTCTCATGAAGGAGTGAGAAGCTCTGTAACACATGCAGGTTTAGAATAATGATGATTATCTCATCTTAGTACATACTGATAACCAAATAAAAAGTCCTTCCCAGATAATTAGCAACAATGACTCTTTCAACTTGAAACTTAAAGCTTTTACTTTGAACTGTGCTGTCTAACTGTAAAAACACACCCACACATTGACATGAAAAAACAGAAGATAATTTTAATCACACAGATCACAAACATTCACAAGCAGAGACATTTACACAACCTTTAACAATGAAGTCTTGTTAAAGGTACTAAAAGGTCTTTCAATCTTAAACCAGGGAACTGTATGCACAAGGAAAATTAGGTTTTAACTCCTAACTAGTTTGACCTTATAGCTAAAGCAAAAAACTGCACATATATGGCTGCAACTGCACACTCAAGGCCCAGAACTATGGATTCAATGTAGAAAAGGATCTGATGAACTTGTATGGCTGTTGAAGCGGGCATGAATGTGAGGTTACAACCACATATATATGTGGAGTTTTTCGCTTGAACTTTGATGACCTCCTTGCAGTCTCCAGCAGTCTCCTTGATCTGTAGTATATGCTGTGCACAAAGCTTTATCCTTTTTTATTTGTCCCCTTATCTTATCGTGAGGCAACTGCTCAGCAGAAGCAGCATCCCAGCCCAGACACAACCAAACTATGTGAAGATCCAGGAAGATTAAGTTTAAGTTTATTCATTTTTTCCTTAAATTAACCCTGAAAACTGTTAACTGTGAACCTGTTAAGCATACTGGATGGAAGATGGAACACACTGCTGTAAACCATGAAAATTCAACAAAACAAAGTGCAATCATAGTCTTTATGCTGCTGTGACTCGTAACACTCAGTTAATTAATTGTTTAATTAACCGCAAATACAGAAGCATCACAACAATCTGACAGTGCGTATCTATATTTATTTGTGTTTGCTTATGCATGTATGCACGTGGATATCCCTATGATATCCTTATGCATTTACATGCATCTCTGCAGGTGTCTACATGTCTGCTTGAGATTAATCTGATGGTGGGAAATTCAATCAAAACCCTGCTGTTGATTACTGTAGCAGAAACCTAAACCAAAAGCAAAAAGAAAGATAGCCGCACACTCATTCTAATTCCATCATTTATTGATCAACGTTTCGACCAAAGAGGTATTTTTCGTAATTTATAGAACATCTACAGGCTCTTGCCAATAACCACAATACAATATCAGGGATACAGTCTGAAGAACGAGCAGCAGTTTCTTAGTTTTGAACTTGCTTTAAGCAAATTTCTTTCATGAGGCGGTACCGTAAAACTAATCAAAATGTTATTAACAATAAAGGTATTCACCTCATTTTATGTGTTACGCTGGCTCATCAATATGTATTAATCAAGGAGTTACCTTCTATATAAAAGTAACTCCTTGGGTGGCAGAAAGGCCTTGTTCTTAGAGAGGTTGTCTCCCAGCTGGAGGGGTCTGGGTTTGATCCCCAATGTGGCCAAACCTGTCAAAGTATCCTTGAGCAAGATATTTAACCCCCATCTGCTGCAACCTGGCTGACCCCATGCCCCTGAGTCTTCATATTCTATTATTAAGATAGATTATATTATGGCTGCTGAGATGTCTCTGGGCATATAATATATGTGTTTAGGTGTGTGCGCATCGAACAAAAGTGTGCACATGCACTGCATATGCTGTGTGTACTCATGTGTGTGCATGAATAATTGACAGGAGCAGCATATTTTGAGATACCTGCATTCTAGATGGTCCTCTTGTTAAAAATATGTTACACACAGTAGGAAACGTGGAGCCTGGAGAAGAGAGAAACAGAGAAACAAACCACGCACAGTTTGGGCCGAGACTTTATGTGTGTGTGTGGCTGTTTGTGTGTGCGTATGTGCCTGTGTGTACCTATATTTATGTGTTTATTTGTGCGTATTTATTTGTGTGTGTGTATGTGTGTGATTATATGCACATGGATGTCCCTATGCATTTACGTGCATCTCTGCAGGTATCTACATGTGTCTGCTTGAGATTAATCTGACAGTGGGAAATTCAATCAGACCCTGCTGTTGATTCCACCCTGTGAAGAGCCATCAGCAAAGCAGGGGACATTTACACAGAAGCAGTGATGGTACATTTTTTACAGCGCCAGACAATGGGGAGGAGGAACACGCAGGCACTCTGGACTCATTTCAGAAGCTCCCATTTGTGCAGGCGTGGTGCTGTGACCGAAGAGAGAGAGAGAAAATGACAAAGTTAACAAAAACAGTGAAAGTCAACGCAGATCTATGTGAAATAATGCATGTCATTTATTCATAGCGTTCCCCAGCTTTGGTCATGCTTTGGTCGTGGCAAATTAAATAGGCCTCCCTTGTGCTGTCATGTGGCATTTTCTCTCTTTCTCTCTGTTGCTGTCTCTTGCTTTATCATTTTCTCTCTCATCTGTGGGAGAAATATAGTCCTAAGAAAGTACTTACAGTAGAGGCCGCCATGAGAGCCGAGAGTTATATCACTCTCCACAAAGTTCAAATGATGATCTTATTATCTTGAAGTGAGTGTGATTGAATAAACTTTAATATTCTCTCAAACACTTTTCTACCATCGATTAAGTTTGCCTGGCGTAATAGAACCCACTAAACGAAGAGAATCATCCATACGTGTGAAATCCAACCCTTGAGTGCTTAAGATCATCTCAACAAAATTTGACCAAAGATATGTCACTCATGAGAAAAATTTGAGAGAGAGAGAATTTGTCATCGTTTCAGTTACAGCAGTGGCTTCACTGATTTGGTTTCATTTCATTTACACTACAGTGCAGTTAAGAGCCATTCTTATGTTACGTCTAGTCCACTCCTAAATATTGGAATATTCGTCTTTTAAGTCCATAAGAGATTACTTAACTTTTGTAGGCAAGATGTCACAATAAGCACACTCATTTCCTCAGGTTTGATTCTATATTACTACTGCAGCAAGCGTGCTTGAAGCAGTTATAGTCATATAGGATGCTGAAGATGGAAATAAGTCAATGTGCATGCATGTTATATATAGATTTTTTTACGTTCCACATGAGGGATATCCATCTTAAAAGGTCTCGACTCGCGCTTGTGAGTGAGAACACTGTGCACCCAAATGAAAAGTGTTTCATGTACATTACATCGTAATAATGTAAGCTTTCCATAACTACCCTATAGCAAAAGTGATCGTGATCGAGCGCAAAACCTTTCAGTGGCTGCATACATTTTTTATGTTGTTTTTAATGCACTTGACATTTGAATGGAAACCCGTTAAAAGCAACCGCACATGACAGCAAGATTGTCTTTTATAAATGGCCCGTATATTGTGTTGATGTATTGTTTGATATTTTACCACTCTGTATGTATCATTACTGTGTGTGTAAACAAAAACAGGGCTAGAAAGTGTGCGTGTGTGTGTCTTTGCAAGTGTGGTAGCGATGACATCAGTGTGATTGTTACACAAAGACTTTCACTATAAATTATCATTCATCACAGCATTAAAGACATCATATTTGTACTCACACTGTTCTTGACTTCAGTACCAAATGCCAATTTAGTCATTATCATCCATCACTCTGCTTCACAACCCTCTTATGAGCGCGTTTATTTTTTCTTAGCTTCACAAAATACATGACAAACTCTCTCCATTCCTTTTTGCACCCCTTCCTCTTTTCAGGGATTATGAAGGGGAGGCAGAACAACAGTGAGTAATCTGGTGATCTTTGGGCGAGTCCCAGCCAATGATAATTAGCTTGCCTGTCAAGTGGATGCAACTAGATGAAGGAGTGGCCCTCTCCAAATGGAATGGAAGTGTAGCCATGGATAGAGTTCTATGAAATTAACGTCTCAGCCAATCAGTCAGCCCTGCCTCTTTGTGACTGCTGGAGTCGGCTCTGCTGCGCCACTGAGAGATGGCCTGCCGAGGGCCATGCTAGCCGAATACAAGAGCCACAATTAAATCCCTGTGTCGCTGCCATGAATGATGCCACTCTATTCATCTATCTGGAGATCTTCCGGCATCGTCTCAGCGAGGTTTGGACTGTCTTCTTCGAGCACGCTGAGATGTTGAAGGCATCGCGCATGAAGGCAGTTTTGGTTTTAGGCCTGTGCCAAGGGATGTTCCTGTTATTTTGGAAGGATTCATGATATAGGAATGTCCAAACAATTAGAGCAATGCATTTGAGTGGACTTTTCATAGTATTTTATCTCAGTTCACCATGATTTGTGTTCTGTCATTTTAGTTCCATTCAATTCTTGCCTTTCTAAAGATAGCAATGCATAGAACTGATCCTCCTGAAAAAAAGAAAAATGTCACTTTGGTACTTATTCTCCAGAAAGTAGTATGATTTCCTGGCCAATTTTATGAGATGGAAACAAATCCACAAAATGTAGCCAAGGCATCCACTGCCTTGAGTGGAACCCGACTCACAGTTATGTAAATGTATCCTCCGCTATGAGATTATTCAAATGAGGTTGTTTAAGACCCTGCTTGTCGATGCTATTGTACAAGTCAGTGGGAAGAGTAATTGAATTGTAAGTGTGGGAATCACGAAGCTATCTAGCGGAAAGAATCATTCCACCGTTCTACCATGTAGTGTCAATCTGTGTGGGAGGCAGGCACAAGGTCGAGCGTTAGTTGGGAGGTGGGGAGAGGTGAGGGGCGACCTGATGAAACAATGAGCAGAACCTGATTCCCATTAATGTCCCTAGATCTGTCTCCTCTCCTTTCCTTTTGTTGACGGGAATCGGGTGCCACTTGTCTCATTAAGCCGCTCTTCAGCTTTCTTTGCTTTCTGACTACCGCTCATCTCGCCCCTGCATGTCACACTATATGTTTGTATGTGGTCAATTTCACCAAACACCCTCAACCAGTCATCTGCAAGCCTCTGAAGCAGCTTGCATTTGGTTTGCTTTCATTTGCTTTACATGTAAGCAGCAGAGGCGGCCTAAGCATCTGGGGGCCCGTTTCAAGAGCTAATGTGCGAAAAAAAAAAAAACATAAAAGAGAAAAGAGAAAAAAAAGCAAGGATTCAAGTTGGTTTGCATCAATAATGGTATATTGGACTTCAACTTAAATGCATGATGTGCACTTTCAGTATAATGGACAGCTCAACATAGAAACGCAGTTGTCATTTTCATGCCCACCGCCCACGTTGTTTAAATAGCAAATGTACTTGCACCCATCTTTGCGCCCATGGGCGTGTTGGTCTTAAAATGAGGTGTGGTCAGGCGCATTGTTGGCGCATTGCTGTCTTGAGGCAGCGGAAAGCGAATATTTTCCTGCTATTTAAAGGGCACATTATTCAGATAGTAAGATGCGTCTCTCTCTCTCTCTCTCTCTCTCTCTCTCTCTCAAACACACAACGTTACCATGCAAAATAGTAAAGGCCTTTTCAGAATTCTAAAAAACGAGTATTGTACCAAAATAATTTTTTTTCAATTTTCTCCCTGCAACATACCCACAAATTACACCAGTATGACGGGCTACAGGGCGTTGGTAGACAGATGTGAAGTCTCTCCCTCTCCTTCTCCTCCTTTCTTCCACTGACCAACTCAGCGCCATCAAAACTCCATGTAAAGTAATTTCACACATATGATGGCATACCTTTAGAACAACAGTGTGATGAGACAGAGCTCCTGGACATGAAACGTGAGATATTCTGTCTGTGGATAAACTTAAAGATTAATTGCGCAATATTGTGCTTCTGTATTTCCATGGGACATCTGTGCGTAAAGCATGGACAGAGCTCATTATATATCTACAAATATCTACAAATATTTCACATTTAGCAAATGTTATCCATACTGGTTATTTCCTATGATTTAACACTATATAACACTGTAAGGTAGGCTGTAGGAAACGTGAGCTAAGCACTGCGTAATGGCGCATTCCAAGGATTCCCTGCAGTAAATTCACGATGATTGAAAGAGCCTGTCATGTTTTTTTTTTTAAAACCTTATAGTTCGTTATTGTTTTATCATTTAATTGCTCAGTTCTTTGTGCCGTTTTGTTGCACAAGCACGTTTGGCAATGTGCCTGTAATATTTAATATATTGAAGTAATGGCTATGCCTCCGTTTCCCCGTATATATTGTATTTTAGAAATTCAGAATTTCTAAAATCTATTATATATATAGTATATATTGTATTTTAGAAATTCAGGAAATTTCTAAAATACAATATATATGGGGAAACGGAGGCATAGCCATTACTTCAATATATTAAATATACACAGATAGGGGTTGTTTACAATGAATTGGGCTTGGCGCTCTTTCAGCACCGTGGACAGCTCACGTCAGGCCTGGAGGATTATTTAACCCTAAATAATTGCTTATAGAGATTCTTTTAATTATGTGTATTTGCTTTAGTTTGAGAATTTACTAGTTCATATTAGTTGACACAGTTAGTAATGTTCGTAGTGAAAGAAATGACCCGCCTACCGTTTTGCTGTGAATATTGAACTGCTAACTGGTTCTAACTGCAATTAAAGCTGGCCGTTAGCTTTGAAATGGTGTCCGGTGCGTCATCTTTGATTGAAGTAACCACAGCTCGCCACAATATATATTCATATATATAAAAAGTGGGTGAATTATTCAATGCTTGCATGTCAGTCGGGGGCCCTTTGGGAGGGCGGGGCCCGTTTCAGTTGAAACGGGTAAAACATAGCTAAGGCCGCCACTGGTAAGCAGTGCCAATTTGCTGTCCAGCATCTTTTTGATAGACTTCATGAAAGGACTGCACAGCTTGGTCACAGCAGGCTCCGGCTGCACTGGACAGCCCACCAAGACGCTTACCCGCCTAGGGGGACTCTCACGCTCCACTCGCAGGTGGGAAACAAAGCCCTGAGTAGCAGACCATACTTTAATTAAAGAACCTGTCCGATCAATGAGCTCCATATAGAGGAAGGGAAAAGAGGGATGGCCATCAGGAGCCAAAGACAGCTGGTGAGGATGAGAGGAAGATTGGAGGGAATAAAAAAAGATTCCACACCAAACTGGCGGTGAAGATGCAGTCCTCGTGTTGCAGTAACACATTTAGACTGTATCAACCCTTTTCTGTTGCTATTTTTTACCCTTTAGCAAGCTTTTCAATTGCTCGGCTTGAGGCCATGCATTGGTGTAATTAGATGTCTGTAGTGTCATCGTAAACATGTCTTTGTTTCCACATGCTGAAAAAGAAAATACATATAAACGCATACTGGCATCACTATGAAATCAGGTAACACTTTATTTTGCGTGTCCGCTATTTCCTAATAATTTCCTAGAAAGGAGCCGATATGTAGCTGTTAACTTCTGAGGAAGTTTCCTGGCAAGAACTACATGACATGTACTATTTATAGAGAAAATGGAGGAAGAGTTTAGTTGGTGGAGCTGGTAATTTCTTTCGACGTTTCCAACAGAGTACCATGAAATTATGTAGTTATGTAGAAAATGGAAGAGGTCAGTTTGGTGGAGCTTTCTAAAAGTTTCCTTGGAAGAACTGCAAAATTAGAGGTTGATTTGCTAATCCAAGTAATTATTCAATTAGAGGAAGAAGTTATTGTTGGTATTTGTTGAATTATTTACTTATCTGTAATTTGTAACTATACAGGAAGACAAATTATTATAAATTATTTTTGCCTGTTCAGCTGACACAGTGTATTGTGTACATGTGTAGAGTATCATGATAAAATAAGTTGTGTTGGCTTCATTTGAAAATCAGTTGTTTCACAAATAAGCAATACAAATGATGTAATGAATGTATTTGGTCAGAATACCTAACTAGCATTTTAATATGCAGGTAAGTTTGATACAATGTCTCAGCTGCTGGTAGTGTGGGTGGAATGGGCCAGTGGCTGGAGAGGTGCCTGCTCCCCCTAGTTCCTGCTAATGTGCTACAAGCTCCCCTCCTGTTAGCTAGCTGAAGGTGTTTATCAGATTGGCAGTCATACAGCTGCAGATGAGCATAATTTCATACGGGGGCAGGTTGGAGCAGAGTTTCCATCTCTCACATTTACTCAAACATTTTGTTCTGTCTCTGTAACTATCTCTGTCTCTGTAACTATTTCTGTCTATACCTGTAACTCTTTCTCTGTGACTGTCTCTCGCTGTAACTGTCATTTTCTCTGTAACTGTTTCTTTTTGTGTCTAAAATTGTCTCTCACTGTCTAACTGTATGAACCCTTTCCCTCTTTCTCTCTCTCTCTGTAACGGTATTTAGTCTCTCTCAGTCTTTTACTGTGCCTTTCGCTTTCTCTGTCCATCTTTTTATCTCTCCCTCTCTTAGATTAATGTCTAACTCATTCAAATAAGTGGACAGTGAAGGTCAAAGCAGCCTAATAGTGCACCTTTCCTCTGCTCCTTCCTCTGTACTCACTGACTGGAAGGGAGCTGCTGTGTACTGGGATCTGTATACCTGTGTGGGTGTGTGTGTGTTTGCATGCGCCAAGGTCAGTCTACCTCCCGCGTGCAGCACGGGGTCAGTCAGGTTAAGGTTTGTCTTTAATAACCCATCACAGTGGGTGGCGCTCAACCCACAGGGTCAAAGGCCATGACTCTCACTGTGATTGCTAAATGACCTGCTGATATTTCGACAGATGCCTGTCCCATGATTAGTTATTGCACACATTCAATTATTCAATTCATTTTTTTTTTTTTTACAGTAACTGTGTATATAGTTCATGTTAGAAGCATTAACACTGTTTGAATGTACCGTACCATAGCATTTCTTATTATTCATGACATTATCTCTATGAATTTGATATAGACTAGAGATAGAGATTTTTAGACAGCCAGCTGTGCTGCCATTATGCAGATGTAATAATATGTACTGCTTAATGGTGGTGGCACTGATTATGTCTGCGCCACCTCCCCTGAATCATTTAGCCCAATATAACTGAGCCTTCCTAAACCATGTTACTTAGCCATATCCTTATGGCAGTTAACCCATCAGGGATAGTTTGAAATGCAGAACAACATAGCATGTCTTCAACTCTAACTCCACAAATTCCTATTCTCTTTCATAATATACAAATGTTGACGTATTTTGGGAACGGGTGATACAGTGATAATACAGGATTGGCATTTTGCTACTTGTATCTCAGTTGATTGCCCTCATTATAAACAGGCTGGCTAAAGTGATCACAGCAACAAATAACAGCCAAGCTATCCATCGGGCATCAAGCATTGCCATTGTGAACGCTCCCTTTAAAGTCAGTTGACCCTGTTACACTGGCTGCCAATGGCAGCAACCGGAGAGTGTCGTATTTCCAGTGTCGAGATTTGCATAGATCCAATTCCTGATAGCTGACACTAGCATTCATTCCATTTTGTGAATGGGAAAAATTATCAAGGCGACAATACATTATTTCTCGTGGCATACAATACAATTATGAAGCATATAGGATACATGTAAATCCTAAGACATTTTTAAATTCAAATGTGAATATAAAATTTGTATAAAAGTAGTTGTTCATCCATAGCCAAGCGCAATATACGTCTAGTATTTTCAGTTTAATGGAAACTAACTAGCTAAATGTTAAATAATCTGTTGCCCAGATCAGTATGATTTACATATAATGCACTGACAGAATGACAATAACAGAATGACAATGACAGAATGCTCTGTGTGTAGCAGAGCGCCACAGCAATGCAACGCTGATGACAACGACGCACTGCCTCTGGTGTAGTGTGGATACAGTACTGAGAGTGCATTAGGTGTCTGCAGACAAAATTGCAGTGATTTTGACTGTGACAGATTTTCACATATTCATTTTTGTGATTCTAACTGCAGTCCAACAAAACGTCTGCTCTCCGCTATTTTCATCAATAGATATTGAAACACACAGGCCCAGAGATACTGTATATATACAGTTTACGTATATACATGGAACAATTCTTTATTTTTAGGCTGCCAACCACATCAGACAGGCAAACAAACAAACAAACGTGTGCACACTAAAGCCTTGCATTTGTGTACTGCCTCTGGAATGATATAAACAAACAGTGAAAAGCATGATAATCCATTCCCATTTATTATTTTCTCCTCGTAATCGCTGTGACAGCCCAGCTTCATAGGCAAGTATTGGGGAGACTTCGAAGGGACAAGTCCCTGGAAGTATTTATTTTCCTGGGTGCAGAGGGGGTTGTTAGCTGCCGTTAGACTGTCATAAACTAGCCTGAAGAGCCTCCAGACTGGAGATTGCGTGGCGCAATCCTAGGCACCCTGCTGTTAGTTGCCATACGCGGTCAAACACGTCTCTGTGTGACAGCTCCCGTCAAGTGCACAATAGGTAGGTTCTGCAGCGCCAGATGTATTTATACAGTATGCTACCTATAATGTGTGTCATTGATGAGACAGAGGTACTGGCAAGTCACTTGTAGTCAATGCCCGCCTTGCTGGGAGCTGGCATTTTTTAGATTTCTTGGGCAACTTTCCAGACAGTGAATGTACTGAACAGACTAGAGAGCTAGCACAGCGACGTGATCATATACTGTATGTGTCAGTGTTCCCATAGTCAAACCGATTGCCTGGGATTTCACTTAAGCGCTGCGGCTAGAAGGAAACCATTTCAGCAGCCGTCTCTTGGTGGATAGTATGAGCAAAGAAGATGGAGCCCAGGAGCAGTGTTGCGAATGAGAATCATGCTCATTTGTGTTTTTTTCCACACATGCTCAGACTTTGCAGTACTGTGCTGAATTACTCTCGATTCGCGGCCAGCTGTACCCCGACAGGATTGCGGGGTTTGTACACGGGCTGTGTCACGGCCTGGAAGGAATCTGTTCTTCCATTCCCCTTGTTCAGTCGCATGCCCTTTTCCCCTTTGTACTGGGCTAATCTAGCCTGACAGAGTGGGTGTAACATTACATAAACCCTACAGCCATCCCGCCGTTTGCTAATTAACTCTCCTCATCAGCCGTTGCTGTATGGAGGGCTACATTCATATGGCACAGTAAGCTCGGGGGAATTTCTATGTGATCAATGCTCCTTTACACGCAGCAACAGATGAAATGGACAGTTGTTGTGCTTAAAGTGTTAATCTCCCTGGGTTTGTTAAAATTCTTTTAAATTTTATTTTCATGTTTACTTCAGTCATACTAACTTAAATGTACTGTAGCCTAAAACTGTCAAGCTGGTTGCTTCCATTTATTTGTTAAACTAACCTGTTATTGTGAATGACATTGAGATGCTAGAGTGAATGCACCGTTTTTAAAGTAATTTTAGTATTCCAATCTCCTAGTTTTTGCACTATGTTGTCTCTCTTTGGCTGTCAAGCTTCAAAGAGTTGTGCGTTTTCGGCACAGAGCTCTCCCCCCTTCCAGAGGGGTTTGAGTAGGTGGATTATGAGAGCAGAAAAACAAACTTCAAAAACAGCCCTCCCTGTCACACCACACACACTCTCCCTCACACTGTACCTCCCGCTGTTTAGAAGCCATTTACAGCAAAAAACCCATTCAACCTCTCACGGCGCAGAAGAGCTGTTCAAATAGCTGATAAACAATAGCTATTGTTGTCCAAGAACAGGTCTCTTAAAAGCATAATCACAACAAGCTTATTGGGTATTGAGCAGCAACTAAGAGATGCATGATAATTACGGTGCTCATGATTGCTGAGATGATAGCTCATTGTTAATGGTTTCTTCTAAAGGATGTGTATGTTTGTTTTGGACCAATCCATATGCATCATACTGTTCAGTTTGTATACTGCAAGTGGCCTTGATAGAAATCAACTGAAATTGTATGGATTAATTCTCTGGAGCATATGTAGAAGGCACTGATGTTTTTATTTTTCTGTTTTTAGATACTAACCTTTTGTGTTTACCTCTTTGTCTATTGGGAGTGTATGCAATTAATAAGATTTTTACTATCATAGGGCACAGAATTGCCATATCTGCAAGGGTTTAATAGGGTTGCTGAACAATACCAATGAGTCAATTATTACTTTGCCAGGTACTGAGATTTCTGGCTTTCAAAACTCACTTTCCAGCCCAAAACATGCTGTTGACCATGTCATGTATCAGTGTAAAACTCAGCTCTGAGCTGCTGCACTGTGGGTAAACAGCATATTGGAACAGCTGAAGCAATGCAGCCACATCCCCATCAAAACAGACAGGTCTGGACTTGTGCTTGTATGGGCTGAGTCAGCACAGCGACTGTCGGTGCAGTGCTGGCTCCCTTCCTGGCGCTCTAGCTGAGGACGCTCCTCAGGTAAAAAGTGGTGAAAGCTGCCATGACTGTCTTCATCTCCTTGGAGACACTCAAGGGGGAAAGTGACTCACACAGTCTCAGCCTGACCTGCACAGATGACGACCCCCAGGCTCAATCCTCTCAATCACAGGACATGATCTGTCTGTGAGCCTGAGAGTGCCTTGTGGCATAAAGCCACATCCTGAGTCACTGCTTTCTCTGGTAAATACCTGTTTGAGAATATAACTAAATGGCTTACCCAGAGCAGCCTTTCATGGGCTTTCATCTCCAGCGTTCGTATTAGGTCAATGGTCCCGGACAGGTTAGAGATAGGATAATAGCTATTAGTATTCTGGTGTGACATGCCTGTGCTGTGTATGAAACAAACGTTACATCATTTTGAGAGTATGCTGGGAAAAACCTTCTGAGAGTTGAAACAAACCCAGAGAGATGAGAGCTGGGAGTCTCATCGTCTGGACCAAACATTTTTTTTTTTTTTATTATAAGAGCGGTCTCTCATGCAGAAAAGGAGTATAAAAGAATAGGATAGAGCATTGCACTGCATTGATATGAGTATGCTGCTGCGTCTTTAAGTTTGCCAAACACGGGTCTCAAATCCAGTTCTCACACAAATGACAGTTTGCTATTTTTGCGTAAAATGGATTATATGAATCACATTCACTTTATAATGTCTTTATGCAAACAATGTATCTGATATGAGCAGTTTACTAGTTACTTTGAATGTGCCATAGTGAGCAGAAAATGGCAACAAACACTGTCTTACATTACACACCTGTCAGTGTTCCTTTGCGATTAATCTGCACTGAAACTTTGAATTTGTGAGCTTGTAATTATACGGTTCTATCTAAGTAGAGTACACTTCTGAGATATTGAGCATCAAAGTTTTGATGTCCCAGCTGGCAAAACTGTTATGGAGTGAAATTTATCTTTATAGCTCAGCAAGGCCTGCACCCCGATGCTTTGAATGCAAAACATCAAAATCCTGGGACAATTAAAAACTGGATTTCTGGCCAAACAGAGATAGAACCTTATAATTCTGTCAGTCTGGGTTTGGTTCTATAAGGTTCTATCTGATTGTTTACAATGAGGCAACCTCAGTTTCAATGGGAAACTGGATGAATATGATATCATGTTAGTTTTTAAGCAGATAAAGACTTAATTGCGTCAAATTAATTACACAATGTCAATTCTGGTGTGACTGCAGCATTATAGAAGCCTACCAAGCTGAAATGTAGTTTCTGAGGTAGGACTTTATGTATTTTTAAATAATTAACCCAAAATACTCTTTAAAAAATAAATCAATAACACCACACAAGCATAAAGTAACATTCAAAGATGTGGATAACTCAATTTTGATAAAATGTCAGATAGAACCTCACAATTCCAACCTCACAAACGGTGGAGAACATTCTCATTTTTTGGATACCACAGTACCAAAACACAACAAAAAACACTCTGGTTGAATCTTCTCCGTCACATTTATTCCCCCCCCCCCCCCCCATGCTCCATCTCTGCTTGAGGCTGGGTGCATCCAATTTGTTTGGTGCAACACCATTTCCTCCCTGTCGTGAGCAGTAAGAAAGGGAAGTTATTGAACGAAGAGCCAATGAGAAATGGTGAAAGGTGGTAAAACAGCAGTACCATCAGAGAACGAACTGAAGTGCATTAAGGAGCCTCTCAGGCTTTTCAGTAAAAAGTACCTCAGACAATTGTTCACTTTGAAAGACGACATAGGGTTGGCATTAATGTGCCTCAGTGTGAGGCGGGAATAAGAACACATTGCCTAACTTTGGGTTTGCGCCCTTTAAGTAGGAGCATTTTACTGTTACAAAGGGGTAATCGATTGCACTGTGAATCTATGGAGCAGTTCACTTAAAAATTCAGGAGTGATTTTACCCTGCTGGAGTCCGTACAAATAACTGCATTCCATTTTAGTCAAATAGTTGAAAAGGTTAAACACATGCAGTACCTATTTTGTGCTATAGCCCAGACAATGCAGGTTGGAGTGCTGTTTGCTGTGCTGTTGGATAAAGCCTGTACTGAAGACAAACCACACTGCATGTTCCATCTTATCACATTATGCATTGTGAAGGGCCAGTGTAGAAGGCCCTTTTCATTTAGAAATGGGAAATGTCTATGGGGAAAAGACCAAGAGTGGAAGTAACAAATAACATTTACTCTCCTTACTGTAATTGAGTTGCTTTTTTGTGTACTTGTACTTTTGAGAAAAATTTTAAGTCAATTTTACTGAACTGTTATTCTTATTCTTATTATCATTATATTATAAAATGCCAGAATATGTATTATCTTACAGTCAAAAACAGATTTAGCAATATACTGTATATCTGCAAACATCACTATATCATATCAGTCCATAAAAAAGAATGAGAAGTCATATGACATAATCTAAACACAGAAGGCTCTCTTTCGGGAGACCTGACTCGCTTTCACAAAATTCTGTGTTGCGGGGCTGTTAGACCTTTAGTCTTGTTCTTATTCCCATGGGTAAGTGGCCAAACGTAGATCACATCTCATCAAGATATATCAAGCACAGCTACAATGGAGTTGAATAGGACACATTTTTTCAACAAAATGTCAGGTTATGGTGAATTGAGGAAAAAGTGCCAACATTTTGTACTGACAATCAACAATTTATTCCCCTTTCCTTTCCTTTCCTTTCCTTTCCTTTCCTTTCCTTTCCTTCCATTTCCTTTACTTTACTACTTTTTACTTTTACTTACAGGTACATTTTTACACCAGTAATTTTACTTCTGTAAGTAAAAAATTGCCAACTTAACATTTCTACCTGAGTAGAATATTTTGGTACTCTTTCCACCCTTGGAGAAGCAATACCTTGTACTTAAGCAATGGCACAACTCTGCAGTTGAAGTGGCATTTTCCTGCAAGGCTTACCTGGCAGTTAGTACGAGCTAGGTAATACTGTGGGGCATTGTGATTGGATTTGCATTTAAATGTCTTGACTTGAGGTTTTTCTTGAATGCCAAGACTGCTAGTCCTTCTGGTGTACAAATCTCGCCCAGGGGAAAAGACACACAAAAAGGACATCATTTCATTCCGCTATTCCACTGACTAAACCGGTGATCCACTCTGCCAAAATCCCAACCTTAATGCACTACCCTGCAGGCCAAGTTAGCCTGGCAAACCATTACCTATGCTCATAGAATTCTTTACATCCTTCAATCAACAACCGTGTCCCATTTGTTACTAATGACTTTGACTTTCCACTTCAAACTTAAGGGTCACTTCTAACTCTTTCCAACATGAGAGCAGAGGTAGAGTAATGAGCATGCAGGAGCACTACCACTAAGTGCCTTGGCCCAGCCACAGTCACCGAGGGGTCTGTATGAATATTCAGTGTTGTTGGTCCACCTCCGCCTTCCTTGGCTCTTTAAAATATACCATCTTAATGTGTAGTGTATCACTGGTTCCAAGTTCACACATCTGTAAGTAGTCAAGTAGTGAGAATCTGTTGCTTGGACATAAAGCTATCACTTGTTTAAGGTTGCTGGCACTACTAAAACTGTAAATGTGTTCACTCTGTACTGTACACTGACAGCATGTTCAGTTGCGGCCTTTCACTGTAGGATGTTCAACTGAGAATATAACTGGTTTAGTAGACAGGTTTAGTGTATATGTTTTGCATTAGAATTTCAGAGTATTGCATCAATGTTTATTTATTCACCTAATTGTTTGCTTGGATCCACATTAGTGGTCACCACAGCAACAACAACTTATCTTAGACATACATTCAGCACTGGCACATGATAAAGCTTCTTCATACTGGTCTTCAATACTGGTAGTGCAACATTCTTCTACTACGTAACCAGGCAGCATGTTTAGAACTGAGAGAGGCAGTTAGGCATATCCATTGAAGGAGACTGTGTAAGTTGTGTAGGGATAGGTGGATGTGTGGGAGGGTCATGATGTAAGAAGGTGAAAGTGAAAAGAAGCAGCAGAGATGAGGAACCATGGCCAAGAGGTCTTTGTGTGCATGTGCAGGACTGTCGTGTGTAATTAAACGAGAGAGGAATTAAAAGAGAGAGAGAGAGAGAGAGAGACAGACCTGGGCCAGTGTTCCATGGCATAATCCATCCATTCCCTGGAAATCAAAATTCCCCAGAAATTTACATTTTTGATAATATATCCCATAAGTTAATGCACCATCATACCCTCCTGGGCATGTGCATGTATTGTCAATAGGTCAGCTGAATGACAGAGTGATGACAGATAATCTCATTATTGTCATTAGCCTGGCTTTACAGCACTGACAATAGCATGGCCAAATGATAATAATAACTAATGATGTGATACTTTATTGATACCCAGAGGAAAATTCTCTTTTGCTTGCCTGTCTCCACAGGCGTGTCAGAGTGTGTAGGGTCAGCTAAAGGACAGCACTCCTGCAGCTGGTAGGGTTTCAGTGTCTTGATCAACGACACTTCAGCAGGTTAGATGCTTGTCAACTCAGGGGCATGAACTCAAATCCACCAGTTGTGCAGAATATATCCTGAGATGGAAGCTTACTTAACAGCAACCCTTTGTCTGAAACATCTCAACAAATTCTGACTCCCTCCCAACAAAACTGGCTAAAAGCTGGTGAAAGCATCCTGCCACACCTCCCCAATCATCCCCCATTGCTCCTACTCTGGCTCATCAGCACCCCATCCATTTCCACCTGGCCTGATACATGCTGCCTCCCTCAACTATAATGGATGACCGTCCTCACATGGCTTCAGTTAGTGAGCAAAGCCCCTAAAAGGATTGCGGATTCACTGCTGTCGGTAAATGTAGACAAAGGCAAGGGAATGATATGGAAAACAGAAACTGTTTGTCGTCCCTCCATTGTGCAAAATGTCCTGTTGTTTGACTATCTGAACAGAATGAGGAGGTAGTGCCAGAAACTGTTTGTGATCTAACCCTGCTGATTTAAATCCAGCTCTTTATATGCTATTTTTCTTTTCAGAGTGGTTGGATTATATGATGTTTCAAGCCAATATAGTAAAGTGGCATAGACGTAGCAGGTGACAAAAGGCTTAGATGTCCCTTTGTTTTTTGCTCATCTTTCTTTGTGTATGTGTGTGTTTCTGTGTATGCGTTTGTGTTGTCAAGTTGTATTTGCTTTTGTGTCTCACTTTGATTTTGATGATGGAGGAGGCACTGCAGGTGAACAAGCAACATAAACTTACAAGCAACTAATAATAGCTGTCCTTGGGTGATGTTCTATCCCTGCATAGCACCATGCTATCCATTTATATGAGCACACTGCATTGATTGATTTTTTGACTGATCACTTGCTTTGTCCAAAAAAACCGATTCAGTTCATACACAATCCTAATAGTAAGCATTGTCCCTATTAACCTTGTAGTACATTACAGCAAGTAGTGTGAAAAACATCAACATGCTCCATGAGATTTGATAACATGTTGAAACCATACTGAAGCTCAAATCCTGATCACATTGTTGTCCATGACCATTACTCATGTCAGAAAACCGTAGCTAATTTTTTACTCTACCGATCTCTGATTTTCCCCTTGATAAAGGGCTGAACTGATATATATCGAGAATACACGTAATGCACTTTAGCTTACTGCACCACAGAGTGCCCTCTGTGAGTGCATGTTGTATGTGAGTTTATAATACTCTGCAGGGCTTTTTCAGCCTAGAGAGGTGTTATACAGATCAAAGGCTGGAGAAGTGAGTGGACACTGTCTCTATTCTGTGTTTAAACCAGAGTGGAGAGGTTGAGGCATTCGCAGCAGCGGTCACACTGAGATAGGTTACAGAGGAGGCCTCAGAGGTCACAGCAGTCAGAGAACACATACAGACTGAAATGCTGACAGACACGCAGAAACACACAGACACATATACACACACACAAACATGTACGTACACGCACAAAGACATACACATACTCACTAATTGTGCTCTAATTGTGATTAATTAGATGCACATTCATATGTGTGCACATACACCTGTGTGTGTTTCTGAAGCAGCAAGACGATGTGAGCCCTGCTATGGCAGCTGTCAGGCTAGACAGCCAGTGGGGAAGGTCACAGTCAAGGTGTTCTGACTCGCCTGAAGCAAAGGCTAAAAGTGGGCTGAGCGAGGGCACACAGGGCCTAATTGAGCACTGCAATGACAGAGCAAGTGAGGAAAAAACAGAGCAAGGGGCATCTACTCTCAGGCCACCCATTTTAAAAGGGGTGAGATCAGACGTGCTGATAAGGACAAACAGAATAGTCTGGTCCAAATAGGCAGAGCATCTTATCGCTACTCCGAGGGAAGGAAGGAGAGAGGGAGGGAAGGAGGGAGGGAGGGAGGGAAGGAAGAAGGGAGGGAGACGCAGAGAGTGAGAGGAAATAAGAATTCAATCCAAATTTGTATTGTCCAGTGAGGGAAATTTGGTTTGCAGACAGTTTTTACAATAAAACCACACAGTAATCATATACCATACAAACAAACATTAATTGATAAGTCCAAAGAGAGTCAGTAGCTTAATACAGTACAAAAAAACATCGTTCATCAGTGCAAAATGCAGGCATGCAAGGCTACATCATATCGTGTACAAAAGAAAGCAATTTTATAGCACTTTGGGTGAAAAAGTTCCTGATAATTTACTGTTATTTTACTTTCGATTTCAGCTCTCTAAAGCAGCACACAGGGGGCATGAGCTCAAACTGCTTTCTAAGTGTGTGACCAGGCCAGTCAAAAATGGCTTTCGCCTTCCTGACAAAAAGCTTCTCAGTGAGTTCAGTTTATTGTGCCTGGCTCAACCCACTAACCTTACAGGCTATTTTTACTTAGCTCCCTTCTCCCTACTTAAATTACTCAAGCGCAGGCTGCCAGGCCACAGTACATAATGTTAAAACAGATTCAGTAGAACAAGGTAATCACTTTACTACACAAATTAAAAGAGTTCATTTTGTTTTGAAAAAACAAATGCTTGTTTATTGTCTTTCAGATTGATTCGCTTTTTGTTTCAAAGCATTGTTTGCTATCACCAAGAATTCATAAATATTTATAGCTGTCATCCAACTCCATTTCCCTGCCTTTTGATTAGTATGTTAAGGAATGGTTGTAGCATTCTAAAATATATTGCCTTCTTTCTGTGAACATTAAATCCTAGAAAACATTAATATTCATCACACCTTAACAGTCATCAACAGAATGGTTGATCACAAAACTTGATAAATGTATACATAATGGCTGTGACAGTCATTAGTGTATATGTGTTGTACACCTACAAAATGGTCCACTATGCAGTCCAGAATATCTGAATCTAATTTGATATGTGCCAGGAGCGTCTCCTCGATCATGTGGTCCTTCGTAAAAGGTTGAAGTAAAATCTATGAACTTGAACCTTCACTGGGTATTTGGTCCCTCTAGATGCTGATACAATAAATGAGGATGAGGATAAATATTTTTTAAACAAATAAAGCTCTGTCAAATTGGTTGTTATTTATTTCACACTTCACTGTACTTTCTCAATTAGAGTACTTGGAATCATGTAATCATATTTTGTTTTTTCTATTTGGTTGATGGGACTGCCAAGAAAGGTTTTCCATTCACAATCACTCACTCAGACACACACACACACACACACACACACTTTAACATTCAGTCTAAGAACAAGTTTAAATATTGGATGAGGATGGACAGTGGGACCAAAATGGTACTAAGCTTCTACTGTTTATAAAACATGTAGGTTGGCTGCTCTTTGGTGTAAGAAGGCTCTTCAATTGCCGTTGAAAAATGGGACTCCAAGGCTGTCCAGAATCAGTTTAAATCCCCCTAATTATATTGGCTTATCATTCTTATCGTCCTAAAAAAGTTCATTTTCTGAGACAATAAGCCACAAGCGTTTTTAGCTCACTTTGGAGTGCCTAGGATTCAAATTTCTTTATGAATATTATATGCCCACTGTCTACCCTGGTAGAATTTATGCTGAATAGTAGGCTGGCACCACTTAACCAAGGTCCAAGTTACTTGGACCTTCACTGAACAAACATGCAATATTCAGCTCAGATCTTTTGCATGACCATTAGGAAATTATAATCTTGAAATATTCATCTGGCCTCTCTACACAAGCAAGGCGCGTGGCACTATCTAACACAGACTTGATGATTATAGACTCCCACACTGTAGGCATTATAGGAACACCCACCCACTTGTTAGCTGAAAATGGAAATCACTTCTAAGGCAAACGTAAATGTTAATCACAGCTATAACTTCGGAGGGGCCCGGCATTGAGGCGATTGGTTAAGTAAGGGTTTTCATGGAAGTTGCCTGGCAGCGTGAGATTACCCTGGGGTTTCTTTGAGTTCCAACCAGGTGTCTGTGCCAATCACAATCAAAGCCTGGGACTGGCATGTGCCATTGTGGCTGACATCACTCCATACGCTATGATTAATGACTGTTCAAATATGGACTTGAGAACAGCGACATTGATAGATGTCACTTCGCCAATGAGGCTTTTAACTCACTCCCTAAATTGAATTGGTACTGCGCATGCATGCATTAAAGATTTGTGACTAACTGTGTGTCTCTGTTCTCTCTCCCTGTGTTTCTCTTTCATCTTTCACCATATCTCTCTGTCTCCCTCTCCCTTTCTCATCTTTATCCATCTCTTTATCCATCTCTTTCTCTTGCTCCCTCTTGCTTCTCAATTATGCTGCCTTTCCTCTACACCAGGTAAGAGAAGTTATGTTGTTTTCCACAAATACACACACATACACACACACACACACACACACATTCCATACGCAACTACAATGACAGTGGTCTCAATAAGAAACATGTAAATTCCAGAAACATTCCGTTACCACTGCAAAAGAAAACAGTGTGTAAGCTTTTGGACCTCTACCTTATGCCCACTAGCCTAAAAAATCCAAACACTCACCAAGCGTAGTCCACTGCTGGTGTCTTCCTTGCTAACATGCCTTTGAAAGCTGAATGGAATCACATTGGCCCACTTTGTCATAATCCCGCACTAAGCCACCACACTGGGGGGGCTCAAGGCTTTGCCCATATGTGCACATAATTACATTTTTTGAATGGCTAAAAAGCAGCATCGGTTGTTTCTCTCTTTTCAATGAGATGCACAGTCTTGGGAGCTGGAGGGGATTGGAAAATAGATGCCTCCGTACAGTAAATACAGGTTTGAAATAGACCAATATTTCGCTGACAGCATCAGGTTTACCCCATGTGGTGTAAATAGCAGCTTCCAATCCATGTTTTTGTTTTTGGTGTGAAAGGCTCACATATGGATGTGCTTCCTTCTGTTCTGTCCAGGGGTTCATGGGAGCTCTGATCTAGCCACAAAGAGCTGAGAGCAGCTACATAGAGACTGTTAGACACAGGTCTGTTGAGAAGTTGATGTTTTTCAGTTCTTAAGCGCACAGCAGCGATCCACTCCACTGTGGCTAGAATTTGAGCCCACGTTGAGAAGGACATGTTCAGGGGGAAAGCGTTCGTGTTACTCCTCGTTAGGGATTACAGGCTCATTGAATGAGTTGTGGTTACTTAATTGAGATGGCAAAGCTGGAGGGACTCCTGAGTCCTGCTTAAGCTAACAAGCATTTAGAGATAGTGGGAGAGAAGGAGATGAGGTTAGTGAGGGAGATGGGGCACCGAGACGTGGCAATGTGGAAGGAAGGGGGGGGGGGGGGGGGGCGTTAAAGAATGAGAGAGGGATTAGATAAAGGGCTATTTACTTTGGAAAATGTTGACCAGAGAGAGAAACAGGGACGGGGGGGGGGGAGTCGGAAATTTTGAGTATGAATGAAAAAAGATAAAGACTGATGGAAGAAACATGAAAGAGGAAGGGATGGATGAGTGATAGGGTGGGGAGCAAGTGAGTAAGGCAGCGGGGTAGATAGAGAGATAGAAGCTAGTGGAGTGTGAAGACTGTGGATTTCTCTATCAGTATTCTGTCTCTGTGACTGAGCTCCAGGGGCTTCAAGCAGCCATGTTTTTCTTTCTACTCCATCTCCCCTTTACATACACAAGTACATGCAAGCACACACACATGTGCACAAGTATGCACACAAACATGCACATACGGAAACATACACGCACACACACACACACACACACACACACATACAGTATTTTCTCCCTCTCTATCTTTTATTCTCTTTCCTCCGTACTGCAGACTAAAAACAAGAGCACAGTTTAAGAAATGCTGTGACTACTTCCTTTCCCAGTGGATTTCAACCCAGAACCTGCATTTCCATGTTTTTAGGATTACGCCAAAGCAAGGCTGCTGGCTGAGATCATAAATAATCTCATGGATGAAGACGTAGTGCAGACTGCTGGGGCCTCGTGGATTATTATGGAAATCAGTTTTTGTGTTTTGAAGCAGATGTTTACCACAAAGTCTTCACAGTTTGGCTTCAAAATATAGAACTTTTCAGACCACTTAGTAGCTCGGAAGTAAAAGTTTCAAATTCGCCAGTGTTAGTATGAAAGAGATATTGTTTTGACTTTTTAACCTGAGTGTGATTGCTGCTGCAGAGGGGGAACAGAGGTGGTTGTGAATTGGCTTTTATGATACTGGGGTTATGATGCCTCAAAAGCAATCTTTGTATTGAGTGCTTCTCAACTGTGTGAAAATATAAGAAACTAAATGGTTGTTATCTAGCATGTAATATCTATTGTGGTAGAAAATGATTAGTTAAGGGTCCATAGCGCATGTCCCTTATCCACATCTGTATGACCATCTCATGCATCTCTTGTAAGTCCATCTCTTATAAACCGTAAACATTACTGCTGCAATAGTGTTCTGCTTCTGAGCCTCCATTCTATCTTACAACTTTTAAGAAAGAATAGGCTTCATTGGCCACAGTAGTACTAATACAGGATGGATGCAGAATAGTTGCATAATGGCAGACTTCAATGATGGCCTCAAATGTACAGTATATGGCACAATATAGGAGTATTGTTGCAATTTCTTTGCTACTTCTTTGCCTAATTGTGCTGTTGATGGCTTATCCTCAATGCAGATGGGAACTGAAAACTGCAAGGCTCCCTCAATGGAGCCAATGGACCGCATCACACTAACAAAATGTGTATTATGCAACAAAACTCCATATAGAGAAAAACCTTGAGCTTCGGACTGTGTCTGTCCACATTTCTAACTTGCTTATGGAACTTTTATGTGATTTTGATAGTGTTTTTTTGTATATTGTTATATTCTTTGTTATATGTCAGAATTTTCTTTTTACTTTTTATCCAGATAGTCCCATTGTTGTCCATTATAACCAGGCAGCTACATAGTCCTCTTTTTTTTAACTCACCTCTAGGTGGAGAGCTTCTGTATGTTGGGTTGTCTGTAAGAAGGAACTTTTGGGGGGACAATTGTTCATAGACTTCCATTCATATTGGATGCAAGTTCACTTTCATTCACGACTGATCTCTGGTCAGTAGATGGTGCAAGTTGAAACTAGCACTCAGAGAAAAGAAGGAGAAATTCCAAGCAACACTACTTAGTGCAAAAACAGTTTATTAGTTGACATTTAAGTGCTAGGGGGACGACATTGGTACATTATTTTGGAGGAAGTTCCTTCTTCTGTGCCATATGTTGTTAGCTTCCACACCAAGGGCCTTGTGGAGCACTGGAGCTGTTTGTGTACACCGCCATGGATTTGGATTGGTCTGAAGGCACAGAGTAGTGGTCTGGGTTTGGCTGAAGAGAACTCCTAATGACGGCGCTCCAGGGAAATGAGAGACAGAACAAAAAGCATCATTGAGACGCTGGAACTCAGCCTCACCCATCTCATAGGCAGTTCTCTCCAGCTATTTCAAGCTCTGCCAGAACAATCAAGCAGTGGCAGAATCCGCAGCTAACAAACTCAGCCCTCTAGCATCACATGCCTAGTCTTTGGACTAACGGGTCATTTTGTTTTAGTGCTAAAATATGTCCAAGTCCACATCAATTGTCTTCATAGAAGGTATAGAAAAATATGATCTAAAATGATTTGAAAACAGATATTTAAGTAAACCTAGTCAAGTACTAGGCCTACTGTAGAGTTGACTGTTGACTCCACTGCCTTGTAATCCAGGTATTAGCCCGAACATTAATTGAGTTAAATGAATTTTGATTTGGCATGTGGCATCAAGTTGTATTAAAGTGCATTTTATGTTATGTTCTTATTTTGCTGCTAAATAACACAAAGGGCAAAAAAAGAAAGCTAAGGAAAGAGAGCAAAAGAGAAAACAGAGGATTCCTTATTTCTCTCACAAACTAACTAAAGACCTAATCCTGGCTTGTTACATAAGGGTCACAGAGGCCTTAAATCTATAGATCCACTGTCTCACCTTAGACCTTTTTTAACGCCAGCTATGAATTACATGGCTGGCAGTGACTGCTCCCAGTCTTAGCCAATTAAACAGCAATAATGTCCTGTCTCTTTTATGGTTATTCTTTTCACATGATTGTTACTTCCACATATGTGTTAATAAAACTAAGTGTGTGAGTGAGTGGCCAGGCATGGGCTTTCTATTAATATGTGCACTCTTTGTCAGAGTCATTTTATGAGCAGATCTGGGGGGAATGGAGCAGAAGAAAAGCAGTTAGATGGAGCCATTTTGATTTTGCATGTCATGTGTGTAATTGGCCATGTCTCTCTGTCTCTCTCTCACCCATCAATACCCATCTCAGCCCTGTAGTCTGTGTTTCTCTCTCTCTCTCTCTCTCTCTGTGTCACCTTTGATGGAAACACCTGGCTCTACTTGTCATTGGGATGTCTAAAACTGAAATTCAATCAAAATTTGAAACAAACACACATTTTGTAATTAATAACCACTCTCTGTCCTCTTTGTATTTCATTCTTGTGGAAGTTAATGAAAGTTGAGTGTTTCAGATGTTAATGAAAGTAAATTAAAGTTTGTTATTGAAAGTTAATGGAAGTTGAAAAGGCCATAGTGGAGAACCTGATAAGTAGAGTTTTCTTCTACCGCTCAAGGATCCAAACCAGACAGTTTTTAAGTTCATTTTATTCTGCACCTCACTTATGCTCCACAGAGCAAAAGAAGAAATAAGATTTTCTCTCCAAGATCATTTCCATTACTCACTTGAGTGCTGTGAAGATTTGATTCCCAGTTTGCACATCTTTATTTCATGCAAATTTTGCCACTTGTCAATGCAGATTATGGGTATGGAAACATATTTCCCAGAGATTTTTTTTGTTTTTTGGAGGAGATACTGCATGATTGCTGAGCTTGCAGGTTCTGGTGGCTTCAGTCATAGGTCTCTCCAGTTATTCTGCCCTGCCATGGGTACAGGCTAAGTCTAAATCCAGTCCCTCGCAGTGACAGCTACCCGTGGCAGAGGGTGTCACATTCCTAAATGATTAATTTTCAACTCGGAGCCCTCCCACTCTGAGACCGAGCCAAAGTGGTTTAACAGGTCAGAGGAGAGAGAGCAAAAGCACGTAATGGATTCCCGCTTTATCATCAAATGGCCTCCCTCTGTTGTGGACAAAACAAATAGAGTGAGAAAGTGAAATGGATAAACAAATAGTCCTTGGTATTGGAGTGTGGATTATGGGTATCTGGCCAGGCTACGGTGTGCAGGTTGCTGCTCAATTAGAAAATGGTGCATTTTTTCTTCTGCTCTTATCTTTCTATCTAGATGTTCATTTCTTTACACACAGATCATCATGTTGTTTGCGGAGGTCACTTTATTGTATCAGGGATAGTCTCTTTTTTGTTTCTGCAATACTGAGAGCTCTTTTTACACAATCTCACAGGAAGGAATGGAAGAAAATATATGAATCAAAACTACCTAACATGCAGAACACTGTCCCAGCTGCAGCAGTATAGCTCAGTTTTTGCTGCCTTGCTGTGATAATGTAAATATTCATGGTGCTTATTTTGTTGGTGACACCCGTCCTGTTGGGTTAAATGAGGCATGGAGAAGGGGTGCTGCTAGCTAGCTGCCATCTCACCCACTGGATGAGTTGTCTTCAGGAGGTGTTGATGGCGGTGGCGGATTAATGAGGGTCTGGCAGCTAGCCGCAGCTGTGTGTATGTGTGCGTGCATGTGTGTCTTCTTGTTTACCCAAGCCGCTGAGGAGTCCAGGGTGGCGTTTTTGATGCAGCCCACTACTGTCCCTCTCAGTGCGCCTCATTTGCAGAGAGTCATGATCTCATTTAAAAAGCTGGAGGGTCCATTAGCACAGCGTGACGCGGCCCTGTCACCGCCAGGCGAGCTGGACGCGACTGAGTGCTGGATGTGGAGGTGTGCAGATGTTGGGGTGTGTGTATGTGCATATTTGTACTTTTCATTATGTCTATACAGTATGCCGCTGGTGTTTAACAGATACTCCTCCATCTCTCGTTATGACTTTCTTCTTTGGAAGATAATTCAGAATTCAGAAAGTGCTTGCAGTCTCTGGCGAGTTTGGCTTTGTTCACCCTGGCCCACACTGGCTGCATGTGTGCCCATCCTTCTGCCATGCTGCTTGTTATTCTTTCTGCTTGGCTGGCCATCTTGTTAATGGTGCTACACAGTATGGTTATAATGGAAGGCCCTCACTGCTGGACCATATTGCCAAGGGTTTGGCAGTTGCAAGGTGCCTGCCCCGTGGCTTACTTCCTGTGGGTGGTGAAGCCAGACTCCTGCTGGTGCAGGCTGGGGGAGGGAGGGGGGTGGACTGGGGGTAGGGGGTTAGGGGTTGGTGGGTTATTACTCACTACTGCATTCCCCTAGTCCAGCTGGAGGAGAGAGATACTTGGAGCTCTCCAGCCTTGCTACTATTGAATTGATTATATCTGTGTGCATGTATTTTTATGTATTTTAGTTTCTTTTTGTAAGTGTGCATTTGTCTAGACACATTTACATTGCCGTTTTTATGCACGTCTTTATGCTAATTGGTGTTTTTATGTTTATCACTTCTTGTGTACCTTTCACAAAGTGCATCTCAGATTGTTCTGTTTTGTTTTTTTCTCAAACCAAATAACCAAATCATGAACAATACAGGTCCTCTGCTGAGCAATAAGCTCAGGCATTTGCCAGCTGTCAGCATGATGTCACAAACTTGGAGCAGTCCTCCCAAGGGCCACCCACACCAAGTAACAGACAGACAGCCCCTGTCATACTGGCCTTATTTACACTTGTGAAAAATGTGGCCTTCTGCATATGTCTTGGAAAAGAAAAGAGACATGTGTTGTTGTTACAATGCACAATCCTACTCTGAATCTGTGTCCCTTAACCTCTAGAGGAGATCCAAATATAAGTCAGATTCTTGGACCAAAACCATATAAAAAAACAGATTCTTTATACAACACAGGGTCATATTTACTAGGCGTTTGTGATGGTGATAAAACAGTTAATACAGTGTTTGACTGAATTAATATGTATTCTGAGAAGTGGCAATGGTAGGAAATGGAGGAGGAGATTATTGAAATGGATCAATCCCATTGATTTACTAAACCAAAAGGCGCATAATTGCACATGGTATTTAACACCCAGAGGAAGCACTTCCTAACTTCTCACCCTGAGAAAGCCATGGCTGCTGTGTTATTTGTTCAAAGGCAGAACAGGAACAAATAAGAGGATGACAAATAAGAGAGAGAGTGTTCCGTTTGAGAATAACTCTCTTTCAAATGTCAGAGGATGAGATTAGAAGAAATTATAGATTGCCGAGTCATATTTATTATTATAAAAAAAATGCAAGCAACACCTGCAGTGAGAAAATGTCTGGCAACCCTTCATCTTCTGGCCTCTGGCTCAGCTACAGTCTGCTTTCTCACATGTGCAATTTTTTACTGCTTGCCATACATGTTTCACCTAGACATGCGCACTCAGTATTATATTGTGCTTCAGGTATTCTAATTGGACTGACTTGATTGAATTGACCGACTGATTTGCATAAGTGGTCTTAATAAATCAGGCACTAAACTAGAGAAAGCTGTACCCATTAAGTTTTTTTGCATGATGGTAATTAGCCTCATATGTGCCTCTAAGCATGGCTCACAGTCTCATAAAATGTTGCAACATTAGCTTGAACTGCAAATTATGTATTGTGGACATTTTCACCTTTTGTTCATGTGAAAAGGTTAGCTGACAGTAAGGTTTAGGTAAGTAAAACAACTTTGGTTACAGAGTGCCATACTTTGTGATGTATGTGTCCAGCAATGGATAGACATGCCAATACCTTTTCCACCATCATGCACCGATCGCAACGACTGCACTGTGTTGCAGGATCAAAGACCATGCCATGTGCACAGACTGATCTCACAGAAAAAACGTGAAATGAACACGCCATGTTTAACAGCAAATTACGTGTTGGTGGAACGTTACATTTATGTTTTCCCAGCACGACACGGTTATGTGAAGGAGACACGACTTAGTTGCCTAAATTTAATCAAAGTCGTTTTATTTGCCTAAATTTAACCGTTAACCAAGCTTTGGGACGTAATTAAATTTGTGGCAGAGAAACGTGTTTAAATTCGTTGCTGGGGAACATAGAGTTTGTGGTGGAGAAACGTTATTTTCCCATAACACGTGTTCACAGCACGTAAATCGCTGTTTTAGAGATCGCGTTCATTTCACGTATTTGTGTGAGATCATGTTGCATGTGCAAGATAGAGAATTATTCTACACTGTCCGAACAAAGGTAGAAAGTTGTACCTTAAAAGCCCCAGTGACAAAAGGCATTACTCTTTTTATGTTCCTGAGAGTGTGCCATAGGTCTGTACTCTGATCTCTGTCATGTCATGACTGTGCATATTTATGCTCTTGGCTTGCCACAGTAGATCTAATTGTCAGCCAACTGTATAAACTATATACAGTGTAGTTTCATATGTGGTCTCTGCCAATGTTCAGAACAAAGTGTGCTACCTATCAGAAGCTGTAGCCAGTTTTTACAGCTCCCACCTGCCAAGCTAGCCTGATAGCAGGCAGGTTTCAATGAATAATTGACCGCTGGTGAAGCAGAGTGGGGCCGAATGCAATTCAAAGGCCACATGTGACAAGGCACTGCTTTGGCCCAATTAAACTTTGCTAGAAATAGAGATGGAGAGGGAGAGAGCGAGTGGGCAACTTAGAAAGTGTGATCGAGGCAAAAGAGTCTATGATCTGTGCCTGTGATCCATGTGTGTAAGCAGGGATGTAAACAAGGTACTCTTTGATGGGATGTCTAAAATGTGAGAACATGAGCTTTCTACAGCAAGAGTGAAAGAAATGTGTGGGCAAGTCAAAAAACACGTCAAAAAAAAATCAGAAATTGTTTTTGCACTCAAAAAAGTAGGACATCATGTGACAACATAACACATCCTGTGAGCATCTGTTTTTTTGACACACTTTGATGAAGACCAAGATGGCTGAAATGTATTGGCGGCTATTCTGATTTCCCAACAGTTTATTTGACTTAAAATGACTTCCCTCATCCTCCCCATACAAGAGTGCCTTGATTTCTGGAAAAGCCCAGCCTCACCGTATAGCTCACTCTTTCAGGTGCAGTGGCTTTCATTTCAGACGTTTACCATTTGACATATAGATTATAGCATAAAAAGAAAATAGAGCTCTCTATTCAATAACCCATCCACCCCTCCTCCCCACCTCTCTCCAATATCACACATTCTAGCCTGACTAAATTGTATCTACAGGTGTGCTACAGCAGTTTAATTTGGATCATGTTTCTCAGAATGAGCTTGTTTCAAGGTGGTGATGATGTTTATCGAAGATTTTCTGCATCGCTGCTCTTTTGTCGAGGCAATGTTCGCATACAGCTCACTTTGTTCTGACCTTTTTCATCCAGACTCATTTAGATTGGATAAATTGTGTTTTCTACGTCCTCAGAGGCCTTTTCTGTTTTGCGTAATGAAAAGCATGAACCTTGGCTATATGGAAATGCTGGCAGGAGAATCTGTAATTTGAAACGGCATCACTCTGAAACAATCAATCAGGTTTGTGTAGAGGGTAATTTTTATTTGTTATTGAGTCTGAAAAATTGGCATAAAATAACTGTAACATTACTCCCATTGCTTCTTCTTTTCTCTTGCCAATGAGTCACCATAACAAAACACGGGAGCGGTTCTCCCATAAATATTGATGAGGGAATCACTGCGGGCATAAGCGGCCTGGACCAAGATTAAAATCCATTAATGAATTTCCTTTAAAGTTATTAATTATAGTGAGATATCATTCTGACACTTGTTGAGCTGGGACTAATTCACTTATGTCTGAACATTGCAGAGAGGGCCCAGACTGAGGCTATGTGCTGTTTCATGACTAAGAATAATTTACGCTTCTAACTAAACTGATCAAACCTGATCTGATGTGTATTGTCTAGTCATCTGTTATCTGCATTAGGTGTTTGTTTACCACAGGTGCTAGAAATGAGCAATGTGAATACTGAGGCTGTATGATTGTAAAGAGTTGTGAGTTTGAGACATTGCACCAGCAATGTCTGGGTGGGATCCGTTGTTCTCTTTTTGGGTGTCGGAAGTAGTTTGCCTGGTATCAGACTCCTGAATTGCGTCCCGCCCACTCTTCAGATTTTGTCAAGCGATTCAGAGAGTCCGGCTTGTTCTCACTCGGAGAAACAATCGAGCCAATCAGCGCCTTTGCGGGCGGGACTAAGGTTTGAACTGTTCATGCAACGGTTTTTCATTGGCGTTTCAGCAGAATAGATTTATTGAAATCACCTCTTAACCAACATATTGTCTTTGCAAACAATATTTTTGGCAAAATCGGTCGGAATTCTTGGTAAAGTTGCTAAATATGGCCAGCATCAGTGTCGACTGAACTAACGTCAGAGCAGCCAGATACGTCAGTCACTAGTGATTGGTTCGGGGAAAAAAAACAAAAACCTTCCCACACAGAAAAAGGTTAACGAGGACGAAATCTCAGGCTGAATAATGGAGTGGTAACGAAATGGCCAAGATCTGACCAGGTGGAAAACAATACCTGACTCTAGTAGTCGATACAATTAAAATGATGGTCCTCCCACAGTTCCTCTTCCTCTTTCAGGCCCTACCGATTTCAATTCCTCCACAAAGTTTTAAAAGATGGAATGGAATTATAACTAATTTTATCTGGAATAATAAAAGGAAAAGGGTCAAACTTAAAACATTAATAAAATCATGAACATGAACATGGTGGATCAAGAACATGGTGGATTAGCACTCCCAGACTTACAGAATTATTTTCATGCCACACAAATAACTATCATAATGAAATGGACTAATGACAGTACAAAAGCTAAGTGGTTTATGATAGAAAAAGAGCTGGCTCCACTTTCAATAAAGACATTACCCTTTATAGATACAAAGCCATATCAAATAGATTTGATTTAGCCCAGTCAAATTTTTTATAAATATTTACAACTTAGAAACTATATCAACAATTTTCAAAAAAAGAGAAGGCAACCAAGAGCAGCACCCCTTAACAAGATTTATGATAAAAAACTATAATATGGACACCAAGAATACTCTTTCCAAAATATATAAAATACTGGAGGATAATATTGAAACACAAGATACAATCAGGTCAAAGTGGAACTTAGAACTAGGTGGACAGTTAAAAGAGGAAGACTGGGAAAATATGTACAAAGCAATACATAAAACAACAAATTCTAGGTATTGAAGGTACCTAGGTAAGGAGTACTCATGGAAAATATACACAAGATTCTTTATCACGCCAAAAATACAATCAAAATTTACAATATCCACTAAACCAGACTGTTGGAGAAGCTGTGGCGAAAAGAATGCAAATCACTCGCATGTGTTCTTTTTCTGTCCATTACTAAAAACGTTCTGGCGACCAGTTATAACCTCTATCATGAAACTTTTCCAAATTAAACAGGCACTTGGACCAAAATGTATTATTTTAGGTATATCACCATCTGAACTCACATTAGAAATGGACAGATACCTATACAGGATACTTAGAATTGCAGCTATGAAGCAGATAACAAGGAACTGGTTAAAACCTACTCCACCTTCATTTAACAACTGGAAGTCAAATGTAAACAGCATTTTAGAAATGGAAAGAATAACTTATAGAATCAGAAATCAAGAATTGGACTATTGGAAACGGTGGAATAAATGGATTAAATATGTGGATCACAATTAAACAATATTGAAGGATTCAGCCTTGAAGAGTTTGAAGAGTTAACTTTTTTTGTGTATAGGTATGTACAGATGTGCATGTATATATGTGTATGTATGCATGTATATGTATACTGTATATGTATGTGTGTATATGTATGTGCACCATCATACTAGCCTACTTATCTTTTCTCATTCTTTTCCTCCTTTTTATTTTACTTTATTATTATTATTATAATTCTTTTTTCACTATAAAATATATAAATATTGTAAGAATGCTATAAGTACGAACAATATCATATGTAAGCAAATGTAAATTTACGTAAACTCTTGCACTCTTGCAATAAAGTATGAAAAAAAAAAAAATGGCCATTCAGTCTGAATAGTGAAACAGGCAATCTTGCAGGTATAAACAATACAATTTCATATGAAATCAGCATGTACCTGTAAAAAAGTTTGAACAACACCGATCCTGCTGAATAGACAGACAGGAAAACTACTGTAGGATCTTGTACTCACCATTATACATTGGGCAGAAAGCAGGGAAACAACCATCACCTATAAACCTATAAACTTTCTAAGATGCATTATTAAAATGACCAGAGCATTCTTTGGGATGTTCCATCAGCGGAGATGCTTTACTGGCACAGGCAGGCAGCTTTCCTCAGAGTACTTTTCCTATTTAATTTAGTTGTTGCTGCTATCCTTAACTGAAGTGGGCTGCTTAACTGGGGGTCAGTTTGAAAAGTGATTCCATTTTTCTGCCACGTAGGTGTGAAAAGCACTTGCTATTTCTGGCTGCAGTATGAGTCAACACCGCAACTTTGCCTCTACTACCTGCATGTTATGAATTATTAATAGGTAATTTGAAGTTCTTATTTGCGGCAGCCTCGTTCTAAGTTTGGGGTAGTTTGGGGTAAAACAAGATGGTGTGGCTTTGTCCTATGATGGGCAAGACAGCATAAAGATTTATGTATTGCTCTGCATCTATGTGGCTCTAGAAAAGTGAGAAATCAGAGGAGTAGAGAGGGACTCCATGGTCAAACTGTCTGTGGGGTCAATTTCTGTATATTTAATAGAAAGCTTACTGGATGACATGGGCAAAGCAACTGCAGGAATGAGAAACTGTATGGAGGATGATAGACAATACGGTTAAAAGACCATGCCAGTGTTTATGCATGTTTTGGCCCATTTACTACAATTCACATATATTACTGTTGACTATTTTCCAAAGCATACCATACTTTTTGTAGATGTTTAAATGTGTTTTTCCTACCTTCCAGGCAGCCATTCATTTCCATTCATTTCAGTACAGTACGAAAATCAATTTCAAGAGACTTGAAACTTCAATTTACTTTGAAGCCCACATTGATTTGGAAAGTCTACATGTCTTCTGGTGTGTTCACATGCTGAAGGGAAGGTCCGACATCCAGGACTTCAGTCAGCTGCCAAACAGCATTGTATTCAAGTGCTATTTAGTCGGAAAATGAAACCTAGAGAAAAAACAATAAGCAAACATGGACATCGTGGAATGAATTATTCAGTTTGGCTTCTTCTTCTTGCTTTAAAAAAGTTCTGATAGTCAAACTCCTAAATGTTTTCCATGCAGAGACACCCACACAACAGAATGTACATCTCCTCTAGAAAATAATACAACAACATAAAAAAAACGGCACAAATGTTCGCCAGAGCAGCAGAGAATTTTAAGGTGGGGTTATCACCTGAATGTTAAAAAAAATAAATAAATGAATAGGGAAATCAAGTAAATATTCAAAAATCTAAAAACGCATGGTATGCTTTAGAAAATGCACAGTAGTAATGTACAGTATGTATGCAGTGCAGTAAATGGGCTAAAACATGTAAAAACACAGGTGTGGTCATTTAAATAAGGTAATCATGTGAGTGATGGAACAGTATAGAGATGTAACCGTGCATTTGGGGGTGTAATTTCTCTTTCACACACACCTCTTCGCTCTCGCCTGTCCCTTTATGGACAAAACAGCTTAACTTTGCATTGTCTTTCACACTGTTCAGCGAACATTAACTCGTGTTGGCAAGGTGCTACGGATTCATCGTTCACTGCTTCTGGTGGGCAGCCCTCCACACACAGGTCCCTTCACAAACAAGGCTGACACTGCTTCAACACGCCGCTATTCATCTTTGCTAATTAAGTCCGACAACACGTTAGTCACAGTTATGCTGACTATCAATCATACTGTAAGACCATGAAACTGGGGGGTGGATGGACAGACACATGATGAATGTCCCAGCCTGAGTGTCTTTGGGTTGGTCAAACAGTTTGCGCCTGGATCTTTTGGCTGTGGTGCTTATTAAGTGTTGCGTGTATCAGGGCTGTAAGAAATGCTGCAACAGTGAGAAACTACAGTCACAGCAAACCGTACGGTGTGAGCCAGTGCTTGCTCTTGTACAAAATCTGAGGAATTGGACGTTGAATGTATGAATGCGTGTATACATACACACACACGCACGCACACACACACACAAACACAGTGTTCTGGTACATTCAATGTCATTTTTTAAAGAATTACAGAAGCATGCAGGGTGCTGGAGCGTTGTCTTGTTAGAGGTTAAATGTGCTCAATTGAGGGTCTACTGGATACAAATTAGGACAAAAATACATTCAAATAACAACCAACTCTGTCTTAATTGAACAAAAGCAAAAATACTTTTTATTTTAATGCTGCAAGTTATTTTTTTCAGTATCCTTACTGGTTTTTCACCACAATAATACCATTCTTTGGAAAGAAAAACAGATTTCCATTTTGTGAAGTTTTCTCATGAATACTCTGAGCAGGAACTACACAACATAAAAAAAAAAATCTTTGTACATATTTTGTGACTGAAGAGGAATGAGCAAACGATGAATCTCCTGTAACCGTCACCGTTAAAAGAGGCCACGACTATTTTGTCTTCCTTTTTTATCTCTTAGTGTACACAGAATAAGAACCTGTCTGACTAAATAAAGGACACATTCATCTCCGTGTTCGAAGTGCCGAAGAGCCCAAGGTCTACTGTTATAATAAGGAAATAAAACTTTTAAACCGCCTCACTTTTTCCTGACGGCTGAAAGGGCTATAAAAAGACCCTCTTTTTATTTGTTGTTGATATGACTCTTGTTTGCCCTGAGCAACATTCCTAGTTTCATTACTATCTGTTTGCTTTTGCACAACGAATTTGTGATTTATATGATCTCTTTGGCTTTTCATACCTTTTCTAAATTTTTTGCAAATGCTTATCTAGGTGTGCTATTTTTATCCCAGACTACTAAATGTGCAACCCAAGGAATTCTCTCCATTTCCGGTAAAAGCCGACTTCCTCAGCTGCGCTGCGTGTGTCTGACAAGCCTGCTGTGAGCGGTTTAACCACTTTGTAATGGAGAAAACTTTTCCTCCGGAGCAGTTTTGTAGCTAGTGTTCCAACAGTTGGGAGATAACTTCCACAGGTAAGAATTAGAATGAATTCTCCACATGAAATCTCATATTTCTAATATCACCTCAATTTCAAAACAGCACCCACGAAAGTAGCTCTATTGAATGTATGAGACCTTGGTTATTCAATCATGACCACCATTGTTCTCCGCATATTAATGTACAGCAGATGTAGATGTGAATATGAACAAGAATGAGAATATGGTTTTGAATATTGAAACTAACTGAGGTGTGCTTGTTTTATATTTTCCAATGGTTAATCTAGACTGAATGTACAAAATATTAGGGACATCTTCCTGATATTGAATTGCAGCCCCTTTTGCAAAATTAACATATTAATTGTTAAAGCTTATAAATCCTTCTCTAACTTGTCTGCCTCTCTTTATCTGCATCTCCTCCTTTGTGATTGGTCCAGATTTAATAAGGTAAATCAATATGGAATAATGGGTTTTGCCTGGATTCACCTCATCAGTGCACTTAATGAAAAGAGTAAGTGTCCGTAATATTTTGTACATTCAGTGTATATCCAGCACTTCTGAATAATTTTATAACATTTCACAGTATTCAGAATTCAACTATTATATCGGATGAACAGTTTTTCTCCCCTCTGTCAACAGAGATGTGCAATGTTTTGACTGTTTGCCCAGTAAACACAATCTCAAAGTACAGCACACCCCTAATGGCTCAGTGTGGTGGAACACAACTCTTGTGTGAAGGCATTTTACATAAAACATTACAGACAAGCCTCAGGTGGTTCTAGCTGTTTTTCTTTCAACTTCTGCACACTCCCTTATCACCATTACTGTGCTCCCCCCAGTAGAAACGGAGTTAGTGAAAATGAGTGATCGGTTCAAGCTGTGATGTTTTTTTCATTGTATATGGCTGTGGATCAGACCTGCGCTCTTCTGGAGCTCAGCTATGGATGATTGCTGTCTTTTTGCAGAAAGACACACAAAGGGGCACATATAGGCACACACACACACACACATACAACTCAAGTATATTAGACAATGGTACAAGGTCCAGTTTTCAATGTTATTTGATCGTTGTATTTCTATATCAAAAGAGTATCACATTTAACATCAAGATGCTTTTTTACGAGTGCTTGGATTGTTGGATATTACAGCAGCGTTGGGACATTAACATTGGCTGGGAACCAGGATGAACTACGGTGCGGCTGGCCAAGGGTTATTTCTAATAGCATCAGTGTGCATCAGCACCTCCACCTCTTGAGGGGAAGATAGAGAGTGAAACTTAACTCCTGGAGCAGAGCACTTGACACATCTGCAGGAAGCTTGTATAAAAATGAGAGGTTATCTGAAGAGTAATAAGTATACATGGGAGGACAGGGGGAGGGGGTAGATAAATATTCCCAAAGAGCACTTTTCCCCCCTTGGAGAGGGCTGGAGGCTGCTTGGATTTTCATAGAGCTGAAAGATAGATGGTGTCAGTGTAAGGGGTTCACACTTTACTTGAGTTGAAATTGAGATAAGGGATAATTACTTGTGTCCAATGGTGCTGAAAGAGGCCCATCATCACCAGAGTCACAGAGAGGGGGCAGACGGGAAGTCAAGTGTCGCCCTGCTTTCGCTTCCATTTTTATGCCTCTTCCTTTCCTTCCCTCTGAGCGGCCATCAATCTTACACAATCAGCTCAAGGTCAGCACATCAACTCAGTGGAGAGAGCGAGAGAGAGACGGAGAGAGAGATAGAATGGGAAGAGAGAGAGAGTGAAAGAAACAGAAATAGATTGAGCTGAGGAAAGAAACAAAGATGTTTATACCCATGAGGGAGGGAGAGTGAAAAGGAATCATAAAATCACAGGAACATAGAGATAAGAGAGAAGAAGTTGCAGTACAATGACCTGATGTGGGGCGACATCTGACTTCTCCGCCTTTGTACTTATGTTACATCATCTCTCCAAATCCTACCACAGCCCCATATTCACACTCCTTCATTTCTCCTCTCATCGGGTCAGCGGGGGCGGGTCACTGCTGTGACATCACGATGGGAGGGACAGGACCACTCCATCTATCAGAGCTTAAGTGCCTGTGAGAGGCCCTTTAATATTTTACTAATTAAGGTTCTTGAGTGTTCAACCATCATTCACTCCAGCTAAATTGGGCTGGGTTCACTAGGAAGTGTTAAGTGACATTGATTGCCTGACTGTAGTGCACCTTCTATAATGGCCTTCAGAAGATTTGCCCTTCTCCTCAAGTGCCTGTCCTGCTATGGGTGATCAAGAAGCTACATTAGTAGTCTGCTCAACATGTAATGAATGTATTTCTTTCGATCCCCTCTCCATTCGTCTCTGACCTTTGCCCTTACAGTAGGCTAAGGCTGGACAGTGTCCTTTGCTGGGTACTTATAAAGTCCTCTCTCTTTCTGTTATTATTCATTGGGTGATTCATGTCACCTTGAATGCACTTCTTGGAAACAAACTCACTTTTTCACTGTGGTTGTTCAGCTTGGACAAGCCCTGTGTTTGCCTCACAGCGTTGCCTGGTCACTTGTATGGTGAGTAGACACTCATTAATGCTCAGGCCTTCCTTGGAAAGAGTAGCAATGTGATCCCCCCTTGAAAGCACTAAGCCAGCTTGGCTCAACTAAGCATGGCTACTTTGGCATTGTTTCAGAGGATCTACAGTTGCGCCTCTCTCCAAAAATTGAATGGGAGTTCATGCACCCTCAGGCTTTTGCACTCAAATCCCCAGCTTAGCTTTCACCTCTCAGCCTTGACACAAATAACAGAACAAGCCAAGATATGTCTCATCCCTGGGGTGGGATATCTGAGGCAGGAGAAGGGAAAACCAGTGAAATCAGAATTAATACATCATGAGGAGTGTCTATAAATTCTCAGTATTTCAAATTGCACGAAGGATTATTCCAGTGTCCGGCCCTTTAGTGTTGATTTTTACTGCTGAGGCAGGCTGAATAGCAAATGTCAGTGGGAAAAGTATATGTCAAGCTCCCGGTGATGACTCACGGCATGCTAGTAGAGTGCCCCCTTTGAAATGGTTAATTATTAAACAGATTTAAAGTGTCCCTGCTGCAAATGATTGCAGATGAAGCATTCAGCAACTTTGACTGCTGTTCATAGTCTCACAATCACTGGCATGTATGCATTAGTATTATTATTGTTTTCCTTTCTTTGTCACATGATTTAATTAGTGGATGTAATGATTTCCTCCCCGAAAAGAGGCCTATGTGACATAATCATGTCTTATGTTTGTGGCCAAGAAAAGTTAATCCTTTAAGCAATGACTGCATTGAAGAAATCTAGCTCGCAATCTTGACATAAAGATTGTGGTGAGAGTCTTTGTGCATAAGAAGGCCAGGAGATGAGTTGATGGTCATAGACTCTTTTGTAGGTCCAACTTCTGTTTCCAAAGACATACAGCACAATTTTATTATATTGTAGCAAGGCCATCAGGTTGCCAGCTTTAATGTTTCACTTGCAGAATTCAATGCACGTGTTTTCATCAGCTGTAGCCTTTGGAAATCTTTAGCCTTTAAGTCACAGTTTTTGGCCTAAATTGTCCATTTTCTCATGGTGCTCAACTGAAAATAAGCTCCAAGGCTAATGTCATTGTGCAGTGACAGTAATTAAAATGCATGCTTTCCATAGAGAGCTGGCCAAGGATGTAATGCATTTGTTCCTAATGTTTTCCCCTTGATGTCTCTGAAATAGCTTCTTAATAAATACAAATATGTGTATATATGGACAACATTGCTTTGGTTTTTAATAATAGGACAGGCTTTTAAAAGAATAAAAACATTTTATAGGCTATTTAGCCATGGATGGATAAAGGGGTCCATTCCTGGCAGCCCCTGCAGGAGGGCCCATGGATTTGCATTATGCTAGTGAGCACAGTTGCAAAGGAGCCAGCTGGCGGTCTGTCTGCATATTTGTGAAATTCAGGAGAAAAAAGAAAAAAAAAATTCTTTCACAGGGGCAAATCATTATTGCCCCCAATAAAAAAAAAGTGTGGTTCAACACATATGAATGTGAATTGTGCATCAGTTCTTCTCAAGCATCGGGGACTAATTAAAAGAGAGTCATTGGAAGCAGTTGCTGTCTGTCGTAATTGCTAGACCTCTGATTCTCCTCTAATTATTGTGTCTTTGTAATTGGAATTACAGATAACCACTGGGCTCCTGTTTCCTTATTGGCCTGGATAACGGGGTGTGGGAGGCGCAGGGGGTTGGTTGGGTGCAAGGCAGAGAGATAAAGAGAGAGAGGGAGAGAGGGGGGGGTAGAGAGAAAGAAGAAGGGAGTAAAGAAGGAGAAAAGAGAGATTAAAGGGGAGAAGGGAGATTAATTGTCTGTTGTCCAAGGATTGGCTCTCAGCTTCCAGTTTCCTGTCACGCATTTTTACGAGGTGGAGATGAAAAGGAGCCCTTGTGTGCCACATTTCTATGCTGATGAAATTAAGGCCCCAAAGAGAGAGATAGGGAGAAAGACAGTGAGAGTCAGATAGAGAAAGGAGGGAGGCACAGAATGACGGACCATGAGAAAGTGAGGCAGGACCTGAAACAAAGCCAGAGTGACGGCAAGGAAAAGGATTAGAAAATGGTCTCTCTTACTCTGCATTACTCTTTTGGGGCTGCTATCCCCACTTGACCTGTTCAGTGAACAAGAAAAAAAAATATTTTCTAATCGTACTATTAGCTCTTGGTATACAATTTGTAAACCCTTGCCACTAATCCCTTTTACCCATCCCAAAAATGTAAATGCACTTTTTTTTTCCTTTTTCAATGACTGTAATCCTGCTGGTGAAAGGGTATCTTGGGATAATAGAATCAAGTGCCTGATATTTGCCAGTCTAAAGCAGTGTGGGTTTCATTATGTAACCTTCCAAGTGAAATTACTGAAATACTTGAAGTTCAAAAGGAGCATGTTTTGATATAACCACTGAAAGCTGAATATTGAGGGTTAGTAAATCCTATTTCAGAGCAGTGTGTCATTATAGTTGAAAATGGGGAATCAACCCAAGTATTTCGTGAGAGAATTTACAGACAGGGAGGAGAGAGAGGTGACAGCGGAGCCTGAACCGGGTTTCAAATCCATGCTGTCTCTGTATAGGCCCATTGAGACTAACTCCAACAAGTGCTGTAGTCCAGTCAGCCTGTCTGGTTCTGACTGTTATGTAAGCAGTTCCTAAACACTTGTCCTTCTCATTCATGACTACACAGGGAAGGCGCTGTCATTTTTTATAGCACATTTCTGTTTTGTCCAGACAAAGCCATAGACGTCCCCCTGTCAGGATTGATTGTTCATCTGACAAAGACGTGATTAAACCACCGACTGGATGGTGGCATTCGTTTGTCTTACCTACGGACGGACGAGACAAAGGGAGATCGGAAATGACTCCATGGGGGCGAAATGGAAACATGCATCAACACATCGGACACTCCTTAATGTTCCTGCTGCTATTTCGCCTCAAGAGCCTTATACAAATGAATTCATCAAGGGACGAGAGCAATGGGTGATAGGGGGATAAAGATGGGGGATAAAAGATTTATCGGTGCAGAAAGAAATGGAATTTGATTCAACATGTGCACTGTATGTATGCGTGGGTCTCTGTGTGTGTGCAGGTGTGTGTGGGTAGTCATATTATACGGGCACAACATCAGAACGCTACTGTCATTCAAACTTTGAATGGCACGACATGAACGTGAAAATAGCCAGAGGTGAGGGCTTCTCGCCGATCACTCTGAAAAATAGGAGGAATTCAATTATGGCTGTGCATGTGTGTGTGAAGGGATTTGGAGGTTAGGCATTCTTGAGGTATTTCAAGAATAATAATAATAAGAAGAAGAACTTTATTAGTATAGCACTTTTCTAAAAGACTTTTCTAAACCGCACAGGTGATGTCTGCTGTGGTCGACGATGATTTGCCTATTGTGACAGAGAAGGTCCTATTAGATAAATAGGATTTAAGCCAACTCAGTGCTAAGTCTGAGATACCTACCCACTGTTCAAGGCGCTCAATTAAAATAGCATGATCTACAGTGTCAAAAGCTGCACTCAGGTCTAGAAGGATTAAGACTGAGCATTATCCTGCATCTGCTGTGAGGAGGAGGTCATTAGCTACTTTGACAAGGGCTGTTTCTGTGCTGTGTAATGCGCTAAAACCTGACTGGAATTTTTCAAAAATATTATTATTGTAGTGGCTTCAACAATTCCCACATACAGTAAGCCACTGTTTGAACGGGATTGACGACACACAATCCAAACGATGACCGCGGATCCAAAGTCAACAAAGGTATTTTATTAACAAAATATTTTAACAAAAATATTCTTCAACTGACTTTCAAAATAACAAAACGTAATCACTAATTCAGCAGTATACTTTCTATAATTTGCAGTCGAAAAACTGTTCCGCAACCCCCGTCTCACCAGGTGTCCACCCAGGTGTCATTAAACCACTTAATTAAATAAACAACATACATGCAGTAGCAGAGCTGACCCAAGTAAGCATACAGAAATCATTCAACATTCATATTTAACCATACCATATTTACCATAGCATGTTTGTATACCGCTTTATATAAATCATTTTACTTTCATTACTTTAATACATTTAACTCCCTTTTTCCCAAGTTTTAACCATAACCATAGCTCATAGTTCATTATGGCTCCAACAATTATGGTTCAGATAAGATATTAATTGGGTAAAAACAATTTTTTCTAAAACTTTTGATAAAAAAGGCAGTTTAGAGATGGGTCTAAAATTAGTAAGATCAGATGCATCAAGGCTGGGCTTTTTAAGAAGAGGCTGAACTACTGCATGTTTAAAACTAGAAGGAAAAGTTCCTGTGGCCAGAGAACTGTTGACAATAGACAGAATACTAGGACCTACTGTGTCAAAGACATCTTTGAGAAATTTTGTTCAACATCAGAACAGCAAGTAGATGACCTCATTTGAGAGATAATATCCTTATATCCTTTAAAAACAATAAAGAAATTGGTTGAAAACAATTTAAAACAGCTGAATTTTCCAACATAACACAGGAGTCCCTGTCAGCAGGTGAAATCTGACATCTTATATTTTCAATCTTCTGAGTAAAACAAACTAAAAATTCCTCACACTTCTCTGTGGAGGCTTCAAGTCCCATAGCAAAAGTCGAACACCCCAAGGTCCTTAATGATTTTAGGCCAGTTGCCCTTACGTCCCAAGTAATGAAATGCTTTGAGAAACTAGTGAAAGAGGAGTTGGTGTCAAATCTCCTGGACCCATTGCAGTTTGCATACAGGGCTAATCGAGGGGTGGAAGACGCAACTGCCACACTGCTAAATATGGTGTTCAAGCATTTGGAGGGCTCTAAGACACATGCAAAACTGCTTTTTATTGATTTTTCATCTGCTTTTAATACGATCCAGCCCTATATTTTAGTTAATAAACTTATGGCAAATTTTAATCTAGATTTGAATATGGTGGGATGGATTTTAGACTTTTTAACCCAGAGAACCCAGAGGGTAAAAGTCAATGACTGCCTCTCTGAACTGCTGGTGTCCTCTACTGGATCTCCACAGGGGTGTGTCCTGTCGCCCCTGTTGTATATCCTGTACACAAATGACTGCTGTAGCCAGTACGAAAACAGACACATTGCGAAGTTTGCTGACGATTCTGTTATTGTCAGCTTACTGGAGGAGGAAGAGACAGGCCATGGTCCAGTTGTTGATGATTTTGTTGCTTGGTGTGATGCTGCCTTTTTACAGCTTAATGTAACCAAAACCAAGGAGAGGTCCATTGATTTTAGACGAAAACCCCTGGCTCCTATACATACCACCATCAAGGGCCAGGTGGTGGAGAGTGTCGAGACATATAAGTATCTGGGAATTGTCATTGACAGCAAACTGTGCTTTGACACAAATACTGATGTCTTATGTAAGAAGGGTCAACAACGCTTGTTTTGCTTGAGGAAACTGAGGTCTTTCAATGTTGACAAGACACTGACCATGTGATGACCATGTTTTACAAATCTTTTATTCAGTCAGTATTGGGTTTTTCTATGATTTGTTGGTTCGGAAATCTAAGTGTGAAAAGTAAAAATGCTCTTAGCTGGATCGTGAAGCGCTGCAGCAAGGTTATAGGAGTCAATCAGGCTGGTGTGCCCGAATTATTCAAGAGACAAGCCCTACAGAAAGCCCATGCCATCCTTCTTGATGTTGACCACCCACTACACTCAGAGTTCCAGACTCTCCCCTCAGGTACCCGTCTCAACGTACCCAGGATTAAAATATACAGACACAAGCACTCATTTGTTCCAACAGCTATTAGCTTGTTAAATAGATAGGCACTCGCACTTTGCTGTAGTAATGCTTTACTGTAATGCACTTTACTTTCCCCTAGACTATAACCCACTGCGATGTGTGTTTGATTATGTCTTTTTTAACTTTTGTATTCTTTGTGTTGTCTATTGCTGTGTTGCTTTTGGCCTGCGAAACAATTGCCCTCTGGGATCATAATAAAGTTGAACTGAACTGAACTGAACTTGAACTGAAGGCTGTGGCTGGGGGAGGGGCTAATGACAGAATCTATGGCTTGGAACAGAACCTTAGAGTTGTGACAGTTTTTAGATATAAGGTCTGAGAAAAAAGCAGCTCTTGCATCCTTAACCATTTTCTGATATGTGAACATTTGATTTCTCAAGATATCATGGAAGATCTGTAATTTATTAGCCTTCCATTTACACTCAGCTTTTCTACATTCTCTTAGAGAGGCCCGAGTTGTATCATTGAGCCACGGAAGAGCTTGAGGTTTTGCCCTCCTGTTTTTGAGAGGAGCAATGGAATCGAGTACTACCAAACAGGTTTGATTAAAATGAGTGACTAGCTCATCAGTGTGACTGTGGGATGTCATGCCAGGAAAGCCTCAGATAATTTGGTTGCAGAGGTTGCGTTAAAAATGCGAGAGCTGAGTGGAGAGGATGTCTTTGAGGTAGAAGGAAGTAGCAGAGCATCAAATACAATTGCCTTGTGTTCAGACACACACATATCCTTTATCTCAAGATTATTTAGGGGCAAACCAAATGAGAGTACAAGGTCAAGAGTATGGCCCTTTACTTGAGTAGGCTCAGTAACAAATTGAGTAAGGTGAAAAGACTCAATAAGCTGCATACAATCAGTGAAGTGAATGTGATGGGCAACACACATGGATGTTAAAATCACCAAGTATTAAAATTCTATTGTATTTAGGCACAATGAGAGACAGAAGGTCAGAGAATTCCTGGATGAAATCTTGGTTCAGTTTAGGGGGTCTGTAGACTAGGACACATAGCAAGGGAGCCTTACCATTTACTAGGAAACTCAGTGATTCAAAAGTGCGAAAAGTGCCATTACAGATAGGGGAACATTTTATATGATTTTTGTGAATAACAGCTACCCCGCCAACACGACCAGATAGCCTGGGTTGATGGTAGGGCTGGGCGATATGGACCAAAAATCATATTTCGTTATTTTTAGGCTGAATGGCGATACACGATATATATATCTCAGTATTTTCTACGAAGTGGGCTAAATGTTCAGTTGTAAGTAGGGCGGGGCGATATGGACAAAATCAAATATCACATTATTTTTGACCAAATACCTCGATATCGATATTGCGACAATATTGTAGGGATGACTATTGGTGCTTTCACAAAATATTTACACAATGAGATTTTTGATAAATAATCATCAGTAATGTGGATAAGTGGGTAAAGGCAAATAATAGAACAGCTAGAACAGTCTGGTAAGTTCAGAAAATTACATCACTTTACTGTAATGCAGCCTTTAAAACCAGGAAAAGACAACACTTATGCCATATCACGATATTACGATATCCAAAATCTAAGATGATATCTAGTCTCATATCACGATATCGATATAATATTGATATATTGCCCAGCCCTAGTTGATGGAAATGAATAAAACCAGGGGGTGTAGCTTCAATCAATGGAGTGAAATCACCTAGACTCAACCAAGTTTCAGTAATCATAAAAAAATCAAAATTAAAAGAGTTAATAAAATCATGGCAGATAAAAGACTTGTTAGAGAGAGATCTGACGCCTCTGGTACTGATGCACGGCTTCACTATATTAAGTCTTTCCCTGGTAATAACAGGAAGATTGGTGGGGGAGAAATTATCAATGGGACTGTTTTTTGATAGACCAAGCACTGTGGGATATTCTAATTTTGACCCGGAACCAAAGTTATAGTTACTTGGCCCCTAGGGACGTCAATAGGTGACGGAGATGTCCACTCTATTAATGGCCACAAGGCGGTCACGGGAGGCAGAGTGATGGTTGTATGTGGTTGAATAAAATATGTTACCAGCCAGCATTTGTGAGCCATGGTGGTTAGGGTGGAGACCATCCCTTTTGAAAAGAGCAGACCGTTCCCAGAAAAGATTAAAATTATCAATAAAACCATAATTCAGACGAGTGCATTGGAATGGTAGCGGTAGGCTTAAAAATTCAGAGGTAAGGTGACGGAAACATTAAATGATAAGAGAATTAAAAGGAAATAGCACACATTCACAAATTCATGCACACACACACACAGAGTTGTCTTTCAAATGTGAATCTTGTTCTGAACACTGCCTTTTTGGCTCTGTAATGGAAGTACGAACCATTATCCGATTCACCCAGATACCGTATTAATTTTTTTGTTCATTTCTTTTTCTTCGTCCATTTTATTGCTGCAGTGTGATAAGACGCTTGATGTTAATGCTTACCCGTTATTCAAAGTGTTAGTTTCCCCATCGTTGAGAAGTTGAGACTTATTTGTGATGAGGGAAATGAATGGTATAGGCTGGTACAAGTGGTAGCTGTCCTTTTGCTTAGCATCCTTTTCATTGATTGGAGGAAAGGGGTGGCAGTTCCCTAGTTGCTAATAGCCTGCTGATGTGTCTAATCGGGACTGGGTGACCTTTAAAAGAGACCTTTCAGTGCCTCAGCATTACCCCCCCCCCCTCTATCTCTCTCTCTCTTTCTCTCTCACACACACACATACACACAAAAACTCACTTTCCATTTCTGTCTCTCACTTTCTGTATCACTCCAGCCATATTTATGTCGATAGCATGCTGATGCAAATGGAGCTAGACACAGTGGGGCATCATAATAAGGTATAAACACTAAGGAGGAGAGAGAGAGAGGCCCATGGCATTACATTATATATTTTGCTAGAAAATGTCAAGTGAAATCGACAGGTAATATGGCGTAAATGATTCCCCCCCATTGCATTTGAGAGAGGTTTCCTTTTAATGAAACATTTCGCTTATAAACAACAGAAGCAAAAACATCAAAGCCTCCTAATAAGCACCGACTAAAACTACTTTGTACTTTCTCACCCTTCCTCCAACACACACCCACAGATAGAGAGAGAGAGAGAGAGAGAAAGAAATCTTGCAGAATTCATAAAACTTTGCACAAGCGCTAACTTTGTATAGAAAAAAAAGTAAATCAATTTCAATCTTTTATCAAATCAGCAATACATCATGAATATGGCTCCTGCAGGTTATAGATCTGAATTTGTGAGCAGGGTGTGTAATTGTGTGATTTGATGAGACTGTAATTGTATTAAAATTAAATCACATCTCATTCTACTGTGTTAGGGTTTCCTTACAGCCGAGAGGGTATTCACAATAAATGGTTCCTAGAGTAAAACTGCCAAATGAAAGTATGAATGGGTTTCACAGCTTGACTCTTTCTGTAGGCTGGAATAAGTGAGTGTCCAGGAGTCTGCTTGAAGAGGAAAATGGCCTGTTCCTTGAGTCTACCTCGCCAAACTGTGTGACATTTTCTAACTCATTTCTGCTCCCGTAACATTTTCCCTTAGTATTTTAATTAACTCAACTTTGATAACTCCAACATTATTATTAGAATGTAAGACTTCAATTAGAGCGGGTTCTGCACTTTTAAAGATCTAATTTCCATGTGTGGCCTACATGGCCGAGTCAGTGAGGACAGCTTCAGCCAGGGGGGCCGCGCTCATCATGATGGTATATTTTCACAAAATCTCCACCCACGCTATGAGGTCACGGGTCACGTCTGTCCATATTAACTGTTGAATATGCGAGTAAGTACTTGTGAAAAGTATTCTGTTTTTAATTACTAATGTACATGTTAAACTTGGTCCAGCCCCTGTCAATGAATATGCATTCAAATGCTATTTATATCTTCTGATATCAGCCACGACTGATTAATGTTAAGAGAAAAAAACAAAAACAGAATACTTATTTTATTAATTATGACATATGGTACTGACAGAACCCATCTTGTTGATTAAAAAATGCCTGGAAACTTGCCCACGCTGATGTTTCTGATACGTGTCAGCACTGCTAAATGTCAGCTTACTTACTTTCTTTGACTTTCTCTCAGTTGCCTGTGTATCTCTTCACAAACTGACCTGCAGCTGACTCCTATGCGGAGAATAACCTCATGTGTCAGCTCAGTGACAAAGTTATTCTTACTCGGTTGTTTCAAACAGCTAAGGCCTGCAGCGACGCTGGCACCTCGTGTGTGAACCTCTGGCTCCCTTTAAGCATGGTTCTGACATTGAATTATGCCTCACTGTCTGTGTTTTTTGGAGTTAGAGCCACTTCCACACCCACACCATCGCTACGCTCTTTCACTCGCTCTTTCTGTGTTTGTCTGTGTTTCTTTATAGTCAGAGCCATATCCACACACACTTTCATGCATGCACTTGTACGCATCTATACACACACGCACACACACACTCGAATACACACATTTATGTATACACACATTGCCCTCCCTGTCACTGCTTGCCTGGCTGGCTGTGTAATTGAGTTTTGGGGATGCAGCCTGGCACTTCCTCCTTGTGTGCAGCCTCCCCTCATTACAGAGGCCTAATTGGGATTAGCGCAGGGTTTTGTTTTGGCATTGTTAACGAGGCCTGTGGTCAAAGCCAATATCTGGCTCGGTCTTTTCCCCAACTCCAGGACAAGGGGTCATGTGTGTGGGCATGTGTTTATCTGTGTGTGTGTGTGTGTGTGTGTGTGTGTGTGTGTGTGGTACACAAGTGTCTCCCAATCTTACCTCCACAATGGACACTGATGAAGTAGGCCAGTGCCCCAGTTTTCCATGGAAAACGTCATTGTCTACCCCTCTTTGCTTGACAAAAAAAAAAGACTTCTATCACCCTTTGCACATCCCTTGGCCAATATAACTGAGGTTCACTTCATTCACAAATAATACCATAGGTAGTTCAACATGTTTCAGTGTCATGTCCATGTTTGAATATAAAATATCCCTGATGAAATAGAATATTTTCTTGTTTTTCCCTTTCACTATTCACATATTTGTCAGAACAAAAGCTCCATGTAACACCACTCGGCAAAAACCCCAACCGTTCATCAGTTCTAATGAAGGTTTTGCACCAAAAGCTTAACCTATGAACTGGTGTTTTTTCGCATGGCGGTGTTGCATGAAGCTTTTGTTCTGACATTTTGAGTTTTTTTCCTCTATTTCACCCGTGCTAGATTTTTGTGTGTGCAGATTCTCTCACTTTGATACTATTCACATAATTGAAACATAAAAGCCTGCATATGGCCATTTCTCGCACCCTACACTTACAAAAAGAAATCTATTCATGGAAATCCATTTGTAGAGATGGATGTCCATCATTTGATTGGCTCTTATTCTATAGCATGGAGAAACCCATTTCACTACTCTATCATTTGCAGCAACACATGCTGTGAATGATTAAAGCTTCTTCACCCATTGTCAACAATGAAAATACTGTAAACTAATTCTCCTGTCTCCTTTTCCCCAGGAAACAATCTCTTTTGCTATTGTTTTAAGAAGGCTGAGTGTTCCATCCATCCATCCATCCACCCAATCCTGTAACTGCATGCTGAATTACAGTAGTTTGCTACTGCTGACCCATTAGGATGAAAGTGAACATTTTTCCTGCTGCACCAGCGAGGGCTGAGAAGGCTGTCAGCCCCCCTGTGTGTGTCTGGATGGATGGATGGGTGGATGTAGAATTATAGATAGGGAAGTGGAGCTGGTCTCTGGCATCACTCAGATCCATCACTACAGAGGGCTTCTGACTTCCCAACTAAACTACAACACCACTATTTGATATAATTTTCTCTTAAAAAGTTGATTATTCTCCCCCACTTAACCCTAATCTTAACATCATAAGAGATGTTGCATCAAACTCAAACATAAACAGAGTTTAAAATGAGAGAGATTTGTGTGGTCATCAGCTTTCAGTGATCTAGATGTGCTTTTTTTTATTTAAATTTTATTAAATTCAGGTTTATTCAGAAAGGGCGAACATGACTGAGGGATCAATATTGGATTGCGCAAGATCTGACAGAATCAGATAAAGACTTGCACACACAACAAACAGCACACAAAAACATGTGGACATGCATACACATTAGGGATTGGACGATATGCTTATCTTACGATACAATTCAATACATTTATTTCTGAGCCACAACTCTTTCTAGCAATGGCATTGGTTTGCTAGAATGTAAAAAACAATTTAAAAATGTCATTACAAAGTGCAAATAATCAAATTTCCATGGAGAGCTTGTGAAATTGTGATGGGCAGAATAAAATGTACCTACTATCACGATTGTACGTATTGTCACATTTTTGTATTGCGATATATTGAATTTCGGTATATAGCTACACAAACAGTAAGCACAACATTGCTCAGTTTAAATCAGATATGTGGCTTCTCAGTCAAACCACTGGTTTCAAGTTTAGTTTATTGTCATGTGCACTCAAAAAGTAACACGTACATTCAAATAAAATGAAACGAAATAAACATACAACAAATGACATACAATAAAATACAATGGAGTGAATAGTGCTTGTGTGCATATGTATGCGTGTGTGTGTGTGTGCGCACACTTATGTGTTCAAGAAGTGTTCATTATTCTAATGGCCTGAGGATAAAAACTGTCTTTGAGACGGGTGATCCGAGCTTCGGTAGCATTTTCCAGATGGGAGGAGTGAGAACAGAGTATGTGCTGGGTGGCTTGTGTCCTTGATGATGCTTAGGGCCTTCTTTTCGCAGCGGGCGGTATAGATATCCTGAAGCTGTGCCAGTGGTGAGCCTATGATCCTTGATGCCGTTTTTATTATCCTTTTTAATTGCTTGTGATGTTGTGCCGTGAGGTTGCCAAGCCACACCAGAATGCCTCCGGTAATGATACTCTCTATGGTCTGTACAAGATGATCAGGGTGAGAGTGTGTTCTAAAATGCCTTAAAAAATTCAGACTAACACACACATGCACTGGTCTGGAGCAAGTGAAGATTTTGCATCACTCCAACACACACAAAAAAAAGTTAAGATGATGGAGTGTGGCGATCAACAACTGCCCTGTCAATAACTCCTTGTCAATAAGAACCACTTCCAATGGAATCAGGCATTGGACATGATGATGAGGATGATGATAAGAATGAGGATGATGATGAGGTTTCTGGCTCCGTTATTACGCCTGAGCCATCTGGGTGGAGATCAATGGTTGTTAGCTGCTCCCCAGTTTGATGGGGATCAATCTGCTAAATAATGAAAAAAAAGAAAAAAGAAGAGGCTTTTTGCTGAAGCCGCCATGAAAACGATCCATGATGTTGACATTTGACCTCTGCTTTACTAGAAAGACAGACGCAGAGGAGTGTGAGAGTAGAGGAAGAGACAAAGATTGAGAGATAATGGAGAGAGTGAGGGAAAAGACATTCAGAGCAAACTGAGATGGACATACTCAGTGTTTGTTTGTTTTTGCATAGACACACTCTATTAAATTAGAGGGGTAAGGATGAATGAGAAATGCTAAGAATGAGAGATGAAATTCATAAGACTATTTAATAGCATTTGATTAGAGAGGGAGTCTTGTTTTCCATTATGGAGAAGCTTCTATTTTGATCACACCAGCACGCACACCGCCTGTCAGTCGAGCAAACGCTCAAGAATCCCCAAGCACTGATGAGCAGCGCAGAATATTGTCATTAAATCTAATCACTTGCTATTATTGCGCTGTACACAACTTTGTGTGTAGAGAAGTGTTATTCCATATTGTTTTTTCTTTTATTTTGCGTGTAAGACTTTTCCACATTTAGATATGAGGTTAAAATCAGCTTAAACTCAGTCAGCTGTTGACTGATCGGTTGATGCTGATTGATTGTGCGTGTGAAGAGGCTGGCAGCATAGATGTATTACTCCCCCACCTTCGTTGCTATTTCAGTCTCTTCAATACTTGCTCTTTATGAATTTCAAAATTGTATCTACACTGGTCCTTTGATAAGGCTTTGTGTTTGGGCGTTATCGATTCATGTTATTACAGTTTTAATCCCTTGCAAGGGCGTCAAGATAAAGACAGGGATTTTCCCCCTTTCTGTCTCCTTTTTTTCTGAAGTGACAGGGAGAGAGCTTACCTTTCTCTGCTTCTCCACGGCTTGTCAGCATGAGCCAAGCAAGGTTTTTAAAACTCGCTGATGAGAGAACCCACAGTCTTGAACCTCCTCATTACTGAAGAACCTCGGCAACCTGTGACACATCAAAGAATGCTCCAAATTGACTCCTTAATACCTCTGAATCAACACCAGCCTGTCTCCCTGCCCTACTTTACCCCCCCGACCCCCACCCCCAGATATTTACATCAGCTTGGATTGAAACTGGAACTTTCCCAGCTCTCTCACATGTCTGATGGTTGCAGGGTGCAGCATTAGTCTCCAAGAGGAGCTGGGACTATAGCAGGTAGCAGCATGGAAAGCACAACCTTGATGCGAGAGCCTGGTTTACACTTGCACCTTGACTCTCACTGTATGTGTTACTTTTTTTGTGGTCTTTTTGTTTTTGTTTTTGTGGTCTTTGTTATTGATGTTTTAAAGTTAAAAATCAATTTTGAGCCACTGGCATAAGGAACCGAAAAACATAATAATTGGGAAGTAAAACCTGTAACCAAAATGTTTCCATTCACTGGACAAAGATTATCTTGCTGCCAAAATGCTATCAAATCAGCCCCTGGTTTGTAAGTAGGGTGGCGAAAAAGTATGAGCCTCAATATGTGGAAATCTCCAAAAAGGCTGCGAGGGTCAGATTTGCTGCAAAGAAACCCCATCTTTGCCTTGCGGTGTCTATTGAAATCTTATATTATGCTCCATCTTCCTTGTTAACAGCAACTTACTGATCCTGTTTTTATTCCCTTCCTCATTAAATGTTGCCTTTGCCATTGCATTTATCTCCACAAGAGAAAACTCAAGAGATCAGTTTTCTAGGCTCACTCACTCCACATGCTGCCTCTTTCACTCATCTCTTTGTGCACTGCCGTCTTGGAGTCTGTTCACGCTGGCAAATATGTTGAAGTAACTCGAGGGTGATATCCACAAAATATTGTGCACAGAGCAAATATTTTTACTTGGAATAGCGGGAGTGAACCGTGCCGAGAGCGTGATGTGGCAATCCGCCGCTGTTGTGCACTCTGGGAAGTTTGAGCACTTCTCAGATCTACAGAAGAGCTATTTACAGCAGCAAGGTTATGATGAAGTACTAAAATGACTGCACTTATCGCCAAGAAGATGATTTAGTATTACCGTTGGCAATCAGTGTATTGTGAGTTACAGAGCTCTCCTTGCCACCAATCATATCAACATTTTGTGGTATGGTGACACATTTCGTAGCTCCCGGATGCACACATTTATTCAAGATAAAGAGGTAGGTGCATTTCAGTGTGCAAGCTCCAGAGTTTGAATGGATTCTTGATTAGTCATTTTGGAGGGTCAGATGCCATCAAATGCGTGACAGTGTTGCCATGGAAATAAGCATTTGTTCTGTACAGTGCATGAGACTAAAAAAGCTCATGTGTTACAATGGCAAAGACATAATTCTGCATATCATTACAGTGGCATTTGTGGTGAGCATTCCAAGTTTCTGAATCTCTTACACTGCCTTCATAGGAAACATTGGTTATTTTGATGATTTATAGGACAATAGGAAAAGGACCAGTGTAGGTTTACTGTAGGACATTACTTTGATACACTAGCAGCCAGATGTATAAAAGATGCATATGCATCTGTGATGAAGAGAAGATCAATGTCAAAGCCCTCTTTGACATTAATCTTCTCTTCATCACAGATGCATATGGGTGACATTTTATTTGGAGCTTTTTTGTACACCATGTTAAATACCACGCGTTTGACACCTATTAGGTTTCATGATAACATTTATAGGTACAGTATACGTATGATTAACATCCTTTTTTCTACAAGTCTATTTTTTTATTCTAACGAAAGTAAACCCCAAATCATACAGAATGGTAGAATAAGAATAACGCAAATATCAGATGATAAATTAGAAATACATGTGCTATCAATCAATAGGCTCTTATGGGTCACAATATACAGCAGTGCGTAATGGCTGTGTGTGACACATTGCCAATGCAAGACTAAGGCAAGAACGGGTCTACACTTTCTGGCCCATGATGACGACTGTGATTTATGTGCAAACCGGGTTAAGTAGGGGTGCGTTGACATCCATTTGTGGCTCATTGTGGGAGTGGACATTGGGCTCGTGCATGTTCACGATGATTGAAATTTGTAAATTGGACCCCTGTGTGAACACCACATACGCAGGGTTTTTATAAATCTGACAAAAACACTGTGTATGCATGTTTCCAATTTTGTACATGCACAGACGTTTAGTCTTGAATCTACACAGACTTTTATATCTGGCCCAAGGAAGTGCTCTTTAGGGTGATAGTGATACACTAATTATATGGTGCATTTTCTATTTCAGTTCATTAAACTTTTTGGCCCAGGACCCATTAGAAAGTGATGATCATAAGAAACTACAGTAGATTGATGTATTAGAAATGAGTGTCCGCATTCCTCCTGCCAGTGTAGTACTCAAGAGCCCATTAGGTTTTCCTGGGCTTGCCAGCACAGTCTCAAAGCATTTGTTTTGACCCAGCAAATTAAAATGTCTGCTCTTATCAATGCCCTTGGGGCTAGAGGGAGAGAGAGAGAGAGAGAGAGAGATGTCGCTGTCTGTCCTTGTCAGGTCGGCAGTCTGTCTTCCATCACTCCAGTAACCGCAAACCTGCTGTCAGACACAAGAGCACTCTGCCCTCAGTGCGTGTTTGTGCGTGCGTGTGTGTGCCTGCGCCTGTGTGTGTGTGTGTGTGTGTGTGAGTGAATGAAATTGAGAGTGAGAAACAAAGAGAGAGGGCAATGTTTACGACGGAAAATCCTTTTTCTATGCAAATAGGAGCTTGCCATTTCATACGAGTGTCATAAATTTATCAAGAAACGGAAATTTGCAGACACATCCGAAGATCAAGGGACAAAACAGAAAGATGCATTTTTCAAGTGTTGCCATTTCTTTCTCTCCACTTCTTCTTCTGCCGGTTGCACGATTGAATCACCATGGTCGGATGTGAAGGCTAAAGGATTCTGCCCTTTTTTCCCTGCCTGAGATATATCTCTGAACAGGGTATGAGGATCTGGAGAGGTGACTTCCGTACTATTTTAGTTTCACCATATTCTGGCTGACACTATGTGTTTTTTTAAGCCTATTTCTGTTGTTTGCCTACTCAAATAGACTTCCACCGGCAGCTAACTGGCTGCCATTGCACATCTGTGTCCTCCCAATTGTGTGTGGGTGTGTGTTCCCTTGTGTGTGTGTGTGTGTGTGTGTGTGTGCGTGTGTGTGTGTGTGTGTATGGTGGTTCTGCTGATGTATGTATGGGGCAGCAGCAGGGTCCCTAATGAGGATGTATGGCCCTCAGTGCTGACTGCCATCCCATTGCCCTGCTGCAGAAGCGCTTAGGATTTCACTCACGACTCTCTCTCTTTCTCTCTCCCTCTGTCCCTCCCACTACCGAGTCTGTCTCTTTCTCCCTGTTTCTCTTATTTTCTCTTGACTGAGTGTCTCTCTGTCTCTCTCTTTCTCTCCATTCCTCCCTCTACTGAGTCGGTCTCTCTGATTCTGTTGTTTTCTCTAGACTCAGTCTCTCTCTCTCTTTCTTTCTCTGTATCTCTCTCTTTCTCTCACTAACACACACACGCTCGCAAAAATATGTCATCCTCCCATCGTTAGTGTGTTCCTTGGTAGTCTGTACAGTATGTGCATGTGGGTTGAAAAGGTGTTAGGGGTCGGTCAAAGGGAATCATACATTGTGCATATTAATGGGCCGGCTGCAGCTGTCGGCGTAAGCGCCACTCTGCTCAGGAAAACAGCATTCCTACTCCTTCTTCCTCTTCATTCAGCCTGTTCCATCTCTCTCTCTCTCTCTCCTTTTCACTTCCCTCACCTCATCATTTCATCTTTCCCCAACCAGCCATCTGTTGTGCGAGAACTCCCTCTCTCCAGTCTCATTTCCACTATCCATCTTCTTTTTTTTTTTTTTTTTTATCTCCCTCAGCCCAAACCTGTCTGCTTGCTCCTCAGCATTATCCTCTAACTAGCTTCCTGGTGGGGTATTATCGCTGTCCCTCTCATCCTTGCTCTCTCACTCTCTTTCTTTCTTTATGCATCTCCCTGGATCGATTTAACAAAATGCAGAGCTCTGCTATTACCCTACGGGGACGGCCATTTGACAGATCCCATTCCTGGTGGCATGAACAAGCAAACACAATGGGGCACGGATGAAGGTAGATAGTCACTGACAGCTAACAAATAGGCCCAGGGGACTTGACAGGATAAGATAGCCAAGTCCTACACACATTAAGCACCTGATCTCTTCACTGATAGTGAATGAACCGTACTGCCAGTGAATGAAACAGATATGAGCCTGATAAAAACAGAGCTGATGTGTGGCATTCCACGGAGACCAGACGTGTACAGAGTATTTTTGACAGCACAAATCAAAACCATTTTTTCTTTTTCAGACAAGTTATTTATCACTTGGGTGTTTGGCGCAAGATCTGATTTTCAGCCCCTCGTACATGCAGGCCTAGAGCGACAAATGTTAGGAATAGGTATGAGTTAAGAAGATGTAAAATGAAACCCGAGGCAACAAATGAGACGGGGAATTGAGTCTACAATTCTCAACTCAGCAGGGGATTTTTTTTTTTTTTTTGGTAAATCCTAAACTTAATTCTCCCAAAGCCTTTAAATTGCAACACATTGGTAGGCCAAGGAACAGAGGCAAGACTGAAAAACTTGAATGACACAGGAAGCAGTGACAGGTTGACAAAAAACTTTTTTTTCTGCAGTGGACTTTTTCGTCTCCACAAACATAATTGTGTGTGTATCTATTAGGGCTGTTCCTGAATCCAAATAGCATATTCAGCAAAGCAGGGATAATGTTTTTTAAATGAATATTTGTTCCTTTCCGCAATCTTTTCAATAGTATTTGCATGTGTTAATTGTATGCCTATAGCCGTGGAGAAAACATTTTCAATAAAAAAATAAATAAATAACTGAACTGGCTTTTCTTATTTAACTCAGAAGAGAAAGGGGCAGAGTTTGTTTGAGTGCCCCTTGACAGTCTGCTGGTGCTGCAATAGAGGCTTTTTGTTTGCTCCGAGAATAGTTCAGTTATTTTGATTACTAATTTAACATTCGTGAGGCCGGTTTTTGGCCTTTTCTTGTCCCAGTGGTTCTGCTCCTCTGCTCTGCTGATAGAGTTTGCGAGGCGGAGTTGGTTTGACTAGGAGTGGAGGAAGAATCTCTGTTCTCTGAGTCTGGTCGGTACAGCAGGGATGTTGTGTCTCCCCTTGTCTTCACAAAACAAAACAGAGAAATTTAGAGTGAGGGCACAGTATAGCGGATATATAGGATATTCCTCCCAGGGAAGCTTTTGATTTTTCTTCATTTTTATTTGTACCAGAATATTAAACAAATAGTAGACGTAAAATGAAAAAGGGTTTTTGAGAAGAGGCTGCATACTATGAACACTGAAAACAAAAAATACTGTGTGCTATTTAATTTAAACTTTTCATCTAAGCTTTTCTTCTAAGCTTTTTTTTTCCAGTTCATAAACGTTCAGTGTCCCCCATTGAGGGGGCAGTTTATAATTGTTTAAGGCTATGTTTGTTTATGGCTGTGTTTATAAAAGCCTATGTTTATGGTTACATAACATCAAGATTGTTGTTTGTTAAAACAGCTTTAATAAGCAAACTCTCTATTCTTATACTTTTATTATTGAAAGGTCATTTTAAACGTGTTAAATGCTTTAATATCTCATCAACAGCAATGGCAATGATTACAATGATTACCTGAGGAAGATCATGTACTGAAAGCTTAAGCAGTAAACTGTTTTTTGCATAGCGGTGCTGCATGGAGCTTTTGTTCTTTACATTTTAATGATTACAAGTGGAAAAATAAACAAAACTAAACTAAGAATTTGGGGGATTTTTTACGTTTCTCTCTAAATACAAATAAAATACAAATACATACATAATACATAAATACAAATAATTTGATTGGTTGAACGAATACTGACACAAATAATAGTAGCATCTCCGTAGAAAAAAAAATCTATAAATACTAGGGAGTATTTATAGATTTTTTTTCTATTTACATATAGATTTCCATATGCTGCTCTTGATTTTTTACAACTCACAAAGAACTTACAGTAATTTTTGGAACTGGCAGTCTATAAGAAAATCAGGCATCAGACTTCTCAGCTTCTTTTCTCACTTTATCCTTTAAAACAGATGGCCTGTAGTGGGGCTATAAGAAAGCTGTCCCTCCCTCAAGGGGAGCTTTAATTTCCACTTATCAATCATGCTTGAGAGGTGCACCGCCCGTCGCTCAGCAAGTAGGGCCCTGAATGGCACTTGAGATCTGGGCAATTTGGGTGAGAACCCTGACAGACATAGTCTAGTCAATCACTCTCCATCCGTTAATGCTACAACTAGAGTCCACATCTTGCTCTGTGTGTCATCAGCCCCTCGCTGACCCGCCCCACTGCCACCTCCACTGCCTCCAGACCTAACGCTTTGCTTTATCCACCTTGACACACAGCAGAGGGCATCAAAGCTGAGATGTGTTAATATTCTATCCAAAATGTTCAACAAAGTACCACCGGGTGGAATATGTCACACAAATCTGTTTTACACTGGTGATATTCTACTTAACATATCAATATAGGTCCCAAGATGTGTACTCAGGTCCACTGAGAGATCACTGATCTTATTAAATGCCTTTACAGCGAAATAAATCTGCTGTACATGCTGTACAATATACAGCAGGGGCTCTTTGAGACCCGCTTTGTGGAAAAGAAGGCACTTGAATAGTTTCTTCTTCAAAGGGTTAAGGAGGAGAGGCAGGATCCATGTCAAGGTCTCCACACTACCTGGAGGAGCTTCACAGTAGAACCAGCCTGTGTGATTGGCCAATTAGCAGCACCAGGCCCATATAAAGAGAGCGCTAGAGGCTTGTAAATTTAATAAGACGAACAGACAAGCATAGGCGAGGGAGAAAGAGCAGGAGGGCATCTTCTTATCATTAGCTGTTCGATATGGACTGAAGCCTGAGGTTCTTCATGAGGATGATCCACATGATCATTCTCTGGCAAATTTTTTTTTTTTTTTTTTTTTTTTTTTAAGCCTGAATTCTTTAGTGGAATCTAAATCAACCATTACAGGAATTGGTGCTTAAATTGTATTCCTGTAAAATTCTCTTTGAAAGCAGATGTATGTGTACACCATTCAGCTATGAAGGAGTGTGCCGTAGCAGCTAGACCAACAAAGATGAAATGTTAGTGGATCGACTTTGCATTCATTAATCATGTAGGAGACTGCGGGATTCTTTTCCCTCAAACCGTTGTTCAGTGGTTTTCCGTTCTAGGTGAATTTCATAAAAGTGATAACATTTTCATGCAGTTAAGGTAGGGCATTAGATAATATTCCGTACTTCTATTTCATGCATTTGTTCTAATAGGTTGGATATAAAAAATAAGTGAGAGACATTATTACTAAGACATGATAGCATATCAAGACGGTACACGGAAGATATTACATTTTATTTCCATATTATATATCTCCAGGGACTGACTTCATAACATGTTCAGTTTTAAAGTTTTTTTTTATCCTTTGACAGATTAGATATGTTTAAATGTTTTTCTTTACTCTTTTGATATGTGACTTTACTATGCGGTTTCCTAGCTGGTGATGATATGTAGCGAGAGCGTGCAAACATGGCTAATAATCTTCTAAGTTGTCAGCTCCCATGAGAATGGATGAGCGCAGCCCAAATCTTGGGCTGCCTGGTTCACTCTGCTCTCTCTCTCTCTCTCTCTCTCTCTCTCACTCTGCTCACTTTTGACCTCGGGGCCAAACAACCACAAAGCCAGTAGGAAATCGGGCCCTCGCCAGCATGTCCCACTCATTTACAATACAGAGAGAGAGGGCACAAGAAAGACAGCAAAAAGGAGTTGGAGATGAGGGAGAGGAATGCAGAGTAAAGTACAGTCAGAGGGAGTGAGAGGTCTTGTGAAAGAGAGAGAGAGAGAGAGACAGAGTAACAGAAAGAGAGAGGATGGGAGGGGCAGTGAGAGATTAAAAAAGGGGGGTTGGGGGGGAAGGAGAAAGAGAGAGGTGAGTGCCAAGGCGACAACAGTTGTCCAGTTGGCGCTACAGTAGTGAGTGTGTGTGGGAGGCATGAATGGACGAGGTACTAGGAGAAATAAAAGTGTCATGCCCTTTGATACGTTTGACTTGATTAAATGCCACCTTTTCACAGTGCCCAATTAATTTTGAGGAACGCAAGATAGAGAATCTGCAGGGAAGGCGTCCAATTATTAAAATATTCTTCACAGCTAATCAGCTTGTGCATCTCTATGTTCAGAATGTCTCTCTTGGCACTGTGTGCATACATTAAATGCTATGCACACACAAAATGATGAGGTCGACTATAGACCTTGATGAATTCCCAAATGGACCTGGAATACTGTAACGATACCCTTGAGTTGGCAGCTGATACAGTCTCTATATGAGATACAGCAGATGTAGCAGTGGATAACATTTAGCTGGGAAAGCTTTTACTAGTTTTCTAGGACAAGTATGTTTGCAGAGCTAATGAGTGACGATTTATCTGCTACACTGCATTGTGGGTAGAGACTATTAAGCACTGTAAATAAATACGGCTGCAGAGAGAGATCTGATTGCGGCAGGAATATACAAGGAAAATGGTATACACACAAGAGAGAAGGAAGGTGGGGACGCACACAGGCAGACAAAGGGATCGGGGGTTTGGAAGCATCCCACGTGGAACATTTTAAGATCTGAGAGGCCAAGACGTGACAGCAGCGGTCCTCAAGCAGATGGCAGCTCAGGTCCGCTGGGTCATTCAGATCGGTGATCACTGGAGCACAGTACAGAAGACAACGATTCAGCAGTACAAGCCAGCTGTGTCTCCCATGCAGACAAAAGAGCAGGAAGAACTAGCTGATTGACTACAAACATAACTTGTACTAACATGGTATGTTGTGAATAAACACTGACATAGGGAATCCAATATGTTTATGCTTCAGTATATGATTTTTAAGGTAGACATTGGCTGTTCAGATAAAATGGAAATCCCATGCAGCTAAAACAGTATGCATATGTTTTCCTGTGATCCCTGGTAGTTCATGAAGTTTCTCCCTAAGGTAGAAACAAGAGAACCAAGTCTCATGAGACAAATTCTAGAGTTGCTCCACTGACAGTGAATGGGAGGCTGACTTTGAGTTATAGAAAACCATGGTGAGTTTACAGTCATACAGTATGCACACATTTCCTATTTCCTGCTTCTATTACCACTACCATAAGATGAAGCTTATTTTGGTGTAACAATACAAACAAACAATCCAGTCCAACTCACTGTCAGTGGAGTAGCTTTTTAACTATAGAACATTTTGTTTGCTGTGCAAATGAGCTACATATCCCAAACTGAAACTGAATTAAACTGATGTCTGTTTCATTCAGCGTGTAACTGTGTTTACCTTCTATGGCCAAGAAACTGGTCTAAAAACGAGGAGACACATTTACTTAAACATCAAATTCAAGGACTTTTCAATGACTTTCAAAGTCTCCAATCAAATCTACTAAACATTACATTAATAGTCTTTCACATTGAAAAATACAGGCCAAATTATTCATTCTAAGACTGTCATATAATCTGGGATCACTGCAAAGCGTATGCAATGCAAGATTTAGTATGTCACCAGGGATTTCACTGCACTACAGCCTACTAGTAGAGGAAGCCTGAGGGCTTTTCCTATGACAGGGATCCTACATGTCCAAGACAACCTGGACATTTTCATGGGAAGAATGAAGCCTGACACCCATTTTAAAACATATTCAAGACTTTATTTTGTTTCTCTTAAAGTCACAAACTTTCAAGGACTTTCAAGGCATGTCGGAGCCCTGACAACATGTGCGGCTGTAACAGAGAGAAGAGCATGTCTGTCTCACACAGCAAGGGGCCTAGTTTAGTCTGACAGGAACCTAGAAATAGCTAACCAGTCTTGACTTTTCACTAGCTCCCATCACAGCTACAGTCATGTTCTGACCTCAGAACCAGTCAGACCATCTAACGTCTCAAATACAGTGCAAGCCACCGTCTACAAATACCCTATGTGACATTTCCACTAGCACACACGACACCAACCACCTCACAAGGGAAAATCGAAAGGAATAACAGCTTAGGGGACATTAAATAAATGTAATCGCCGTAGGAGGTAGTAGGTGGACAGTGTATGGAAGAATGGCTGGTTTGTGATTTTAATCAAAGCAGAAACCCTGCGGCTGAGGAGAGGAGAGAGCAGCCTTGCGGGACGGGTATTAGCTCACCCCGCACTGACACTCCAAATTGATGTTATCAACATGGTAATAGACCTGCTTTAGCCAGCTCCCTTCATGCATTATGGGGGATGACAGCTTACTTAGGGACTACATAAACTAAATCATATTTCCACTAGATCCTCTGTCTGCTCGCATTTACCTCAGTATCCACAAGCAGATGGCCTGGCCTGTGTGAGGCTCCACCCGCGCCACCCGTCTGTTACACATAGATGTTACTAGCAGTCACAATCATACTGTCACAGTTGTGAATGGAGACCCAGGTGACAAAAGACAATACAGTACACAAGATTTGATGTAGCTATCCCTTGTGCTATTTGAGAGAGCTATTTAGAAACCTTTGATGTTAGAGGAAAGAAGGGGTGGGTGAGAGAGAGTATGTCATTATCATTGTCATGGGTTAAGTGGGCACCTTCCATTGCAGGAAGGTTGTTTTGCTGAATTAGGCCCATGACACCTCAGGTAGGACAGAAATAACCGTTTTGGACAAGATGTTTGTATCATCATAATTAATTCACACAATATGGACTTTTGGGACTGCAGACCACTGATGGAACTGGACTACAGAAAGAACATGAGCGGTTATGGCCACTCAGCAGGCATCTATGTGTCTAAGCAACCACAATCATTGCACGTGCACACACACACACACACACACACACACACACACACACACACACACACACACACCTTGCTAACATCTTGAATGTGACTGTTACCAGGCAGATGGTTGCCAAGTGGTTGCCAGGTAGCGCCCACATGCTACTGACAATGCACACACCCATATAGAGTGGAAGTAGAAATATAACAGAATATACAGTATATACTGTGGAAGTCAACAAAGTGGTAAAAATGCAATAAGTGAGCGGAGTGTGAGTCAGTGTCAGCCCCTATAGGATGGCAAAGCTCTCTTTCATTTCATGCATGAGGAACCTCTCTCCGGCGTTGTGTTGTTTCTCTGCTCACTGCTCATCACCCGAAAGAGGAAATGAATAAAAACTAGAGTGCAGAACACAACAGAACAAGAGAAGGGCTAACAATTCCGTAAATGGATCCAAATTCAAGTAATGATTAGTGGTATGCTAATGAATGTGGTATGCGTAAAACTGCTGTAACTTTTTTGGATTTGAGACAAGGAGAATTATTACACAGAGGGTTGGTTGGGCTATGTTTAAGTGATGATGAGTTTGGCAACAGGCCATTTAATTTGCCTTTGCGATATTGTTTTAAAAAATCCAATTCCATAATAATAACTGTGAAAAAGTGTGTGATATAGCTTAGAGTATAATTCTTTGCCCTGCACATTTCTGTAGTTCCCCTCAGTAACTGTATTCTCCACTGACAGTCCACCAGCATTTCCATGATACTCGCTTTGTGCACTGACCAAAACTCAAAGCAGTCTGTGTTGGATTATTGTAAACCTAACCTAACAACTGCTAACAACAAGTTCTCTTTTCTAGGCATATGAAAAAATGGTGACATGCAGCTGATTATGTGGTAAATACACACCCAGAAATTCAAAAATATAGAATTTGTAACACATTTTAAAAAGCTAAAAATAAATTCCTCCTCTCTGTTAAAGGTGCTACATGTAGCATTGTGTAAACATTAATATATTATTAATTGTGATACCGTGATATAATTACCGCTTAGCAAATCAGACCAGACAATTAGTAGCCCAATCTACCGCCAGTGGTATCGTTAGTGCTAGTGTGTTTCTCAAAATGAAGACCACATTTTCCATAAACCCTGTTGCTTGTTTACTCTAATTATGCTAATGTCTCAAAATGAATGTGGTAATAATTTATTGATGTTAAATTGCTATACGTGGCCCCTTTAAACCACAGACTTTAAGAAGCAGTAAACAGTTGTTTCTTTGAAGATACAAGAAATCATCCCTTTATGTGAGTGACAGCTCACAAACATTCAGGATGATTCAGCCCCTGCAGGGTGGGCAGCCGTGTGTGTGATATATAATGACTCTATCTATAAACAAAGAGGTTTACAAGTTGTTTACATGGTTGTGCAGCCTGCCAGAGTGCTCATGGCTTTTACCCCTATCTCACCTGTGATTGAAAACAAGGCAACAGTAAGCATGGTGACCCCCACAAATGGCCGAGTCCCCCTCTGGGCCAAGCAGTAACAAATATGTCACATTGTTTTGATCTGTAACTGTAGCGCACCCCTTAGGCCAATCAATGTAACTTTGAATATTCACATATCACACATGCCCACACACATCACAGTGTTGTGGGCATTTATTCTAGCTCTTTTGTTGCCACCTGTCATTTGCCAGACAAAACATGTCAGTGTGGGACTTCAAATGCAGCGGTTAAAAAGCTTATCTTAATAGGAAAGAATCCCAATAGGACATGTGATTCATAGCCACATGTGCTTATGTTAAGCCCAAATACTACAGTGGTGGTTGATTAGAAGATTTTTAGGATATGAGATCCCTACCGGTGAAAATACATCTTCTTTGAAGCAAAACAAAAACATAAAAGTAACTTTACATAAAGTAGTATAGCTAATTTTGTGGCAATACATTTGTCTTGCCTAAGCTATTAATTTTAAAAACTGATATGTACTGTAATGCATAATGCTGCAAATGAGAGCAGGAGAGACAGATAAAGCGAGAGAGGTGCCGCGGCACTACCTGCACTCCTGTGTAGAGTATTTACCTCAATATATCATTCTCAAATTAATTTTGATAGCATAGTATAATGGCTGTAGAAAAAAATAGACCATCACTGTGTAAATTATATGTGTTGCTCTCTATGTGTTTATTCTATTTTTCCATGGAAAAATAGATTTGGTGTGACAAGTCCTCGCTGTTTAGTCCTACAGTGCCTCGCTAGGTGTGAAGCATTAGCTGCTACTGTTGCTGAAGTTACTACAGTCCTGGAATAATCAGGATAATCACATCATTCACCAATAAGATAAGATAAGATAAGATAAGATAAGATAGCACTTTATTGATCCCCATGGAGAAATTCAGGTGTCACAGCAGCGGACAATGCTGCCAAGTCAAGTATGTGTCAAGTACAGGTAATAAAAGAAATAGGTACTAAAATAAAATAGAGGCAATGTACATAATATACAACAATAGAGGCAATAGAGTGCAAATAATGCAAATAAATGCAATAATAAATCCAATGCAAATAATACATGCAGATTTGGATAAGTCCATGGATATATTCCAGAGGTACTTAATATCTGTGTGCAACAAGAGTTCAAGTTATTATTGCCGGTTAGGGAAAGGGGGTTCTAACGGGCTAGTAGGGTCCAGGGTCCAAGTTATTGTGCAGGTTGGGTGGAGGGTGGGGGTCTGGGGTTTTGTCAATGTATTGTCAAGAAGAAGAGATCCACTTTACTATACAGCTATGCTCCGGTAGGTTAGCTGTCTTTCACTATCATTGTTAGCATTGCCCAAACTTAATTAATTCTATACATAAATTGAAAAAAAAAAATGCTCTTTTAGCTCAGCCTAGTTGGCAATGCTACCACTAAGGGACTCTGAGGGGTCACTACATGTTTCCCATGTTTTCAACAAATAAAACAACATATCACATTGCATTCTGTGGATGTCCTCACACACCCACACACACCCCTACACATTTTGGAAGTAAAGACACATATTCACATTAGTGTCTTTCTGCACACAAGTGTCCTCCAATAGATATTCCATAAACCCAGGAATGTGTGTTGTTGGCAGCACAATGCTCAGTGTGTCACCTTGGCATTTATCAGCAGATGCTCATTCAGAACTTTAAAATCCTGCTGCTTGTTGGGTGTTTTTTTTTTTTCACTGGGGAGAAGTACGGTGCCTTAATGGACTTGATAATGGGGATCTGCCTTGTGACAGCCATTACCGCCAGGGTTTAATGTGCACTCTCAAGGTAGTATGTTGACATTTTTAGCTTGGCACATCCAAAGGCTTGGCTCGTCACGCCTGCTGCTCCTATGTGCCCAGCCTTCCAAGGATAATGAGCTAATTTGTTTTTCAACAGGACAGTGCTAACGTTAAGAAGGGAGCAGAACACTAAGGAAAAATCAGCTCTCCTGTTTGTCGCTTTAGAGTTACCGGAAAGAGAAAGAAACATCACCTGAACATGACAAAGAATTGTTCTAAATCAGTGGTTCTCAACGTGGGTCCGGGGACCACCAGGGGTCCTTGAGGGGGTTCCAGGGGGTCCCCAGCAAATTGATGAATTGTTAAACTTTAGCATTATTTAATTTACAAAAAGTTAACACAATTAGAAATGCAGAAGAATGACTATTTTGATCATAGTTTCTCTGTTATCTCTCTACTTACAATACAGATAGTCATGGAATTCTGGACAAAATCATATCTAACAATAACAATATTCTCAGATTTGGGTCCAAGAGACAAAATCTCATCAAATGGGGGTCTGTGGCTCTAATGTGGACTAAATTAGGGGTCCTTGAAAAAGGTTGAGAATCACTGTTCTAAATGATACTGCATTTTTATTCTTCAAGCAAATTTGTGCTCGGTTTTTAAGGCTGTAGCTCTGCATGTGATCCTTGAAAATATTCACTCATTATTTTATTATTAAGGTCATGTGTGCAAGGTGAGAAAAACAAAGCATCCATGCGCTCTATTATAGTCTATCATCAACAGTCTATCATGTTTCCCACATACAAGGCCGCCAAAAATGAGAACCACAGCTATCCATTATTCATAAAACTGTTTTCAAATCACGCCATATGGATACTTGTGTGCACCCTCATTATAGGAACATACAAATTTATGGTTTATTTATGTTCAAAATAGAATCTGGTGATTAACAAGTTAAGCCCAGGCATTCTTAATTAGAGTGTGCACTTTCCCCAGCAGATGGATGATGGATAATAGCTGTTGGCTGATAGCTTCTCAAAATTGGTGTTCCTCATTAAAAGTATTCTTTACTGTGCAAACTCAGGGAGCATTGAAATTTGAGATAATACCATAAGCTTGTCAAAACGTCTGGGGTTTCAAATTCAAAATACTGCTGACAATGGGAAATTAAAACAGATTATCATTCCTTAGAGAAAGTCGGGGAAGTGAGAGTCGTTACATCATCTGCATCAATAAGTTGATCAATGCACAATTTACTTAAAACAGTCCAAATAACATACACTGTATAGGCCAACTCCCTGTCAGTTATTCATAATGGAAAAGAAAGTAAAACAAATAACCTTCTGTTTGCCTCAGTTTTGTCTACACGATTACCGGCTGACTCTCCCTCAACTAAACAGCTTACTCTTAATTGCAATTTCATTTATGTTTAACCCTTTTAAACATGGTGAAAAGCCTTTAGAAGTACCCACCACTGTCTCTCTCTCTCTCTCTCTCTCTCCCTCTCTCTCTCACACACACACACACACACACACACATGCACATACACACTTCAACTTATATGCATACATTATAAATAAATACAACATGTATACACACATGGTGGGTTGGACATTAAGGATAGCCAAATGGCCCGGGGCCAGTAAGACATTGGATCGGGCCAGTTGGCCAACTGGGCCAGTGCCCAAAAAAAAGGTTTCTGGTCTTACTGTTTGTCACCCAGTGGTAAGCCTGTTATCTCTGCTCTGCCACTGGCACGCTCTTCTCTCTGTTCTGTTTTTTCTGGCCAATCAGATTGGACAGAGTTGGTCAAAGTTGTGAGGCACAAACATGGCAGCGGGTACTTTCTGTACAAATTACAAAACGGAAAGCAAAAGGTTGTTTCTATCATTGTGGAAGCAACCATTTCCTGGGGTTGAAAATAATGAATCAATTGCTGCAATGTTTTGTACCATTTGTTGGCAATTTCCAAGTAAGATAGATCGAGCAGGTTCATTTTTTAAAGACACAACACTTAACACAATCACACTTGATGCCCATGACAACAGCCGGCAGCACCTAGCCTGTCTGTTGGAAAAGCGGCAGCTGACAACGCCTCATCAGGTCTGATTAATGCATTGGCAAGCTGGATGAATGGAGACTTAACAGGCTCATGAATTTCCACTCTGGTATTTTTCTGTTGTTGCTGGATACAAGTTTCTCTCAGTTGGTTTTGATGGCTTCTCCATGAATTCAATAAGTGCTAATTTATGAGGGCCAGTTGTTAAAACATTACATCAAATGTATTCCCAGGCAATCATTTTGTTGTTTGTTTACTTGTGCTGTATGGTAGTGAACTGTCAGTATCATACAGTGTAATATAATACTCTGTTGGTGCACTCAGCTAACTAATGCAAACAGGATCAATGAAGGAGTAGAAGATCTCTGCTGTAATATCAGGAGACAGACTAATATATCTATGAATCATATCTACATGTACAAAGAGCTATACAGTAGCATGACTATATGCAATTTTAGCATTGGTGGCCCCACTGGGAAACTCATTGCATTGTTTGCTAATTGCATTAATGCAATGAGCTATACAGTCTTTTCTAACTGGCACCTTGACAATGCATTGATGTAATTTATTGCTCAACTCAACAGAGTAGGAGATTTATTGCTCAACTTAACAGAGTAGGAGATTTTCCTACTCACATGAAAGAGCAGCAGAAAAAGCTGAACTCATCAAGTTGAGGTAACACTGAGTAGAAGGCCATTTCTCACTATGAGTCAGGTCTCAATGAATGATAGAATAGCGGATTTGGATGACTTACCCTACCAAGTAGGTGAGCACATATCTGCCATCAAGCTGTATCTGTTAACACATGTCCGGTTTTGTTCAAGCTGTGGGAACAGGTGGCTGTGATCTTGTGTGCCAGAAATGGGTCTCTGTGGGCTGGTCAGTGCTTGAAGACTGTAGCCCCTATGTTGGTCGGATACTGCAAAGAAGACTAGCTGCCCATAATGCAGTGCAGGACCAATGTTAGCCTCATGTAAGGCAGTGAAGCACTGATGCTAGTCAAGAGTTACAACATTAGTAAAATGGAGTACTGGTGCTTTCTAATTAGGCAAGACTATTTCTTTGAAGTGTCTTATGAAGTATAGCACAAATGTTAGCTAAAAGCTACAAAGGCTATATCTCCACAATGTGTGGCACCAATACCAGTCAAAGGGTAAACAGACTTCATTTGCTACATCCACAACCAGAGCCAAAGGCTACAAAATACAAACCACCTCACTACATTGTAAAAATGCACCAATGCTGGTCACACGATGCAGGGACCACTGTGCCCTCAGCAGTGTAGTGCCTTCCATCCACTGTGATCCAAGCAACCAGTCATGTTTTCTTTGTAAAATATCAGTTGAATCATTTGCATTTTCAGCCATGTTAGATGCCGTATTTTCTGCCCCCAGCTACAAGATTAATGAGATTCATGTTGGTGTTGAGCTGTTTTGCATCTAATGCCCAAATTTTAATGGTAAACCAAAACACAACTGCTCAAATGAAACTAGAATTCCTCAGGATTCAAACAGTGTCAACCACAACGTATTCAGCTGGCTTACTGGAATATGTTTTAAATAGCTATGATTAACTACATACCGATTTTCCTAATGATGAGTCTATTGGACCTTAGTTAAGTTACTGCCCTCCCCACACGTTAAATCATGGATATGCAAAATTCTCTCAGCCTTGAAACTTATGAAGGCTCATCTCCATTCAACCATGTGTCAAGAGAGGGTCACAGGACTAGCTCTGATCTCCACTGAGCAAAAATTAAAGTGACTATTGGACTTGGGGGACATCATAGCTGCTTTTGCAAAAGCCAAAGCGAGAAAGCATAGATTTTAATCATCAAGGGCTGGTGCTTGTTAGACTGTTAGAAGATATGACTCTGTTAGAAAGTGACCAGGCCTTTGCTGACAGACTTCTTAGGCTTTTGAACGCCCTGTCAGAGTCAGGCTAGCCTGATCAGTACCATCTTTTAAATAACTTCTCAAAGGACAGGGAAGCCTTTTTATAATGTTAATTTTTATGTCCCGTTTTATCCCTGTTGTAATTTTCTACATATTCTTTTTTATTTTTATTCTCATGTATCTCTGTTTTCTGCTTCATCTGCTCTTTTATTGAATTTATACATTTTTTGTTAAGCACTTTGTAAGGACTTTACTGTACACACTTTGTTGTTCGGAAAAGCACAATACATAATTGAAGTTTATTATTAGTAGTATTAGTAGTATTAGTAGTTTGTCCATCAACATCATACACACTTATATACCTTTACTGAGAAAAGAAAATATAGTTTCTGAAACAGCGCTAAGGCTTCTTGTTGGTCCAAAGAGACAGCCATATGAGCAAGTTGTTACCAGAATATTTGCCATGATAGGGGTGGGATCGAGACGGGAGGGCCTCCAGAATGATCCCTGCCTTGGGCCCCCAAAACTCTAGATCCGCCCACTTCCTCGCCCAGTGGTGGCTTGGTCGTGACACCCCAGGGCCAATGATTTGTATCTACCTATGTGTGAAACCACATCTCAGAATAGCATCTGCTAATGCTGTGTTGTTGCTACTAAAACATTAGCTCCTGCAGACAGATTAAGTTGAACTTAGGGGTGACAGAGGAATTTAAAAAAAAGTATCTGAGATGTCTGGGGAAAACTATAAATCACTCAGACACTTAGAGAGGCTACACTCCTGAGCCCTCAACTACCTCACTACTCTGTTATCGCCTAAACCACATGTGTGCCATGTCAGGGAAACGAAGGAATAGGGGGCTAGGATAACTGGAAATCCAGACTGAATCTGGACTACAATTTCCATTTTGCTCTGATTTGCATAGAGAAGACATAGGCTTGCTCACTGACAGCTTTTTTTATGCAATCATTGGTTTTGTATTTTTTGTTGACTTGGTTTCACCATTAGACCTATAGAGACCTGCCAAATGATTTGAATAGGACTTTGTCCACTGCTGTTGAATTAGTCATTATTAAAAGTCTGCTTGCTGGGGGAACATGACCTTATTATAAAAGATAATTAAACGCATGTACTGTAATCATCCAACCTAGTATTCTCATATATTGCAAGTGTAGCAAGTGAGCATCCCTGAATGAACTTACTTCATTATTTATCTTGCATGTTTAAGGTATTGCTTCCACCATGGAGATGTAGATGGACAGAGGAAGATAAGTGGAGGTTGTGGTCAGAAAGACACGAGGAGAGATAACGAGGATAACTGAGCAGAAGCGAAGGCAGGAAGATGAGATGAGAAAGGAGAGGGAGTGAGATAGGTAGAGAGGGAGAAAGGGAGACAGAGAAAGGGACAGAGACAGAAAAGTACAAAGAGAGACAAAGAAAGAGATGATATCAGACCAAATGACACATTACCAAGACAGAGCGTGAGATGTTTCTTAATTCCAGCGACCAAGTAAACACAGAGGCTGTCGGCGTCCCAGTGGTGAATGAGTCACAATTATCCTCCAACAATGCTATCCAATCTTTTTCAATAACACCATCCAAATCAATCATCACAAAACCCAAACAGGTATCTGCCAAATAAGAAGTGGGCTCCCTATTCCCCTATTTCAAGATTCAGCACAAAACAGCCAATGGGGCACCTTGTCTCCACTGGCACTGCTGCATGTTAATTGTAAGACAGCTAATCAGCCTTTTACAAGCAAAGAAAAAAAAAAACATGTCATTGTGTATGCAAAGGACTATGCTACACACATTGGATTGACCATAATAACCCTGGGAGGGACCCTGAAACAAATTGTTTATGCTAAGTTGATGAGAGCGAGTGCCAAAGACAGAGAGTTAGAAGTGGTCAGGAAGAGAAGACACAGAGGGAGAGAGAGAGAGAGAGAGAGAGAATCAGTGAATCCAGAGACAGAGAGATAGACTGACTGTGACTGCAGCAGATTCAACTTAAAGGCTGTTGATAATTAAAAACGATTTGAGAATGTCTTTAAGGTCTGATAGTGACATCAACACAGTGTTATGAGTAAGATCAAAATCTTTTTCTGTTGTGAGCTGAGACTCCCCAGCCCTGTTTGCTTGGGGAAGCACACCAAACGCTGAGCGCTGCGGGGAAAGAACTAAGTCACCACCAATTGTTCAGCAGCTGAAACTGATGCGGCCAGACATGGTAGCCGGCCGTATCACATTTTGGGGTTGTTGTTGATATCATTGTCTGGTGGCATCAGTTTCAGGGCAATATAACAGCCGGTGACTCAGCATTTCCTGAGGCGCTGGGCTTTAGGTGTGCCTCCTTAGTCAAACACCAACATTTTTTTTTTACCTTGTTTACTGAACCTATGAAATGAAGGAGTGGATTCTGTCACATCAGGTCAAGCTTTTCTTGCAGGCTGGAGAGATTTAGACTGCAGGCCTTTTTCTATTGCATCCCTTGGGTACAGGCAGTCAAAAATATCCCCCAGGATAAATTTCTACTAGCAAACCAGGCATCTCCTTTTGTCAGTTACATTGTCGGAAACATTGAGTCCCAGCACCTACAGTATATTTAACATAGGGACCCAGGCGGGGAGACATGAAAGCACTGAAAAAATTGGATCTCTTTGTCAAACCGCAAACCATTTTGATGTTCGCTATACTCTATACAATTTGATTGATTTCAGCTTATGCAGCAAAGAGCAAGAAGCAGCAACCACTAGCACAAAGCCGTATACAAAGAGAGTGGCAGCCAGAAAACCACAGCACAATTTCTTCACCCCGGCAAGATACAAGCCATTTACAAGACTGTATAGTATACAGTTATTCATTAGATTTCTGCTCACCCAACACAGAGCAAAGCAGCGGCCCTTGCATCTGTACAGTCACATAATGAGTTTGGCAGGTCTTCTAACGCCGGTCTGTGCATGGTTCAGGTGAGATAACATTTGCAAATGTCTCAGTGAGCAGAGAATAGTTTCCTTTATTGTCAACATGCATGCATGCTGTGGGAATTTTAATTATTCTATTACATCAGAAAGCGGGGAAAAGGCCTTAGCTTTGAAAATTGGTTGTGAAGGTGAGGACTCCTGTTCAGTCACATTATGAATTAGATGGTAAGAGAAAATGGACTTGTCAATGAAGGCAGCGAAGCATGGTTTAAGACCACTACAAAGACAAAAGCTAGTCTCACAATCATACTGAAATTCTGCCACCATCCAAGTGAATTATTCACAAGTGAGAGGAGCCATCTATTAGAAATTCATAAAGCACTAAAATCAACAATAAGCGACTTCGCAGTAAAAGTCAAGAGCCATTGACTTTGGGTTATTGCACTGGGACAAAAGTGTTTTGCATTTTTTTTTTGTTTTTTTTGTTTTTTGTTTTTTGTTTTCTTGGTTCAATAGCCCCATCATAAATATTCATAATGGAGTAAAACGGTCAATCTATCTATATTACTAGTCATAGCACTAATACTCAACATTATGTTAGATCAATCTGTTCTAATAGATATGGCAATGTAACAGTGTATGGTTATTATATATACAGTATATATCAAGTCTATTTCTCACATCATACCTGTCTGTTGACTGGAGGGTGTAATTTGCAGCAGTGAAATACTCCATCGCAGTGTAGATGAGATGGGCAGTCTTAGCGTCAATAGTATTGACAGGGATCGGTACCCTTATCTTGGTCTGACAGCAGGAGTGCAAGCATGGAGAAAAGGCCATGGATGTTTATCTTGCCAAAAGAAAAAGCAAGGAGAGTTAGTGACTGAATGAGGGAGAGTGAGAGAGCAAGATGGAGAGATTGCTCATTCTAAATGGAGGTGTAATGTTAGAGTGAGAGTTAAATGTTGAAGGAAACCATGGTCCAGTTGCCATATAGTCATATCTCCCATTTCTCCCTCCTGTGTGGTGAAGAGCTATTGTATTGTAGAAAGCTGCCAGAACCTGAGTGCAAGGGCCCATTTATAACGAGGAAATGACACAACATCCATCTCCTCTTAGCTGACGATATGGATCATTTAGGGCAGTTATGAATCTTCTACTGGCTAAAACTTAACGTATGCAGTACGTGCCAGCTTTCCCTGCTGAACGTTTGAGCCACCATCAACGGCAAATTTAATGGTAGGCTATCTCAGCATCGCCTGCTGCAATCACTCATATTGCTGACGGACAGTGGGAATTATTTGCTCTGGAAAGAGAAGAAATATGATCCAGAGTTGGAACATGTAAGTCTTCATTCCCTTTGCTAAGATTGCTGGGTTCCCACTACTTGGTAAAAATTTGAGGTAATACCCGCTCGAGGGAAGAGCAGATATGGAGTGTATCCACATGTTATACAACAGTTTCTGGGAAGATTACAATCAAATGTTGAATCAACGATGGCTTATCTACCAAACCAAATCTCTTTTATTTGGTCATGTCCTAATGTATGTAGTATAAAGCCTTCATTACCTCTTGTTTTAGTATATGGGAGGAATAACTGGGTGCTGATCCTGAAAATAACTTGACCCACATTGGGGATTATAACACAGACAGTAGAAGGAAAGGGAAAAATCGCTGTTGTGCGCCTTTGAAACTGCCCCTGATTAATACAAGAAAGATAACATTTCAGTCTGAATTACATATTGTGAGCTGTCTACATTAGATCAGAGCTACTCCATTGTCTCCGCAGGGTAGAAATCGTGTTGACAGCATTGCAGTATTTATCTCAGTGGTGACTCTCTCCTTTGAATCTCTGGATTGTGCTCTGAGTCAGAGAAAACCAAATGAGACTGTCTTATTTAGACTGTGAAATCACTGAGACAGCCCCAATTTATGCAATATACACTACAGCAGTGGTGTTGTGGTTTGTTTCGTTTCTCAATATTACAATGGTAAAATGTGGGCAAGACACAGATGATATCCTCTTTTCATTGCCAAAGAGATTGCACGGCAGAAAGTTGTAATGTCTCCTCTCAGCCTGGTGTGTTGATGATAATACTTCCTCTCCCGAGACCATCCACGCAGAACTGAACTGGTCTGATGAGGCGAGGACTTCTGCAGGAAAACACTCATTTCAAAAAAGCCGTGTTCTTGTGTTGATTGGCCTTAATCCGCATGGCAGATGCCTTTTTAATGGTTTCAATTATGAGCGTAGGAACATGAAAGATTCTGCTCATACCCTCCTGCTCACACAGCTCTTTTCCCCAATTCGGTCTCTCAATTTTGCTGACAATTCAGCAAAAAATGCAAGATCTCATTGTGCTGGTATTAATGTCAGCTGTTAAAGACATGCAAAGTGTTGATAAGGTGTGTTTAAAAATTCATTCACCTCCATTGAATTCATCATCCATCCATCATTCATTTCATCACTGAGAGGCAAATGCCTGCTCGTCCTCAAAGGGTTTGATAGATTGGTCCATCTCTCTTTCCAATCAAAGCAGCTGTTACTTGCATCTCCCCACTGTAAACCCTGCAATCCATCCATCCATCCCTCCATCCATCCATCCGTCCATCTGTCCATCTGTCCGTCCTAATTAGAAGCATAATAACATACTGTATGATTACAGAATAATGTATTTACGTTATTATCCTGGCAGAGGAGGCCATTCCTTTGAGGTGTGTGTGTGTGTGTGAGACTGCAGTTAAGCTGACATTAGGTGTCAGATAGCTGGCAGGAGATGAGTGATGGCCCCTGTCCACTTCGGGGGGAACATTTAGGAGTCATTATTCCATCATTATCATCCTTTCCAATGACTACAGAGCCCTCCTCTCTTCTTGTCAGTGGGCTGTCTGCTGTGTAATGGGCCTGCAGTGTCCATTATGGGGCCAAAATGGACGCAGACGCACTTTAGCCACAGTCTACTAAGATTGGTTGCGGGGTAGGGGGTAGGGGCTAAGGATCATAAAAAAAATTAGAAAGTGTGTGTGTGTGTGAGTGTGTGTGTTTGTGCGTGTCAGCATCCAGATGTATAGCTAGGGACCTACATGAGCTGGTAGAGCAAACAAAAATGGAGAGGGACACGGCTGTCTTTAATCTTACCTTGTCTTTTACCTACAGTGATACCGAGTAGTCTTACGATAGCTGCAGGTTTCCTTCCAAGCTAGGAATCCATTACAAAATTCTTTAATGAAATTCAAATGAATGAAATCAATTCAGCTGAAACACTGACTAGTCATTTGTTTACAAAAAGCATTGGTGCAAAGATTGTTGATGAAGGGAGGTGAGAGAAAGAATGGAGGGGTGTTGTGTAAATTGTCTTGACTTTTTCTGTGTTGGCAGAGGCTTTACTATGTTTGAATGAAGAATTGCCAGTGGGTTTTTAGAATATACGGTATACACACAGAAAAAAAGAAGGTGCCCAAAATGGTGTGATGCCATAGAAAAAACCTTTCTTAAAGAACCATTTCTGCACTCCTTTCCTTAGACACCTGCATTGTGTTTTTGTTCATCTGACCTTGTATGGCCACATTTGCAATTGCACAATATATACTATGGAGGGGTTTGGTTGTTTTCCACATTTATGCCATCATCCACTATCCAATAACTGAGAATTAAGAACCTTTTAACATCCCAAAGAACCATATGTTTAATTGGGATATTAAAAGGTTCTTGAAAGGTTCTTTGTGAAGCCAGAAATGGTTCTTCTATAGCATCACTCCAAAAGCACCTAAAATAAGGGTGTGAACTGCTTCACACCCTTATGTCAAGTTTACAGGTGCTATGTGTAGCATTTTAGCATCACTAAATCATTACCACATTAATTTGGAGACATTATATCTATAATATAATGACCGGTAAACAAACAAAAGACCATTTGGCAAGAAGATTGGCAGCTCTACTGGCCTCTACACTGCATTTTACTTTGTGTACCACCGGGCCACATTTTGCAGGAAATCTGCTTAATTGTTTCATGGCAGAAAGGGAGGGTTGCTGTTCGGACAAACAAAGGTAAAGCTTTCAGAGTTTCACTCAAAGGCAGATGGTGGAGTGAGTAAAAGGCATATGGTAACATCACTATCAACATGTTTATCCTCTTCAGTAAAGCGAAAGAGAAAACAAATGCAAGCTGAGCAACACCAGGGAAACGCCAATACCACTGGTGTAAGGTAGAGGCTACCAATCGGATCAACCATGGTCTCATTTGTTTACAGTAATTATACCAAGGTATTGCAATTAATTTCATCATGATGTATTTATTTAGATAGACATGTTTAAAAATGCTACACCCAGCTCCTTTAAAATGAAGTGCTAGGTGCCAGTAACACCATATCCAGTTTTGATGGAACATATTCAGAGTAGATGTGCAAGGGTCCATGACAACTTGTTTCTTCAACAAGTCCTCCAGGTTGTTTGTTCCTACCCTCTAATACGACCTACAGGAGCGTTTCCAACATGATCTCACAAAAATATGTGAAATGAACACGACCTCAACGAACTTGAAAATGTTCCTCTGCCACAAATTGAATTACATCCCAAAGGTTGGTTAATGGTTAAATTTAGGCAATTAAAACCACTTTGGTTAAATTTAGGCAAGTAAAACAAATTTGGTTAAGGTTAGGGTTAAGGTTATGGTAAAGTTTAGGCAAATAAAACAACTTGGGTTATGGTTATGGTTATGGTTAGGCAACTAAAACAACTTGGTTAAGGTTAGGAAAATGGTTTGGTCATGGTTAAATAAAAAAAAAGATTAAATGTGACTCACGATTGTGAGCTGGGAATCGAACCCCGGGCGCCGACATCGTAGGCAAACGTATACACCCGTCCGCCATCCCCAGCCACAATGCCCTTATTTTCCACCATGCTATTTAATGTTGAGAGAGAAAATTGACAGTCACGTGACGTCGATGCAGACCAACGTAGCACACTGTCGTTATTTACACGACCGCTAGAGTTCGCTTAAATTTAAAACGTAACTATAGGTCGTAATAAGCTGCTTGTACAAACGACCTATGGGGTCGTTTTTTGGAGGACAGACTCTGTTTCTTACAGGGCTTTTGGTTTACACATCTTAATATCGCATCCTGGTGTGAGATCACACAGGAATATATACGCTACCTTGAAGATATTGATGTTGAAACATTTCAAAATGAGTTGATCCTTGTCAACTAGGGGTCGTATTTGTAGCTTTGTATAAAAAACCCACATGAAAGGAAAACAGCAGCTCCCAAGAAATGGACTGCAATCATAATATCATTTTTCAATACATAGTGCTGTGTTTATTGTAAAAAACACTTTGACACATTTACACATTGAGTCTGTGTCAAAGCTTGTGCAAGCTTTGTATTGCTGTCGATCGTGTGAGTTTTTGGGTGGTTAAAGCCAGTGCATCAGAATTCCACAGAGCAGAGCATTAGCGTTTCATGTTGCACTGGGGAATAGCTGCCAAGAATCCTGTCGTGCATCCTAGCTTCCGCATAAGAGTCTGTCTCTCTCTTTCTCTCTCTCTCTCTCTCTCTCTCTCTCTCTCTCTCTCTCTCTCTCTCTCTCTCTCTCTCCACTCTCTCTCACACACACACACACACACTGCCTGCTTTGGTAAAGAACAATGTCTCTCTCGCACTCTCCTGAGCATTCATGCAAAAAGCTACAAATAATCCCTCTCTTTTTTCCTCATTCCTTCTCTTTCTGTGACCTCCTCCTAGTTCTACATCAGCCACAGTGCCTCTCTCTCCACCTCTGCTCTCTCTGGCGTACTTAGATTCTCTCACCTCCTCCTTATGTTATTTAGTTGCCCCTGTACTTCTGATTTACAGTGGCTTAATGTAGTCCTGTGCAGGGAGTCAGCAGATGAAATTGTCATTTGTCACATTAATAGTCCTCCCTCTCTGCCACACACACACACACACACACACCACTTTCCCAGTATGACTCCATTCACCCAACGCCCACTCTCATCCACCTTCCCTTTCTTTCCAGCCTCATCCCTCCCTCTCAGACCTCTTGCTTCATCCTCTCATCCCTAATGCCTTTCCCCCCACAACCACTCTCCTTCTTCTCCGCCTCCTCCCTCATACCCCCTTCAGTGCAATGGTGGATAAAAAAAATAAATCTCTCTCTATATAAATATATATACATATATTACCTCTGCTCTTTTCCCTTCATGTTATCTGTTGCTTGTTTTATGTTTATCACATGTTCTTATTGCTTATTCATCGTTGTGCGTCTTAAAGCAATCATCAAGGCTTTGTTCTACATAATGCACACACTGCAATGCTTTTGTTTTATGTTAGATTTTCGCGGGCATTGAAATAGACTACATAAGTGGGTGGAATTATAAAGTGCAGTAAGAGAACATTTAATTGCTGTTTTGTACAGTACGCTCGGCTGTTTATGCTTAAATTATATGAGCCCTGCTGTGCAAGAAATGTTGACTTGAATTTTAAAGGCGGCGTTTGCTGTGTGTTGTCCCATGTCACATGAGAAATTAGACAATCCCTGTAGCGGATTGTGATTATGCAGCTCATAACAGAGATAGAGCTTGAAATTAAATGCAGATTCAATATTCTTCATTTAAACTGTTTTGCATTCAGCTTTAGATCACTTTATCGTTCTTTCTAACTGGCGATTTCTCTATTTTACATATTGCAACCTGGGAGAGGATGAGAATCTATTTTACTTCTTGGCTTACTGTAGCCACACTTATAGAACAGGGTCAAGTTAAGTGGAATGCATATTTGCAAATATGCATAAGAAGCATGATAAAAATATAAGCTGTGGTTTCCAGAGAGAAAGTAATGTTGATTCAGAATGAATTGGTGTCTCGTGATAATTGCACGGGTTTGTGATGCAATGCACAGTTGGTTTTAGTCTGTGTGTTTATCTGGTGTGTGAAATTGGGATGACTATCTTTATTTCAGCAAGCAAACACACATCAAAAACACTTCAAATCCAACTATTTTTATTTGTCAAAGAAATAATATGATAATATGAACTTTTTTATCTTTGCACAGCACAGTTGTATGAAAGAAGATTATTTTACTCCTCAGACTTGGATAAAATGTGATGATTAGCACCTCTTTTACATTCGTATTTACAGAAATTACAGCTATTGTTAGTACGCAATAAATACATGGTACTTTTGGCATATATTTTGGGATACATTGATGCATCGTCATACATTTTAAAGCACAAATAATGTATACTTTATATGGTTTCACGCAACCAGAGGATCACTGGAGGAAACGCAACCTCAATTCAATCTAGCAGTCATAAAATATTTACCACCACTTATAACAAGCAGCTTTCCACAGTCAATTTTGGAGCTATCGATGATTTTGAAAACAGCATGTAAATCTTTAAATGATGTTTGGCAGTGTCCCAGCAGACATGCTGACCTGTTCTAAGAGGATCTAAAATAGGTTTTGCCCAAAATACATGTATAAACAAACGTGTAGGGGAGGAGGGACCCACCACTGATAGTTATTACAAGCATGTGTCTTCTGTCCTTATCTTAATCTTTATCTTGCTCTGGGCTGTGTGTACATGAGAGAGAGAGAGAGAGAGAGACACAGAGAGAGACCAGAATAATATTTATTTTAGCCACATGGGACTCATTATTTGGGCAGCCATCCTACTGTATCCAATTCAAGAATATTGCTGACTTTGATTTTTGGCAGCTCCTACCCCCCCGTGTTTCCACTGCTATTCTGTTGCTTTTCCAAGTACCACACTGCTGCCCGTGGCTTTCCGATTAATTTGCTTTTTGAAGCTACGACTGTTACCTTTAGCTAGCACCCATGTGCTCTTTTATCTGCTATCTCATTTTTGTCCGGGGACAAGGATTACAGTTTGCCCCTCACTGCATCTCTCTCATCTACACATTATGATACAACCCCAATGTCAACTCCCTGCATTCTGTGATCTATTTCCAACTGAGGAGGCTCAGACTTAATCCTCAGCAGGATACATAAGGAGCCATCTTCTATTGTTAAGCCCACTTGAACACACTTTATGTAATAACATGCAGTACTCTTATTCACTCTTACTCAAAAAAAATCTTGTTGCATTTGATTATATTTTGAATTGTCCTGGAAAGCATATCTAACCATGTTTGATCTCTTTTCCTCTCCTCTTCTCTCTCCCTATCTCTATTTTTTCTCCTCATTTCTGCTTTTCCTTTATTTTTCCTCTTTCTATGTCTTCCTCTTGCCCCATTCATCTTTTCATTCTCTTCTCTCTTCTTCATCCTTACCCCATCTTCTCCTACACCTTCTTCCAATCCTCCTCTCCACCACTCATCCCTTTCCCACTAATGCCCTCTCCTCTCTCATCCCTCTCTTCTTCATTTCCTTCTCTTCTCTCTTCATCTGCCCTCCACCCTCTTTTATCTCCTTTTTCTTTCCTCTCTTCTGTCCTCCAGCCTGTGAGTTGATGAACCAGGGGATCCTGGCCCTGGTCACATCCACCGGCTGCGCGGCCGCCAGCGCCCTGCAGTCTCTGACGGATGCCATGCACATCCCCCACCTTTTCATCCAGAGGAACGGGGAGGGAACGCCCCGCACCGCCTGCCAGCTCAACCCCAGCCCAGACGGAGAGAGCTACACCCTGGCCGCCAGGCCGCCCGTCCGAATCAACGATGTCCTGCTCACCCTTGTCTCAGAACTGCGCTGGCAGAAGTTCATTGTCTTTTATGAGAGCGACTATGGTGAGTTGGGAGGGATGTAGGGGTTTGTGTGTGTCATTTGGGTATTTGTTTGACAGTTTGAGATCTTTGTACTAACAAGAATGGTGTGCCAAAATTGCATTGAGTGCCGTTTAGTAGGGACCTCAAAATTATTTTTTTAAACAAACATACAGTATATTGAATTGTCATAGTCAATGTTTACACTTTGTAACAACCAACATGCTGGGGGTTGCTGTGAGTTGTAAATGTATGTTTTGTTATTTCCGTGCAAGCAGATGATAGCCAAATTTATCTTATATAAATGTGATATTATATCTGTGCGATGATCTCAGCTCTTTAAACTATTCTAAATGTTCTAAAACCATCTCCACAGTCAGCCACAGACAGATAAAAACAACAGAGATCAAGCTGCTCCAAAAGTAATAATCATCTGTCTGCCTTATTAACGGCTTGCGCTTGATATGCTTTGAAGAGTAATGTACACCGAGTTGGAGATATGCTGAAAGAAAAAAACACAACATACACGTGCACACTGTTAAAAATACATCAATGCGCAGAGATTGTGGGGAAAAATAAGATCTCATCGCTGCATTCACCATTAGAAGCGTTCTCTGGGTTCAAAAAGTCTTAGTCTAATTGGCTCATTTGTGGCACCAGAGAGTGAGGGAGTGAGCAGATCGCGCTTTATGTATTCTCAGATATTCTCCATTTCTATTTCATTATTCTCACCACCAGGCCCCTGTGGGCCAGACCTTTCTTGACCCACATTTAGCGCTAGGCGTGGGACTGTGGACTGTGGCAACGATTGGCAACGGAATACAAGGGCAGAAAGATGAAGAGAGTATATTGCTGCATTGGCATTCCTCAGACGACACTCTGCCACTGCTGCCTAATCTTTTTACCACTTAGAAGAGTGCAATCTAGAAGGGAGCGTAAATCTTTTTTTTTTTTTTTTTTTTTTTAATCTCATAGAAGGATACACAGTACAGTATAAACTGCAGTTGATATAGTACAGTAAAGGAAGCCTCTCAAGGGAATATAGCCCCTCATCTCCCCCCATGCAGCCTCCAACCCCCAGTCTCCACTCCCCACCCTCAGCATTTATGCAGCTACTCTTTATATGGACTGTGATGTGACTTTAAAGGTGCTCCATCTGGATATATGTGACAGGGTGTTTCACATTTACAGAGATCTCTCCTTGGACTGGCTTTCTCACGTTGTTCTCTCTCTGTAGAAAGGGCACACTCAGCATTGTGTTGGATCGATTGAAACCCCAGCATGGGATAGGATAAGATTTTAGCCCCCTATGAGGAATACGGGGATCTATCTATCCATCTGTTTGTCTATCTATCTATCTATCTATCTATCTATCTATCTATGACATAAAACAGAAACATACATTTCCCAACTTGCACACCTTGATTTCATGCAGTTTTACCTTGATTCAACACACTTCCATTCAGTGAATCATATATTATGAAATCTTTATATAACAGCCCACTACCCTACAGTGGACAGTGACTACAGCCTTAAATTACACTGTAAGTCCTGTGAGAGGGAGTCTATGTCTAATGCATCAGGGCTCAGTTTAACAAGGCACTACTGGTAAGAAATAATGGATGGGATACCAGTTCTAACAAAATAGCCTATTTTAAGTCTGCTAAATTAGGTGCTATGAAGTCAGCACCATTGACATTTGTTCTCGTGTTACACTGTTTAACTCAGTACTCGTTTAATTAAAGAATGTAGCGGCTAATTAGGATGCTCATCACAGAACAGTCAAAATACCCGTGGTGCCTGCCTTGAAGCAGTACTACAGTGACCTACACCACCGCCCAGAGAGAAGTACTGCATGCAAAGCTGTGTTGGCAGTTAGTGTTTTAAAAGACTCTGGATGTTGAATTCAAACTTTACATGTGTGAGTACGGAGAAACAGTCCCAGCAGCTCGCTAAATGGGACACTTTGAATGGAATGAAGACAAATCCATGCAGGCTAATGTGACTCACATAATACGATGCGTAGTGTGTTAGGACCTCTATGTCACTTTATCCCCATAGTTGGAAATTGCAGGGTGGATTGAATTGCAAGCTGTTCTGAACATCTGCTCCAGTCTTCTTTCCTGGTTCTCCCATCACCTTTCCCCATCATAGCCAATATTTCAAAAGCACGGATCGGTTTTGAACGTCACATCACTTCCAACACATGCTGTCAGATTAGTGATAATCAAAAATGAGATTATGTAACTCTATTCGCAGCGCAGGAGCAGGAGCAGATTAGGCTCTCAGAGTGTGATCTCGTCAAAGCCGTCCTCCGTTCTCTGTTGTACTTCCTGCTCTGTGAAAAGGGCAGGAAGTACAAGACTCTGTGATGTCTCCTTCACCAAGAAGGTTCCTTTCATGATACCTTCCAGTGCCACAGCTATCTCCCACAGCTGTACGACAGCTTTTTTGCCTGAGTTTTTGAAAAGCATGCTGACTAGATTAGTTGACATATGGAATATATACAGTATATATATATAGGTTGAAACATGACTATACAAAATGCTGGAACAGCAAAAGCGTTGTGCTGCTTGCTTACAAGATATGAGTCAATACCAGTGCTTTTAGCAAGACAACAAACAAATGATGATAAAGCAAGTTGCTGTGTAGTACCATTCCCACTGAGAATACAGCAACATATCAAAATCCATATTTGTCCCACCCAGTACAATCCGCTAGCTTTCCCATCCAAATTTGATAGTATGTGGTGGTAAAGGAATCTTTTCTAATGGAAAAAAGCATGCAGTGTATATCGGTTACTCAATTGATTATCCTTTGTTAGCAACCATGAGCACAGCTTACAGCTTACTGTACATAACTATAACACAGGTATATACGATATGCTCTAAAAATTCTAAGAGTTCGTTGACATCTCAAGCATGTGATATAAAAAACACATTACTGAACCGTCAAACAGTAGTTAACATTTTGGACAACGGGAAGGCAGAAAGGCTGTTGGAGCTAAACTGTAAGCATCCTGTCAAAACTGCCAAGGAATATCTTGGTTTGTTAGCTGTATTATCAGTTATGCTGAGTGTGGGATTGACGGTCGATATGACAAACCATTGTGCTGAAGTTTTTGACCTGTGATTATCCAGTCTGTGTATCCCCATCCAGTGTCATTTAACTGAAAATGTGTTACTCAGCTAAATAATGGTTAATTCTAAGTGGATATATGACAATTCTGCCACTGTAATTAACACTGACTGCAGAAATGTATGAGACTTTTTGTTTCTTTTAGAGATTTGAGAGATTTTCTAATTTGATAAATTTTTCCATTTTTATGTGACTAGTGCAGTGCCCGTTCAAAACATGCCTGTTCGGAACGGGCCCATTGCTTGGCCTCCGGTATTGCTGCTTGCAGCTTTCTCGAGAACCGCTCATCCAAACAACTTCACACTCGACACTGCGCTTCCAGTCGCTGTTCGCTTGTTTATTCAAAGTTTATTAATATTGAACGTGTCACGTGTCCAATCCAACACTGCACGTCCTTGGGTCCCCAGCAATACATCCACCAAGTGTGAAGTAGATTGGACGAACGGTTCTCGAGATATGCGAAGGACACACATACAGACAGAGATTCCTTGCTTTATATGTAGTATGATGATAATTAAAACTAATACTCAAAGAATGTTCAAGTTCAAGAGTGCAGAAATGACAAGTTTTCCAGTGATTTTATCTTGCTTCCCAACCTATTACGCTTATTTCATGATATTTTTAGTCACATTATCTCACTACACTGGCAGATAATCTGTCTGGTTTCAATATGACAATGCCAATATGACTTCTTTCAAGAAATCACCATAAAACAGTGAGGACAATCATGAAACAAGAAACTTTCTCCAAGACAATTTCACTTTTAGTGTCATGAAACAAGTAAAAAAAAAGTCTAATTTGTTTTCACAAAAAAAAATCCTAAAATAAGCTTGATGAGTCAGGATACAAGACAAAATAACTTCACAAGTCTGTCAGTTTTTGCAGTGTTGACAATTTGACCAGGATATTTCACTTCTAAGGTCATGTAAAGCATGATTGCTACACTAGAGCAGCTTTATCAAACATTTAGCAGTGATCTTGGGTTGATGGATTTGTGAATGTGACATGATAACGCTGGGTTTTGCAGGGCTGCTGTGTCATCGATTTGCTGATAGCGCATTACTCTATAAAAGCAGATAGATAGAAGAGCTATTTGCACAGCCCCAGGCATCACACTGTAGCATTATGCACGCAGGATGATCCAACAGTTCATTATCTATATTACACTTATCTACACATTTATTATTATCTCTGTCGCATTTCATTGATGCCCTGGAACTTCAGCTGCTCAGGCTCAATTCAGACGCATTACTCAACTCCACTGGAAGTGTGGTTTTGGGTGGTGAGAGCAGCCTACAAGTGTTGTGGTAGGAGAGCACATAGGGAGAGTTTTCGAGAGGAACCCTTTTCTGTTTTGTTTTTTTTATCACAGCTCAAACAGCTGGTTCCCCTGACCTCAGGGGCAAAGTGTGGCTAAGTGTAGTGAAGTGTGTCGGAAAAGCCAATTCACTCAAATCTCCACCAATGCATCAGTGGCATCAAAAACACATTACTGAAACAACTTCTAGGCTTCACCTCATCTGGTTCCATTTGTCACTGTGCATTCACAAGTCATTTGGGTTGTGAGAGAGCATGTTCCATAACTTCTTATACAACTAATAGTAATAGCCTCCATATTGTTACGCTAGTGCAGCTCTAGAAGCAGGATAACACTGTATTATGACTGAAAAGCAACGCTTTGCCTGCCTTGAGGCAAAAAACAGTCAAAATGATATGGTAATCCTATCACAGCCCATTGCCAACCAATAGGCCCTCTAATCATGTTGAGATGATGCTTCTGTGCATCTTTCTTGGCCAAAAAGATAGGTCGTGCTTTTTATCCTGTTATTTTTTTATTATTATTGGCAGTCAACACAACAAACACTTCTCTGCTTCCTCGAAACAATCCTGCGGTTGATGATTCAGCCATGCTCTTTGACAGCGCTGAAGGGTGTAGCCTAATGCCTCTTCTCTTTATTCGAAAAGGACAAAATAAATTCAGTGTATGTCAAGAGCATAAAAGTTCTCATCTCTTCCACTGAAAAACTAACTTCTCTCAGTTTGTTTTCAAGTCCCGTGCAGCCCCTTGTGCACTGTGGTGATTCTCCTCAAGCCAGTCAGCGTGCTCAGAAACAAATTGAATCTTTCAGACGCAGGGCAGATTGTCTCCCTGTCTCCACATGTCTTTTCGCAGCATTTAAATAACGTTAGCAAAATCTGAAGATGTGGTGTGAGCTCCTGCGGTGAATCAGATGATGTGTTTTTACATGTTGTTTTTGACCGTGACCAGACACAGACCAGGGTCATGCTCTCCCGTTCCTGCAGGGTGCTTATCTTTAAAACCAACCGTATCCTTGAGTAGACTCACTTCAGGTGAATGGCAGCAAATTGAAAAAGTCAGTCATACCATTCTTTGTTTAAAATCCGACACACATGCCGGACCGTCTGGCTCACACCTATTGAAACCGTAGGCTACGGACCTTGAATACTAGATGAGAGACGCCTCTCACTGTTCAATTAGGTATTATTTTAAAAGATAAAAATTGACTCCTTTCATCCTTTCAGCACTAAAATTAAGGTAATCTTTACCACATTTACCTGCATACTAGTTGTACTGCTAATAACAATGACTTTTTAAAAGGTGTATGAGATATTGTATCTTTATGTCTTTGTAAAAGCTGTTTAAGGTTTGCTTACACAGTAGTCACAGGTCTTTGTATGTGAAAGAGAGCCAGCTATTGATTCTCTATGGGAGGGTGGACACTATCTGCAAACAAAAGCTTCTGTAAAATTGGCTTGTCATAACGAGGAGAACGTAAAAGTCAACCGACTGGCAAGCCTATAGGACAATTTTAAATGCAGGTGGATCAAGTTGAACATCAGTAGGCTCCTTGGCAGGCCTGGCTGAGATTACCTGAGCTTACTAATGACTGTGGAGCAGCTACATCTGTCTCTGCCCTCCCTGTGGTGGCTGGCTCTCTGTTAGAGGAGGAGAGAATTAGGCTGGGATTAGGTGTGAGATTGATTAAGCTGCCTTGGCTCCCAAGTAGGAGGAGGATCCTAATGTAGAAAGTACATTTATAACACAGGCAGGGGCTGAACATAGACAAACACTGAGGATATATCCTGGAGAGTCTGTAATAAGTCTGTAATAAGTAATGAGAGAGGTAAAGAGATGAGTAAGAGGGACGAAGGTTCTTAAAATGGGCAGTGAATAAATTGAATGACCTGAGAAAATGAAATAAGCTTTCTTAGAATAGTGAAAACACTTTTATCCAAGTACTCGCTGTTTTGATCCAGGCATCCCACACAACTTAATTTTGTTTCAATTAATGTAACATTGAGCCCACAAGGTCTATCCCACTGCCAACTAACTTGTCAGGTAATTTCACGGGAACTGAATTTACAGGTGACCTTCAATTAATTGGCTTTACATAACGACACAGAGAGAGAAAGAGAAAGAGAGAGAGAGGGAGAGAAAGACGATGGAGAAGGAGCATATTTTCATCTGTATGATACACTACCCATCAGGAAACCGATTTACCTCTGCTAGTTGTCTGTACTTCATCTCACACACATCTAGACAAATTCAACAGGGATCATTTGGAAAATGTTAATCACTATAACGGTGATGGCTTGAAGTAGGAAAAATAGATATTCCTTCATTCTTCTCCTCACTAATAAATGCCTGGTACCTGTTAGAAACGAAGAGACCATCTGGGTGCTCTTAGGGTATTTACATTCACGAGTGTAAGAGTGAAATAATTGATAAATGTGAGCAGGAAAACAACAAAATATAGTAGAATGCAGGAGGCTGAGTTACAAGCTCATGGGGCCAATTTCAAATATGTGCTGGGTTGATTTTTCGACCTGTTTTTTTCTGTTTCTCAGCCCTTCTGTGTCTTGCGTTATGAAATAAGCTACTGTCTCCCTCTTAAGCACGCAGCATTGCATCATTACAAATGCATGTCAGCAAAACTTAAGTGGAGCAATTGATTTTAAGTCCCTGTTGGACTTGTAAGGTGTGGTTGCATGCCAAAAATGCAATCACTGTACAATATCTTTGAGACCTTTCACCGTGCCAGAGGCTGTTGGGACAATGTGTGATAGACAGGCTACTAACATCATAATAAGTTTCTCTTCACCTTGTGTTTCTCTTCAGAAAGGCGTTGTGTATGTTTGTCGTCACGGGCAGATTCATAACACATAATGTATATGCACACACACACAGGCCCACACACAAACGCTACAGAATGCTACCATGGCAGCAGCCTTTCGTTTGTGCAGGAGTCTGATCACAGATGGGAAGAGAATGGCCTTAATTTGACTGAGAGAACAACTGTGATTAATTTGTTCACATTTATAGCAAAAAAGAAAGTTTCAGTGACATTCCCATTTTCATTGTCTTCCATACTCTGATTATTTATCAACTGTGTCATTTGCGCCCTTCATTGTAGGCCACGAATGACAACGTTCTCCCATCAGGAAATGCAGCCATATTGTTTCCATTGTATTTCATGTCCTCCTCCCATACCAAGCTGAGAGGTGGATGTAAACAAAGATGGTACAGACATTAACAATCTAACACTTTCTTTTTGGCCCTAACTCATGAAAATGATCATTGGTAGGATGAATATGAGTATGGCATGCGGGACTCATGTCCAAATATCTCTTTAAGAGTTTGCACATTTTGCTGTGATTTGCACTTGTTTTAATCAGAGAATGAATACTGTGATTATTATCTTAAACAAAATACTAGCTTGAGATCAGAGTATCGGTCTGCATTCAACTGTTGTCAGTGAAAAGTGGTTGGATGGCAATTGCAACAAAAAGGTTGTAATCGGTCTCTTCACCCCTGTCCCATTCCTCTCTCTCTCTCTCTCTCTCTCTCTCTCTCTCTCTCTCTCTTTCCTTTATCTCTCTCTCTCTCTCCCCTAAATGGCTCTTGTGGCAGTGCATAACACGCTCACTGCCTGATACATTTCAGATTTGCGAAAAATCTATATTGCATGCAATTAACTGGCTTTATTATTCTCAGAATAACAGTCTTTGCTTTAACAGACTCATCTCAATATTGAGTAAACACAGCCGGGTAGCATAGCCATTTCTCAGAGTTTTCCGCTTGGTTTGCGGCACAGCTTGACAGCTCAGTAAAAACCTCTGAGCCCTTTGATCATGATATGCTCATTTCTGCACTGCTCCAATCCATGAGGGAGTCCTCTGCTTTAGATATAACTTGGGTAAGATTGAGCTGAAAAGGATGTCGGAGCGACTTCATGGGGTATTTCTCCGTCTCTCTCTATCTCTCTCGCCTGTCTTTCTCTCTGACATCCACACATACTGTAAAGCAAAACGGTGGGAGGGAGAGAGAAATGGGGAAATCGAGAGTAGCGAGCGAGCGATTGTTAGAGAGAGAGAGCGAGATACTGATGAGAGAGTCAGTGAGAGGTTATGTTTTGATATCAGAAACTTTCAGAGCCAGATTTGTGTTCAGAAGTGACGCTTGGGTAAACATGTCCAGAAATCAGACCTTTAATTCCACGTTAATCCTCTTTTCTGCAGCCCTGTCCGTGGCTGACACGGTTGCCCCGTGGAAAAGCCTGCTACGGGTTTGGAACTCTGGCTTTGAAGTCAGATGTTGCTATCGGGGTCCTAGAGTAGCTGTCCCACGGTAGCCTCCCCTTGCCTCTTCATCGGATTAAAAACTGTTTGTTTGTAACAGTATAATATCGCTGTTGTTGTGTGAAAACCTCGCATCTCCAGTTTTTTTGTGATTTTCATGTTTAACTTCAATTGAAGGATGACATGGTTCGCTATGGGTTGAGAAAGTTCTACAACACCTTGAGCTTATGAAACTTTTTCAAAATCTTTTGGATTTTGGATTGGTAGTTACTGTAAAGTTGACATTTGGGAGACACAACAGCGACGATGTGATTCCACTGAATCACATTCAACCATTTTTGATTCATTCTCTAGATCTGCTGTGTAAATCTGATCTGAACTGGGTTATACTGGATAGAGTACATACAAGCCTACACAAATTACATTATTAAATAGTCTATTTAAACATGCACTGTTGGAATGTAGCATATTTGGCAGAGATGGCTTTCATAGAAAAAAAGTACATTGTAGTCCAAGGAAGTGGTGATATTGATTCATTCTTTGAGCTTGATGCATATATTCAGTTTGACACCTTAATTCTCCTTTTTTCCAATGTAAGACCCAGCTCTCATCTGTTTTCCAATATTCTCCAATATAGCATTTGTTTTAGAGTTGCCGAAAAAAGCTAGTCTCATGTGTCATCACAATAAAGCTAAATATTATGGTCAATACACAAAATTAATTGCAATGGTCCAGTAGAGGGACAGAAGGGAAGGATCCTTGATTACATTGTAAATCGTGTTGAGTGTTTGAACATTAGGAAGGATTGCTCTGTGGTCGAGCTGTTGCCCAATGTACACAAAGTAACAGTACCAAGGGCAACCGTACAGTGTTCCGGTTTCAGGAAACAATTTAGAGACTAGGAAGGCTCTTTGGACACAGCAAACCCAAGAGCTGGAAAGATGTGTGTGGAAGAGAGAGCGAGTTCGCAAAGAGTTCTGAAGTAGGAGAGTTGGCGAGTGGCGACGCTTCAAAATGATGAATGTTTTAATTTCAACTTTTGTTCTGCCCTTTGAACATTTTTATTCAGAGGAGAATCCAGCGACAACTGTGAGTATTTATGCTACCCAAAAATAAATTGCAATAAAACTGCGGCAGGAAAAATCGAAAGTTGTATCTCATTCTTTATGGTTTTCCTCATATGGTACTTAGTCATAGAGCTACTTCTGTTTGCCCCAAGGTGTACACTGAGAAACGGGGTCGATGTACCAATATGTTGCTTCACTGCTCAGGCCAGGTCAAGGGCTTTCTTATTATCCTAATTTTATGTTTTGGCCCTGAGCAGCTAAAAACTACATGGAGTTGCCTGGCCATATTCCCTCAAATACACCCACACACCCCTCTAGTAGTCTATTTTGGTGTGTGTGTGTGTGTGTGTGTGTGTGTGTGTGTGTGTGTCTGCATGCATGCGTGAGCCAGTCTGCCAATCTATGCCCCTGTGTACTGTCTATTCTCAGCTCTAAAGCACTGGGGCACTAGATGACTCATCAAACCTCCAGAGATACAACAGGAGAAAATGTGAACACACACACACACATACCTATATGCCCTCACACACATACACACTCACGCATGCACATACACTCTCTCTTTTGTCATCTCCTAAACATAACAGAGGAACTCCCGTTGTGGATGCAGAAACAGACTCTGCCCTAGTGGTTTTGCCTAACCTCTCTTTAACAATGCAGCATGACTTGGCACATGCTGGGCTGCTGCTCCCTCTGTGGCTGCTGGGATCGGTGCGCTTAGTGCGAGCCCTCTGCTGCACATCACCTTTGATTTGTCTGTGCAGCGCAGGCTCCTTTTAAGTTGTTTCCCGTATACTGCACACACACAAAGGTCTCTGGGGAGAGCAACACCTGCCTCCAATTTCATATCCTCTAAACCCCAGGAAACAGCGAGACAAGTGTGCTTGTTATGTTTTGTCGTGCTTTAGATCAGCAGCGGAGAATGGAGCCTACCTTGAAGCATTTGGAATGAAGCCTGAAAATGTTGAGTGCATGTGCAGGTGTTGACAGTACAGGTTGTTCACTTAAAGACTTGATGAAATGCTCTGGGAATTAAGTACTGTATAACCTAGCACCTGCCTAAAGTGTTATTCTCTCTCCGTCTCTGTCTCTTATTCACTCTCCTCTCTCTCTCTCTCTCTCTCTCTCTCTCTCTCTCTGTCTCTGTTCTGTCCCTCTCTCTCTCTCTCTCTCTCTCTCTTTCCCTGGCTCCTTCTCTCTCCTCCTCCAGATATCCGGGGTCTGCAGACTTTCATGGACCAGGGGTCTCGGCTGGGACTGGACGTTTCCCTGCAGAGGGTGGACCGGAACGTCAGCCGCGTCTTCACCGACCTCTTCAACACGATGCGCACCGAGGAGCTCAACCGGTACCGGGACACCCTGCGGCGGGCTGTGCTGCTCATGAGCCCTCGGGGAGCGCAGGTGTTCATCCACCAGGTAAGCTAGGTCGCAGACACTTTACTTCATCGCATGGGTGGAAATAACTAATTACAATTACTCTTGTTACTGTAATTGAGTAGCTTTTTATGAAGCTGGCTAGTTGTAAACTGGCCAAATGTGGAGTCATTCGCTGTGAACAGTCAGTTTTTTATGCAATTAACGTAATCTTGAACTCTGTCCTCGCACCCTTTGTGAATTGCATGGAAAAGAAAAGACAACAATGTTCTCTTTTGTAAAAAGTGACTCAGTAACTTTTACTGTGACTACATTTTAAATGAGGCACATTTATTTTTACTCAAGTAGATTTTTACACCAGTAATGTTACCTCTATTTGAATAAAATATCAGCAAAGTAACAGTACTTCTACTTTTTCCACTCCTGCTTGGACTGAAGGACCCATAACACAAGCAGTGATGCAGTCAAAAGTCAAGCACAGTAAACAAGCATTCACTCAGTAAAGATGATGACCCATGCACTGAACCACATATGGCTGAGGACTCCTAATGTGAGAGTTGAACAAACATTGCATTGATATGAAGAAGTAACAAAATAATAGTAAAATAGCATATAAACTTCCCAGTTTTGATTGGGGGCCACTGAGAGTACATCAGTGACCTTCTCTTGTTAAAAAGTGATGAAACAGGAAGTAACTGCCCGACAGCGCCCGTGTGGGATTGTGCCAAAAGCCACAGCAGTGGGCAGAGCTTCAATAGAGGTAAAGGCTTGATGGACGAGTGTTGAGGTACTGAATTATACCCTCAGAACCACATTTCAGGTGTCAACCTTTTCATCGCTTAGATCTAATATTATACGTATTCGTAGAGCAGAAACATTATTTTTACAGTGCAACATTCAAACATTGTTTGCTACACTGACCAGCAGCACTCTGCACTTATACAGAATCCCAGAATACAACTGGCTACCTCTCTCTGAGCTCATACAGTACTATTCTAACTTGGTAGCTGCTACTAACTCCTCCTCTATTTGCTCCTTCAACACAATGCTTGCTAATTATAGTACGGCAGCTGGGGAACTTAATGCATTCAGCTCTCCACTGTAGCCCACGATGATTACTCACAGCCATTCCTCTCTCACCTCACCTTGCTTGGTTTCAAATAAGCTTCCCCCTCCCCAACACAATACATAATAGATGAACCACCATGGCCATAAATGTCCTAAATAACAGTGAGTCAGCTAACAAGCTGATTCATGTGTTGTAATTATGATCAACAGTGTTACCTACATTCTCTTCACTAAGGTGCTGTGGCATGATTGAAGCACACACTTGGCATTGGCGCTATTGAAGACAATGAAAAACATGACTAATTGCGATATAAAATATAGCTGAGAGGCTTTTTCTGTGTGAAAATGTGTTAAAATTAAGGTTTTACTATTGTTGGCTTCACATAAAGAGCTATAAGCCTAAGAGTTGTTACTGCTACTGTTGTGAGTAGTAGATTTTGCTTACATTCCATTAACACATTTAATTTAAAGTAACTTAAAAGGTTCGGACCTTGACTTTTCTATGTTGCAGTATCTTACTGCTTACTCTTACTACTACTCTACTTATTGTTTTGTTAAACTGAAGGCTTATTCATACTGTATCATACTACATCTCAAGCCCAGCCCAGAAAATACAGAAACGTGCACATACAATATGCAATGTAATGTCAAGAATGTAAAGAATGCGATCAGGATAAACGCCTTCCATTATGAAAAAATATCTTGAACATCAATTTCTCGCTGAGGAAGACGTTAGTGTTTCATAATGATTTGTACACTGTGAATTCTTATGTGTGGATGTTCTAGTATTTTATATCACATATTTATGAAATGCAGTGTAGTGCAGTGTCCTTTGACTGCTACCTACACAAAAATCTTTCTTCTAAAAGTCTACTTTTAAGGAACAATTGGTTTATTGAGCCCCATTTTTGTTTTGTTTTTTTACTTTTTACCATGCACTGTCAGTGTTTTTGCTCGGTCGCAGCACCATGAGAAGGTGTTTTCTCATGGGGGAGAACCTTTCTACATTTCTTTCATGTCACTTGCCATGAAAGAAAGATAAACCGAAGCTTTGAAATATGAGCTTTCTTCAGGATACCAAAAGTTGACTTATTCATTACTGACTCACTTGAGGGAGATGAGCGTTACTGATGGAGTATAGGGGAGGGGGACTGAAAAATGATGCTATTTATTGAAATGCTATTCCAAAGGAGTTTAAAAAAAGAATATGTCTATATTTCCATTTTTATTGCATCTAAAGATCACTCAAGGATAAGAAGGCATCTTCCTTGAGGCAAGTGACAGCTATGTAATCTAGCTGTGTAGCTTGGCTGTCTTGGAATCACATGACACCAAAGCAAGACACGTGATATGTTCAGATGTTTCAGAGAGGTTTTACTCTTGATGGATTGCAGTTCATCTCTGTGGGTCCTCAGTGTTCAGCCCTGACTCATTTAAATCTATGGAAATTAAATACTCTAGAAGGAGACCTTAACTAACAGCAGGACAAAAAACCTTACTTGCTAATTATTCTAAAACTGAAGCACTCATAGACAAATACGTAAATCAATGCACAGGTTGTGAATACACCAAGGCTTTCAAGTTTCATTAATGACATGCCGCTTTGATCCTCCCCTGTACTCCCATGAATTCTGTTACAGTTCTCTCTCTCTCACACACACACACACACGCACACACACACTGCCAAAGAGGTGCACAGATCTTTTCTTCTCACAAGATTGCATTTAATCGTGCCAATTATATTCTTTATCATCCCTTATACAATTAACAGGAGGTGTCTGGGGGACTAAGAAATAAGCACAGCTTCACATTCAGCACAGTTCCCTAATGCTCCTGTGACTTTGTTAATATATTAAATGTGGTGAAGATTTGTTAATTCATCAAAGCTTCATTAATACCTTGGTAACTATCGTCACAGAGACTACCCACAACCCACCAGAGAGACTGTGGTGCTGTGGTGAATGTAAATATGCTAATATCTAAATGGAGAGTGATGATGATGCACTGGAGAATTACACATGAATACTTTCAGGTTGAGGGGAAAAAAGTGACAAAGTTGCCATGGTGACTAGAGGTCCACAGTATGCTGGATCACAAATCCATCGCCCTCGACAAATCTTTTTTCATGACGGTAATGGAAATTTAAAGAAATTCAGTTTATTAGTGGGATTAATGGTGTTAGTCATCTTGTCCATTTGTGAAAGACATGAATAAATATATTCATAGTGGTGCTAATTCTTTAGTATTATAGAAGCTGTGTGAAGTTGATAAGCTGTAGCAGAGTGTGGGTGCTGGTGCTGTTTATCACAGAAGCCTGCTCTCCTTAAATGTTGTTATTTTCTTAATTCCTCATCTATGTGTGGATACTGTCCATTCACATCCATTATTTTCTTTTCTTCTGTTCTATCCTGCTCTGCTCCATTCTCACTCATTCATCTCCTCTGCCCGCTTAATTCCTTTCAAGATAAAGGGGGGCTGGAGCATATCCCAGTATGCATTGGGCAGACAGCGGGGAGACAGCTTGGACAGGTCACCAGTCAATCAGAGGGCTAACACAGATAGACAGACACCCACATTCATGTCTTTGGGTAATTTAGAGTTTCCAATACACCTGCCTTGTCTTTGTCTTTGGAATGTGGGAGGAACATGCAAACTGCACGCAGAAAGGACCGAGGTGAGGAACTGAACGGCCCTTCTATTCTATTATATTCTATTCTATTTTGCTGTGAAATTGTATAAGGGACTCTCACTGTGGTCTTGTTAGCTGACCAAAGTTGACCTATAGTTTCAGGATGTGCCTGATGTTCCTGCTACAATTGAATTTCCCTGAATTTCCCCAAGGAGATCAATAAAGTGCTATCTTATCTTATCTTATCTTATCTTATCTTATCTTATCTCATCTGATCTTATCTTACAAGGCCATTTGTCTTCGATCGTCAATTGTTACATCAGCTATCAGACATATGGAGACATGCAGGAGCCATGTCTTGTCATGTATCTGTCATGTACGTAACTGACCACTAAATAGATCACAGGTCTCTCTCAGTAACATCACTGACTGTGTTCATGTTGTTCCTCTCCAGTGATGCATCATTAAATGAATTGATCAGATCGACTTCTGTCTGTTTCTGTGAGCCGGTGTCAGTATCACTGTACAACACTGCTTCACTTCCCTAAAATGAGTGTCAGTTGCCTCTCTCTTGTATGCTCTCAGGCCGCAGTCACTTCTCATCCTTTGAACAAGATGCATAGGTCATTGACGGAGTCCGTGCTTTTATGCTGCAATTTCTGGGCTCTTGTATGCTCCGAAACCAGACAGTTGCCATCTCTTCTCTGTCTCACTTTTGCCATGAGAGGATGTAGCAACTCCTGTCAGCTCAGTGCTCAGCTCATTCTTCACACCCAACCACTCTCTGTTTCCTCCATGATGGGGAGCTTCACATGAGTCACGCAAGCCTTTTAAAGGGCAACAAAGTGAAATTTCAGCTTTCATGTATCCTATTTCTATGTCATTGAATGGGTTGTATTAGTGAACATTTGCTAATTCACTCATATAAAATGATGCCCATTTGGATGCAAAAACTTGAAACATTTTATGAGTTCCCAAAGTCACTCTCCTATTAATTGTCAATGGAGCAGCTCCAGGCTGTATATCTTGAAGACACCCAAATTAGTGTTTTGGCTCTCCAGTTTCTGGCTTTGGGAGATAGTCATTCATTTTCACCAAAATTGATTAAAATGCTTTAAGCCATAGGAATAATTGTACTGAATGTGAATTCTGAAAATGAATGGCATTCCTTTAAAAAAAAGGAAGTCTAAAACTTAGCAAGTTAACTTCAAACACAAGTGTTTCCAGGGATCCAGTGATAGACCAGTTGTTTTGCTCTGTATTGTTTTTAAGTTATTACAAGCCTAATAACTAATAAGAAGTCAGTTTTCCTATATAGGATATGTCATACAAAAGTGTCTCACTCTCAGTCCCCATTGCTTCACCTCTTGGTGCTCCTGGGACAGTCGTTGGTGTTAGGGGAAACAGAATGGAGGGTGTCGGACGGCGTGCCAGCTCCGCAGGCCAGTTGATGGATGGAGCTGAGTGGCCGGGTGAGGTCCACCTCCTGTGTAGCTGCTACACCAAGCCAGCAGAGTGACAAGCACTGCTGCTGGGTGCCAGGAAACGTGAGAGGGGCGAGGAGATGCAGTGAGGGGTGGCAGGAGAGTAGAAGAGAGAAGAAGAAATAGAGAGTGAAAGAAAGAAAGAAAGAAAGAAAGAAAGAAAGAAAGCTAGAGAGGGAGGAAGAGAAATGAAGGAGAGGGGGCAAGAGAAGTAGGGAGGAAGGGTGAAAGAGAGAGGGAAAGACAGAAAAGAGATGGAGCTACTCCAAAAGAAAGTACAGGCTGCTCTAACGAGCAGTAAATCTGTGTGAAACAATAAGTGGTTGGATCTAAGGGGAGGGATAGCAGTGAAGAGGAGAAAAAGGAGATGAGTGCTGAGAGATTGGAGCCAAAGCCTGGTACCTGAGGGACACTAGTTGCTTAAAAAGGGAGGATTTTCTGACCAGTGGAAAAGGCTGGACACTGTTAAGAGATTCCATTTTGGCATGGGATATGGATAGTTGTAAGCTTTGAATTCATGGAGGCATTCGCAGTGTTTCAATCTGAGCCCTCTGAAACTGTGAATCCGACACAGGTTGCACATCTGACTTGGAAAACAGTTCAAAACTTTTTTAAAGGTTTATCATGAATTTCTGCCATAATTACAGTTATAAGCACAAAATGAGCTAAAAGGAGAGGCAATATGTTTTCCTGACATTTAACAAACACTAGATTGGACCTTCTCTGTTATTAAACTTATATGATTAAATCCCACTTCCAGAACAAATTAACTGCAAAATTATCTGATGTTGTTGTATAAAGCTGACATATAGCACAGACACAGAGGCTTATAATAACCGGTTTGGTAAAATGGTATGAATAATTTTCATGAACACACATTGTTCTTCATGTTGTTTTCTTCCGATTCTTCTAAGAAATCGAATATGACATTCAGCAGCCAGCCTTGGCTCAGAATCCCCTGCTTATTTTGGAGTTATTTTTATTCAGGAGTGGAAAAATGTCAGAACTGGTGATTCCACTATGGTGCATAGGGGATATTATACACTACCTGTCTTTGAGAGAAAATATTGCCATTATTCAACTTTGTCACCAAACCTCAGATTGAAATGCAAATCTTTTGAATTTGTCACCGTATGATAAAAATAGGGCTCTATATTTTCTTTATATTGGGTTTATCGTACTGAATAAAAGCAAATTTTAAAGCAGGCAGGCTCTGTAGAATCTGAGACTGTCAGTGGCCCTGAGAAGAGCCGGAAGATTCAAGACATGGAGGCAATAAATCGCCTCCAATCTAGATGACCTTGACTGGCCAGACTGGTGCTAGTGGATTACTGTACTGTGCTTTGTAGTTTCCTAATTCCCTGTGATAAATTGTAGCTGGCACTTTGCAATATCTTGCTTTACTTTGGGTGGGTGAAATGTTATAAACAATACTAATAAAAAAAAAATCTTAGCCTGCCTGGGTACAGTCTGTCTCTGCCACCTGACACATTCTGTTCAACACTACAGTATTTATCAGATTATTTGAAGTCGTCATTATTAAATCACTTACAATAGGATGTTCAACGTCAATAGGAAGAGGGCGACGAGTGAAGCAAATATAGCTGTTTGTGTACACTCAGTCAAGGTCTTTGCTATTCAGCAGAATTGTGGAATGAAACATACTTTTATGTGCTTGCCCTTCCGCAGCATAATGTCAGCTAGTTCCACAGTGGTGAAATTGAATGCAGGCCTTGCTTCAATAAATAATCCCTGCCATCTTTCCATATTGTCCACTCACTTTTCAAACGTTCTCTCCTGTGACCAAACATGGTGGTTTGGCTCTCCCTCTGTCCAGGAGAAAATGCCTTAAGGCAAATTTATGGTTTCTGCGGTGTGCCTGGTGTTTGCGGTGTTCACGGCAAGACCGTTCTCTCCACAGAGGCACAGCAGTTCATGGTAAATGCGGTAGCAGCGTGGTGTTCGCGGAGAACGCAGAATCTCCTCCTATTGTCTATTTTTGCCAGTTGTCAGCTGTCACTTGGCTCGATTAGACTTACTTTCCCTGGTAACCAACTAACATAGCAACCATTAACCAATCATAGCCTCTAAACTGACTGCGGCGTTTGCAGAGGCCTCCACAGAGTTTCATTTTTTGAGAGGAGCACGGACCTCGGCGCGGACCCTCCGCAGACCCCCTGTGGAGCTCTGCACTCACCGCACAGACCCTCCGCACCGTGAACACCGGACACACCGCAGAAACCATAAATTTGCCTTTACAGCACGAAAGCACAGAAGGGCCTTCAGAACGTTTGTGTGCACTCATTTGACTGCATGGCAGACGAGGTTCCGGCATTGGAAACAGATTCACTTGTCAAGACGCAAGACCGTGTGACTCGCTGATTAAAAACGGACCCTGCTGACACTTGAATGTGAGATGTAATAAACACATTTGCCCTTGCTAGGAATTGTGTTTTGATGCCAAGGACTCTTCCGTCTGAGTGTCACAAGCGTTTTTGTACTGTGATTTAAAAGCGGCTCGAGCTGACGCGCTATTATGGGGTGCTTTGGAGACAGACAGTGGCGATAGCTTTTCTTGCTGGGGGGATTCGGCGTCATTGACATGACAGCCCGCAGGGCCACAACACACACACACACACACACACACACATACACACACACACACCCATAACGTGTATGCATGACTGCCAGTCTCACATGCTCTTCAAGCGCATCATCTTGACATGAAAGCCATAGATGCCTCTTGACAGTTAGCTCTCAATAAAATGTCTGTGTCCTTCGCAATTGTTTTGTCAAAGTCAGTGAGTCACAGGTGGAAAACAGTAGGGGTGAAAAACGAGTATTTGAAAATGATGTCCTCTTATGTTTTAGGGCACCAGAGTGCGTACCATTTTTAGCTGTTGACGCTCCAAAAAATGACTGCAGACTTACGTGATGGACAAAAATGTGGCACGATTTTGAGCGGAATCTAATGAGTCATTATCTACCCTATTTTCAAACCAAGTTTTGTTCCTCCTTATTATCTGCAGTACTTCAAGTTGTTGTCATGCAGGGGATCAGGTCTAAAGCCATTTCGCAGCTCCTGTGTCTCTCAGCAGTAACAGCTAATATCCCCTGTGTCTAGACTGTCTTCATTTCCTGTGCCCAAGACTTTTTCTGTTGCTTACTGTTTTGTTTTTGCTCACTTTTACCCTCTGTTTATTGTTGCTCCACTTTCTGACAGTATATTATAGTTTTATGGATGGCGCGGAGCTTAATATGATGTGATATAATGTGATCAGAAACAATAATACTCAATCATTATATCCCTCTGAAATTTGGCTTGCAATGCATCCTAGCTCGCAAGGACAACAGACGGTTGACTCAAATCCCCAATACAGCATTAAATTTACACGATTCTAAGCCATGAGGAAAAAAAATGCTGGTGCATCTCTCTGTTGGATTGCTCTTTCAGACCTTGGAAAACCACTGGAGGTGTGTGATTTATAAATACATTTAGCACTTCATATGTCTCTTAAAGTTTTCAACCTGTCTCTGCTGTTTTTTTTTTGTTTTTTTTTTCTCACATTTGTTTGGCTTGTGTCTTGGCTCCTGGACTTCCCGTCTCTCTGAGAAGGAAAAGGGCTGCCGTGACCTGGAAGTGTTTATCCCAGCATGACTCATTACCCCAACACAGAGAGCATGGTGTTGGTGCAGGGGAGCGTAGTGCTGGCACCAACTGCATCCTCTGTGCACACACAGCAACTCTCACACACACACACACACACACACACACATATAGGTATATGCAAGGATGCTCACACACGTGCACACATACACTGCCCCACCCCTTATTCCTTCCCCAGATCCATCACTGCCAGTCCTGTCTACACCCCCTCCCTTAGTGCTAATGAGTGAGGCCAGGTGTAATTAAACAGCTCCAGAAGTATTTCTCAGCCTGAATTTTTTTTTAAACGCAACGGAAAAACACACTTGCAGCCACCCAGAAGATTCAATTAGACAGGCGCAGAATGCTAATGAAGGCCCACAGTGTTTTATTTCTTGGGTGGCGTCATTTGGAAGGGGAGGTGGGGAGAGTCTTCATTTTTGGAGGTGACAAACAAAGCAGCACTTTGAGGTTAGCCAGCACTTTGCAGGGGAGAGTGCAGGTAAAACGAGGACACAACAATAGCATGAGTGCATGTATCAAGATTATCCCCACTATAAACAGAAAATGATTACACTATGGGAATTAAATCACTTTTACTGATGGCAATATAGATCATTTGCAACAAACATTCACTTTGGCTGATGAGCAAGATAACGCCATTGATAATCCGTTCCAAAGACATTTTTCATTTGTGCTATGCTATGCTACAGCTTGATCTTGATGGTTTCACATATAGAGGAAAATACATCCATCCAAGACACCAGCAAGCCTTAAAGTTTGCCCAGATACAGTGAAATAATAACAAAAATAATACCCTTTATTTGTATAGCACCTTTCATAGACAACATGCAGCTCAAAGTGCTTTACATCAATAGAAGGCAGATAAAAAAAACAGATAAAAAGATAAAATATATATAAAAGAACAAGCAAAATGCATTGCTTTAAAAGAATCAAATCAAGTAAAAATAGAAAGATAAAAGATCACAATCAAATGAAACAGTTAAAATGAAGGCTAATTAAAAGCTAAGGTGAAAAGATAAAAATAGAAATAAATTCTCCATAGTGCGACTACACACACACACACACACACAATATGGCATTATGTTTAAATATGAACTAGTCCACCAATGTATGTCAGGACACAGGTTTGATTGAGTCATCAGAGGACTCTAGCCTCAGTGATCAGTAGTGTGAGGCCAGAGGTGAGGAGGTGCTGGGAGTTTATCTCCCTTGCCGTCCCGTGGCACTGCTCCCTCCTGGCTTACCGCTCCACCCCTGCCCCCCTGTCCTCTCCCCCTGACCCTCACTGCTGCTCTTCTATTCCATTTCCCTCACAATAACAGCATGACAAATTGAGCCTGCCAGAAAACGATCTATCATTGTCCTACATCTCATCCTCCTCTGCCCTCTGTTCTTTCCCTCTCCCTCTCCCTCTCCTTCTCCCTCTCTCTCTCTCTCTCTCTCTCTCTCTCTCTCTCTCTCTCTCTCTCTCTCTCTCTCTCTCTCTCTCTCTCTCTCTCTCTCTCTCCCTCTCTCTCTCTCTCCTCCTCTCCCTGTTACAGGACATTCCCTCTTTCTCTCTGTGTATTTTTCTCGTCTTAATGGTTTCATGTCTCTCCACACGGGCACTTTATCTTTCTGCCCTTGCCCCCCCCCATAACCTCATCTCCTTGTGTCTGTTCTCTTATTGCACTGTACACTTTTGTCTTCATCTCCATCTCTCTTTCTCTCTCTCTCTCTCTCCCCCCCTCTCTCTCTCTCTCTCTCTCTCTCTCTCTCTCTTTCTCTGCATTCTCTCACGGTTTGTTTTCAGCTTGTTTACCCATGTTTCTCTATATTATTATTCTCTCTATATTTGTTCTGTCATCTTTCCATTTGCCTTACAGACACATACATTATGTTATACAGTAGTTCCCTACTTCTTATGACACCATCAGTTGTCTGTGCCCTCCTGCAATGCATTTTGTAACATGAGAATGGTCATCATAATGCGTAGTGGACTTAAAGATAAGTAGCAGTCGTCTAATAGTGTTAGTGTCGTTTTGTAGCCGTTGTAAAACCATTTCAAATCATTCCCAATCCCTACCCTTGCTTGGGGCAAAACAATTTACTTGGCTGTGACTAAATTCAGCAACTTCATGACAGTTTTCTCTACAATAAACCGAATGTTCACCATAGAGCATGAAGAAAGTATAGAGTATAGAGAGAAAACAACGTTATTGCCTTTCGTGATGAGTAAATCCTACAATTTGACAAGTAAATAATAGATAGCTCCTTCTGTCTCATTTATGCATAAGTGGAGGCTGTCCATAATCAATTAATTGTACCTGCAGGGGGCTTCTGGGAAACTCAGCAATATTCGGTGGCAGTGAGTTTAAAATATTCAGGACAGGTTTGCTTATGCATACAGTAGATAACCCCGAACAGCACAGCACTTTGTAACAAAGTAGTTTACTCCAAAAAAATCTAAATGAAACCACCTCCTCAGGTGCATATTTCACAGGAGGGCGGAATAATCAAGAGAAATGGTTGTATATCCAAATTGTGGTATTAAAACTGAAACCAGGGCAGTTGGCAAGCTCTTTACTTGATGGATTGTTATTACTTGCAGAAGAATGAATCATCTGCTGAAGTTAAAGAGCTTTTCATAAATAATTTGCCTTTTCATAAGTAATATTTGAGAATTAAAACTGTGGTGTATTTGAGGTGGCAGCTTATCTCTTTACATTAATCATTGTCAGGGGACATTTTGAAAAATGAGAAAGGGCCTTCATGGGGCAAATAACTTCAACATTGTGTTACTGATGATCATGATGATCATGATGATGTTGATGACGATGACAATGGCGGTGGTGATGGTTGTGCTAGTGGTGACAGTGATTATCATAATGATGATGATGATGATGATGATGATGATGAGGGTGACAATCAACAACAGTGGTGGCATTGCAGCTTCACAGATCGTAGTAGTAAAGCCTTTGTGGTTCGTATAAATCCTACTGTGTTGTCTCACTATTCATCCAATTTTCATGTCAGCCTAAAAATACAACACCTGCACCCTACACTATAAACACTGGCACCATAAATTCATGAACGTGCACTTACTGACAAAGGTGGAGATAAATGTCACCCTGTCCTTTATGGTTCGGCTCAGTAGGTAAAGGAAATGTTTAATACAGTCAGGTGCACAGAACAAAAACTCACGTCCATGAATTCTATTTGTGTATTTCAACGGCGACACCCAAAACGTATTCTTGTCTTGACAGAGGGTGATAAACTTTGATTGATGTTTGTGATTATGAGACATGCTTAGCATTATTGAAACAGTAAACCTCTTGGGCACTTTTTATTTCTTCAGGAAAGGAAAATGGTTTACCTCCATAAAAGCCACCCAGTCAAGTCTATCTCATTTATCTGGTGACCTCTAGAGTTGTGTCAGAAGTCCTTTAAAACAATAGCAGAGCGGCTCTCTCAGTGTTTTAGTAAGTCAGCCAACAGTAGCACCTGAATGTACTCTTGTATCTCTGATAATTATTTATTTTTGTGTTGTAGAGCCTCTTGAGCCGTGTATTAGCAATTTGTGCACAGTACTGTAATTGATTTTTTTTTTTTGGCCTTGATGATTAAAAAAAATGTGATGCATATTGGTCTTGTAGAATTGGATATACAGTATCAAAAGACAGCCGCTTTGTCTGTAAATGCTGATAGCTCTATTGCTCTGTCTTTTAATCTTCCTGCAGCATAATATGAGATGCAATTATACCAAAACTTTTAAATATTGTTGTTGGAAAGTTCTGTCTCTGTGAAATTGTTGCTATGGGCTCAGGATTATTGGCCAATTCCCAAGTGGCAGACTCAAAATACTGTAAGAGTTTTGAGGGTAATTGCAAAGCCAACCACTTGGAAAACAAGTACTATATTGGTACCCAACACACAGCCTATCACAGTCAAAAGCTCTGGAGAAAATGTTCAATTAAATTACAGCCCCAGTGGAAAGAAGATAAATACAAACTCAAGTTCAGGTGTCCTTTCGCCCTTTTCTTACCTGTTTTTCTTCCTTTACTTTGCTCTTACACAAATACAGTATGTGTCAGTAGGCAAGATGTGCACATGCATATTCAAATGTTCCTTTGATGTCATCGTCAAGTCTGTGTTAACACTCACATTGCAAGATATGACAATGCATATCTCAAAATATGCATGATTATATCAGGACATTCTTGGTAGAATTAATACATTACATGTACATTATCCACAGAGGCATTGTGCAGTTTATAAAAAATAGATAGCTATTGATTTTCAAAGAATATAGCAACAGCTTGAATTTCATGAACCATTTTATGCAGGCACTTTTCATTACTTATCATTACGTATCTGTCTTATCTAAGTTTCCTCATCAAACAACATTTACAGTAAACAATTTACAGGAACAAACCAATGAGACATTTGATCAACTCATAAAATTGTAGCAATTTACAAAAAATTATGGATTCCCACATATCCGTATTCATGGAATTATGGATTCCTTCCCAATCATTTAATAACTCTATTATTTCTACAACAGGTCTTTAATTGCTTAGTGCTGAAACTTTGGCTGTTCTGAGAGGACTTTTTCAGGCTGTGGGTTTTTCATACGGCTGTGGGTGATTTTGCAAATGCACAAGAACATTTGCTAAGCAAATGAGAGTGTTGAACGGAGTCTTTAACTGATTTTGGGGGAAAAACCAAGCCCAAAAAGCTCTCTAGAGAGAATCACTGTAAATGCTAATGTGTAAATGAGCAAGGAGGCGCATATTTTCAGATTTCGCACTCTGCCAAGGATGACTCGATTGATTCAGTGTGCCAGCAGTTACTAGTGATCTAGTAAATAATTTGAGTCTAGTCTAGTCCTGCGACATTTGGAACAGATTCACCCCATCAAACCTTTCGTTAAATTTGAATTTGAACCACTGTTAGAGATGTTAAAACATACCACATGTTCCCTTGGCAAATCTACATTTTAGCTCTACCTGCCCTCTTGTTCACCTTTTGCCCAAGGTGGTCCCTGCAGCACTTCCTTCAGCTCTCTCGCTCTCAGGCTTCTGTGGTGTGGTGGTTGACCGTTGGCCTTGTGGCTGTGGCTGTGTTTTTGCCCCAAGCAGAGAAGGGGACTGAGAGTTCAGGGGTCTCCCAGGCTAGTTGGAACAGAGACATTCGCTGTCTCATCCCAGACATAATTGTGAGACCCCACCGAGCACAAAATCTAATCACAGTTACAACAGAGGGGGAGTGAGAATAAGACGCAGGTAATTATTGTTCGAAAACACACAGACTGGATGGCATTTAAAAACCACAGGACAAAAGTGAAGGTTTCCCTGGCCTTTATACTTTCGAGCAGAGTTGCCATATACTGCAAACTGCATTCAGCTGAAAATGTAAATGTTTGGGATGATAAAGTTTTTGACAAGTATTGAATTTAGCCAGTTCCAAGTTCTTTTAAGTTCATCCACAACATTAGTGAGTACATGCCCCTGCTATTTCTTTCTTTCTTTCTTTCTTCTCTGTCTTTCTTTCTTTCTTTCTTTCACTCTCTATACTGCCACTGCCCTTTCATTCTCTCTCTGTCGCTCTCCCTCTCTCTCTGTGTCCTTCTCTCTTCCACTCATCCTCTTACCCACTATCTCCTCCTGCCTCAGCCTGCATCTAATCCAGTGTTTACAGCAGTAGTGGGATGATAGAGCTCATCAGCACTCTTTAGTGTGACTGACAGAGTCGCTGCTGTCTCTGCTCTAGTCTATCTCCCACATACAGTGGCTTTGAAAAGCATCCAGAGCTGGACAATGGGGAGTGTTAACGTTTCAGCAGTATCTATTATAAAGTAGACCTCATGTCATGTCCAGATACAAACTGGGTCTTTCTGAATGATCTTTTGAAAATCTTTAAAGGGATTCTCCTGGAGGACTTGTGTATTTCTTTTATTCTCTTTGTCCACCATTTCAATGAGATAGTACAGACCCAGTTTGCTTTTATTTAATTGACATCCTGTGCTGCCTCAATTACTTGCTCACTCGTTTATTTGGTCACTCGCTCACTCTCTTAATCACTCACCCAATCACTCAGTCACTTACTTACTCACCCACTCTTTCACCCACCCACCCTATGGCAATATAAAGCGCCTTCTATTGTATTTGTATGACCACGATTCAAACATTTCAGATGCAACATGAAAGGGGCTATAGCTAAATCTGTGTGGCGGATTCCTTTGTGGTATGTATTATGTGTAATTAGTTCCACCCAATTAAGGTGGACAGGATTTCAAAGCCTTTGGAGATAACTGTCATATTGTTTTATTACGACGTCTTTGTCCGTAAGTGGCGGCTTCGCTAATACAGCCGTTCACACAAGAGGTTTACATAACATTCTTTTCATATGGCTGTTGTCTCACTTATGCTGCTGATGAGTGTCTTGTGATATTATATAGACATATGAATTACATAAATATGAAGACATTGAAATACATATTGCGATATATTGAAAAAAAGAATATGTTCAGGGAATGGAGTAGAGCGGCATGTGAATGTTAAACGGAAGGCGACACAAACATTGAAAGATACTGCAGATACATATTAATCACTATTTATAATATGCTCCCCCAGCTTAGGAAGGGCCAGTCAAGCATGCCATTAAGCCTGATGAGAGGTGCCCGGGAGGGGAAGGGTAATAGTAGTGCAGTGGGGCTTCAGGGTGGGTGGCAGAGGGGAGAGATGGATGAAGAGGAGGAAGTCTGCTGTCCAGGATGCCCTGTAGAATCTCCTCCAGATCCTTCTCTCAAACAGGCCTTTTCAGCCCCTATTCAAAAAGCAGTAATTGCATCATTTTTCAAGGCCCTTGCCTCTGTCTGACTCTGAGGCTGGCTCCATTAATCAAACTAATGGAGAAGTAAGTGATTTCAAAATATAGGCTTTGATCATGCACCCTCTATCCTCCCCCCTCAACTCCTCCTTCTTCTCAGCTTTAGCAGCCCCACTCCTCCCACCACTCCCCCTCATGCACTTCACCACATATGGAAAGGGCTGTGTGAGTGAGAGGTGTATTTCTGTATTAGGCCCTCTTGGGTTCCTCTTAATGTGAGGTTTTGCTTTTGTATATTCCCACAGTCCTATGGCTCTCCATCTTGATTAGAGTTGATTTCCAGTGTAAGAGAGCACCATAATGCATATATGTGCTTGTAGAAAATGGTCACTCTAAAATCATTGTGGCCTATTAACGAACAGTATGTCCCGAGGAGTCACAGTTCAGACACATTTATTGATCTTGATGAGAGAGATTAAATTAAAGTGCTCCTCAGGTATATTGAAAAGCTTTGTGCCAACTATAAAGCAGTGTAACCATTACTTGCGGCCACTACCGGAGCACACTGGCAAATTAGATTTCTTCCGAGCAAGCAGTAAACCACTGCTCAAGGAAAAAGTCTCTTTGTATCTGTGATGCAACCGCAGTGGTCTTAGGGGAATACAAAAAAAAAAGGCATGCAGACAGGGTTTATTTACATTTCACTAATTTATTGTCTGTACCATTGTAGCCCATTCAGACTTTGCTCTAATTGCCCCAGAGTGTTGTTTACTGGGAATTAATGTCCATAAAACTGTTGTAAAAGCACTTGTGGCCTTGAACAAGCATCATACATGCCATAATGGCACTCCTCTGGTCGTTGTTGCATCCACACTGCTGATTCAGAGAACAGCTCAAAAAAACATTTCATAAAACTCCACTTAAAAAAAAACAAAAAACAAAAAGAAAACGCATTAAGCACACACTATGTTGTTGGTGTTGTTGGCTATAGGCCAGGTCTCTAACATTGTTAGGGGGCTGTAGCTGGCAATGTGCCATTACCTCCTCCTCCCTCTCTTCCTTTGTAGCCTCCTCAGCTGTCAGCACTGTTTGGAATTAGCATCGTATGAAAACTTAAACTTTCATACTCCCTCTCTCCACAAACACCTCCTCTTTCCCATGGTGTTCAGAGAAGACGTGTCTTGCCCTGTGCTGTTGTAATTAGGATGAGATTCATGTTCATCTTTGGCCCAGCTAACCTCCCACCATTCCCTCTCTTGCTCCCTCATTTCTTCGTTATTTCTCTGGTTGTTATTTGCCTGCCCACTTATCTTACTTACTTACGTCTGATCAGGAAGAGTTTGGTGCACAGAGGCTGTCTACTTACTCTGACCTGTAATACTCACCAGCACTAAGAAGTCCATGATTTCTCAGAAGAAGAGAGAAACAGCATTAATGTAGACCCAGTGGGCACATTGCAGTGATTTATAATAGAGCTCTATTGAATGTTGGATTCAAGGTTGTTCTCTTTTTAGGTGAAAAACAAAGCATTACACCATGTCCCAGATGTACCTGTTTGTCATTTGTTATGGACTCTGTTCCTGGACCCTAATCCTTTTTTTTTTTATTTTAGTCTCAGCATATTTGCTCGGTCTTTTCACTTCAAAACATCTCTGTTTACTCCCCTGAAGTCTAGAGGCAAGGGGAGCGAGCACTCACATATGCCGAAAAAAACTTCTGAGATAATTTAAGTGCCATTTTTATTCTACTGCACATCTGACCAATAAAGTAACGTGCTCAAGTGAATAAAGTGCAAAACATTTTGTGTTGCCTATTTGTCAGTGTAAAAGATCCATTGAAAAGACTTGCACCTACAGTATTACAGAGACATCACATGGGTCACTAGAGCTGTAGACAATCACCGTGGAATCACCAGGGATTGGAAGACAGGAATAATCAAGTGACCATGCATGGATGAATGATCAGTTCAGATGAGTAATGTATGTCGCGAAAGATATGCAAAAAAGAGAAAATAATAAACAAATGAAAAAAAATATGCAACACCAAATACATACAGAAAGACAACAAAGTTAAGAAAATGCTTACATAAACATACTTGCATACATACAAATACTTATAAATTCTACAGTACTGGATACAGTACAGAGAAATGTCTGCAATAGGTCAAATATATCTGCATTGTGGGGACAAAGAGAAGGATATAGGGTCACACTGTAGCAAACGCCTCAGACACGTGTGAAGGCATATAATCCTTCAATTCCAATGACACTTAAGTCGGTGACTGTATGACCTTCAGTGGAAAAATATTTCTACAAATTGCTCCATGATGTACATTGATGAGTATGTGCAAGTGTCTGTTGGTTTTGTCAATGTATTGTAGACCACAAGGACAGGAATGGAGGTCTATCACATTATAGATGCTGTTTAGTACCCAGATATTTTCAGTTTCTAATAAAGGCAAATGCTATGCAGTGGGGAAAATATGTTTTGTTACTTTGGTTTTCACCACTCCTGGTGGATGTGTTTTTCACACTTTTAGACTCACACTTTTAGAAGTGGATTCCAGAGAATCCAGAAGTGTCAAGCCCTGATAAAAGTAAATAAAGGTCAATTCTATTTTCCCTCATAAGGTGCTACAGGCTAGCAGACATGGATTAAACCTAGTCAAAGACTAAAATTGATTTAAATTAGTCCTTGAGCCTAGTCTTGATATAACTGCATTTGTTGCTGTATATAATGTGATTAGTTATGCTCCAGGACTAACTGAAGGCTTAAATTAAGCCTCCAAGGAGGTAGAATTAATGTCAGGTTAACTACTCTGGTTAGTAGCAGTGCAGCAGAATGTGCTGTGCAGAAATCACCATTCAGCACCAACAGAGGCTAAAGACTGTAAATGCTGATTAGTCCAGATTTTTATTAATCCATGTCAATGTTTTTTTATATATATGTTCAAAATTTACATAGCAAAATTTGCATAGCAACTGGCCCCTTTATACGCTGTTGTTAGTAGCATCTGATCTTAAACTTCACAAAAATTGCAGTAAATGTCGTCTACATATGCTGCATTTCCCTGAGGAAATGCAGGTGAGTGTACTTCACTGGACAGACCATTCAGCTGTTAAAAAAATAAAAAAAGGAGTGAAAAACTAAGATGATAGGAGTGGATGCTACGCCGTTGAATCTTGCCTGACACTGTTCTACTCATCACATCCTGACTAAGCTGTCATATCTTAATACCAACTTCATTTCTTTTTTTCAGGTTCTCAGCTCACTTTTGTTTTTACCCTCCTCTCCTGACAGCCCTCAGTCGAGTATTGACTTTCAGGCAGTTTCCGCAGTATGAGTGTGTGATTGTGTAGCCTAAAGCAAGGATTACAGGAGTGTGTGTCTGTGTAAATTTGTGTGTGTGTGTGTGTGTGGGGCTATGTGTGTGTGTTCTTACCTGGTGGCAGTAGTGCCTCCTTGGAGGCAATGTGAGAAACAGGTCTGCAGCGCGCAAAGGGATTGATAGACTTCGACAGCCATGAGTGTTGTGCAAGGACACAGCACTGTAGCGAGGCACAGCAACTACTCCTCCATACCGCGATGCCGGGCGAGGACACTTGTGCAACCATTTCAACTTGTAAGAAGAAAAGAGGTCTATTTCTGGCTGTACAAAACCGAGCAATCAGTTAGGTCTAAGCTTTCTACTTTGCCAGTCTTTTTGTAGAACAAAACTGAAATAGCGACTAGCTGGGATTCACTTGCAGGCCATTCTCTCACAAAACACAATTATATGAAGTTTGAATTAAAGAGTTTGTAGATTTCGGTTTATCCCACTTTTGTAAGGTGCTATCCATCCTGCTGTGAATGCAGAAATGACTAAAGGGGCAGCTTAATTATTCATATGTTTCCAAATAAAAATCACTTACGTCTCTCTTAAGATGTGTTTTTTAGGGTGTGAGGTTCAGTATGAAAGAGAGGTCTGTGATCCATTATTCTGAGTTAATGGGCCTGGAATGGTACTGAGTGCTTTTATGGAAAACAATTATTGTATTCCACTCACCTGAAATCACTCAACTAATGTTAGGGAATGACGGCATACATTATTCAGTTGCATTCCAATACATTTTAAAAATCAGAATGTGTTTTTTCTGATCTGTTTGCCAGGATCCAGTCCCATGAATTACTGATTTTCATTTTCACCACTATTGGCTTGTCAACCTCATTTTGAGTTTTGCAACTTATGGATTTGGCCCAGGTGTCCTTAGGGCTACTTTCATTCAATGTATCTCATTGTGTCCCCTGGACCAATGATGTCTCACTCCTCAGCCTTGATCATTCCTGACCAAAAGCAGCAACAAAGAGTTGCTTTACTCCAGTGGGAATCCAATCAAAAAAAAAAAAGGACCATAGAAAAAATTTAGTGGGTTGGATCCAAGTAATGTTTCCCTTACATTTTTCATTGAAAAATACTGAAAGGCAGATTGTTTGTTCATGTATCTGATGCAAGGATCACAATCATAGTCACAACTGCATGCTATAAAAACAAAATCCTCATCCTTGTTTTCCAGAACATAAAGGCTGTAATGTGATAATGTGCACAAATAGTAACATATGCTGTGTGTTCTCCTTTTACATGTTGTTATAATAAGTACCCTAATGTAACACTACATTTGTTTTGTGTTTGTTGTTGTTATTTCAATATAAAATCCATGTTAATGTGTTGCAATGTGCTGCTTTTTACAGTACATTGACTATATAACTGCTTGTCCTTGTGCTGTAACTCTAGTCACAGATCAACAAAATAATTCTTGGTGAGGTAATCAGTTTCTTCTCTGTTAATTACTGTGGGTTATTACATCAATCAGTTGTGCAATAAAAATTCAATTGAAATTAACATCAAAGATGCACAACATAAATTTCCCTCAGGTGCAGTGGTTTACTTTATGTTCTAGACTTACCTAAGGGCACCTTGTAGAAATGCAAAGTAATGTATAGCTTCCTCTTTTGCCAAGATGTATTGTTGTGTACCTTGGTGCCTTGTTAAAATGCTAACTAAGTGTGAATCCTCCTGCAGCTACAGTACCCCTCCCTGCTCAAACCGGTGCTCGCCCACATTGTCACACACTTATTGAATTACTTGCTTTTAAAATATATAAGGTGTGTGTTTTTGGCTGGGCCGGCAGATAGCGTAGACATAGGTGACAAGCTGCCCAAAGAGTTGGTCTGTCTTATTTTAAGCAAGTTAAACATTTTGAAATGCACCACCAAATGTGCCAGCAGGAGCCTGTGATGCCTGTAGCAGAGTTTAACTGTGACACATTTACAAAAAGCACTTCTGATCGATTGCATAGAATAATTTGCTAGGAGTCAGCTAGCCACTTGGCTAGCTAGTTATCTAGGCTGTAATTATTAAAATTTACCTAATATTTAAAATTGAGGCATATGTGGAGCAGTGGCCTCTGCTGACGAGCAGATCCATCCTCTGTTCTCTGTATTTGCTGTGAGCAAAGCATGGCAAGTGACAGGCGAGATGGAAAAAAGTAAGAGGGAATTAGCGTTGGTGAGTGGGTAGCTGATGAAGTGGTTAACCAGTTGACTTGTTTTGACAGTAATTGAGTAAATGAGGGGGACAATGTGTTAATAGCATTATGCAAAAGTGGAAAAAGTATTGATAGCAATCACATGCCAAATGTATTAGGTTCTGATGAGTACAATCAAGGCTAATAAAATGTAGTCATGTAATAACACAGTTCATTCACCATGGAACCTGAGTGGCCCAGCCACCACTGTGCACATCTAGTCTTGTTAAATGGCTAATATTCAAGCAATAGTGTGACTCATGCAATACTGATGTCATCAGGTGAAGGTCGGTGGGGTTTTGCAGGTTTGACAGGTGGAGAGTATGGGGAAATAGGGGGAGTATAGGGGAGAGTAGGGGGAAATTCATATAATAGCAACAGAGGGATGTTGGTGTGATGTGTTGAAATCCATGGCAACCAAGTTGACAGTTGCATGATGTGAAAAAATAGCGGGCTGCTCTAAAACCCTCACCCTGAAGGTCCTTATGATCTGTCTGAATGCCTGAACTGAGGAGGCTGTTCTGAGGTTTCTGAACGCTTCAACCTTTGCTATGGTATTCATAAAGTTTCATACCTAGTTTTAATCCCCTTAGTGAGTCTCAGAAATCTCAGTGACAAATTCCAGCTCAATACACATATAACAGCCCAGGGAGGGAATATGCGTATTATATTATATTATACATATAGAGACACCAATTAAGGAGTAACCAGTTCATCATTTTAGATGCCAACAATGCAAAATGGGCAATTGTACATTCTGATAATACTCAATACATACACACACTGTATGGCAGCCAAGCACGCCCCTAGACTACCTCTAATTTTAGTTCATATGTTGAGGCTAATGTGCCAACTGGTGAGTCTACCAGTGGGGGCATTAGCTATTCCACTCATGGCTAGTGTTGGCCTGTGGGAAGCTAACCGCACGCTGAGAGGAGCTTGCAGCCTTAGTGGCACGGCAGATGGGAGCAGTGATTCTATTTTAATGTCACACACGTGTGCCATCTTCTGGGGAGGGCTGCATGGTCTGGAATACTGACAGGGGAAGGTCAGGAGAGATTTGTTATCAGATGTTGGATATCACTAAGGGTTATAGATAATAACCTGAGTGACAGAAGCCTTCCCCTTGGTTTCATCAAGTGCTGTACCTTTTCAGCATCAAGTATTGCTTGATGGGAGGATGGTAGATGGGTGAATCCAAAATATTTGACATGTTTTGACATGACATGCAGGTGTGAATTACCTGTATGTGCATGTCAACATGTATGTTTGTGGCAAGGCATGCTTGTCTGTGCCAGCCTAAAGGTGTACTCCTCTGAGGGCAGTTGGCACCTTTGTGTTCTCCTCTGTGTCGATGGAGCAGATGAAGTGGTCTGAAGGTGTGTTTCCACAGCAACCGCACACCGTCTGTGGCCAGGCTGGGGTTCCGAGGGACTATTGTGAATATTTTATGACAGACCTCATTACTCCTCCCTTGCTTCTTTGTGAGGGCCTAGCACTGAAAGAACATGGAAGGTGTGACAGCTCAAAAAACCTTTTCACTGTCCACCCCTCTTCAAATTACTGCCAAATACTAAGCCTTTCTATGAAAGGCACCCACTTCAAACAGACAGAACCCACTGGTTGCTATGCACCCAGACCTGACCTTAAAACCATGGTGCATTTACTAGTAGTGATGAATCCACTGTTATTGAGCTCGCACACACAGAGCGAGAGAGAGAGGGAACGGAGAAAGAGAAAGAGAGAGTGTGCTAAGCGCAAACCTGCATTCTGAGTACTTCAGTGATGACAAAATTAAACAACCTCTGCATCACTGTCCTCACTTCATCATATACAAAGCTTTCTTGGCTAACGTCATTCTCTATTCCTCCTCTGAAGTGTGGCAACAAACACCAAACGTGCCAAGATAGATAGATAGATAGATAGATAGATAGATAGACAGATAGAGAGAAGACACATGTACAGTTTAATAAAAGACAACCTTATGTTTGCTGCCACATGAGCAGATCCATTAAGACTGTTTTTGATTTTTCTCAGTGTATCCATCACCAGATGCATTAATATGCTGTGTATTGTCAAATATATTTTGCAGACTATAGCTAGTAGGGTTTTGAATCTCATTCAGGTTATGAAGGAGCCTCATTCCAACAATGACAATCTTAATACACTATGATAAAAGGTCTTTTCAGGTGTTACTTAACTGCTTCTTGTTGGAATACGATCTTGCAGCCTTCATGGTGAGGTAAGCTACTCAACCTTGTTTAGAGCATTAAACCATCTTAGCAGGATTTCCATTAACATTTACAGAACTTACAATAATCTATTCATCTCCGATGTCATCTTTTTCATGCCACTGAAGTACATCAAACTACATTCAAGGGTGTATCCATATTGATGCAGTTATCTCTATTGTAAATAGCAAAGGGCTAAAGATTTGTTGCTCTGGTTACAATCAAACTAATGAGAACATTTATGATCATTAAATCCTGCATGCTTGCATTAATCAGAAGGTAATCAAAAACTTTAATTACATTAAAAGTGCTGTCTTCTACAACCAAATGTAGCCTCACTAGTTTTTAAGCGATCATTCAATTAACAGCAAACCCAGTCAGTAAACAAATACATTTGTTGAAATCTTTCTCCAGCTGGGAAGCAGGGTGCTTATTCTGTCACATGGTTGTAGTTTGTTGATTGCAGATGCATTGTATCTAGATCATTATCTAAACTGTATGCTGCTTGGGAGGAGTGGTGATTTGCTTCGCTTGCAAGATCTAACAAACACTGTAATGTTAGCAAATGAGAAAGTCCTGATCATAAGATAAATAATGTGTGTGTGTACATGTGTCTATAAGCAAAGCATAGTCTTTTATCATTGGTGCTAGATTCATCCTAAATTTGCAAGGACAAGCTATATTCCAGCACAAGGGAAATACAATAGGTTGAAGAAATAATCATGGTGATGGTGTATAGCTGATGCTGCAAGCAAACAGCTTATGAGCCCAAGTTCCAATCCAAGTATCAATCCAAGTACAACACAGTTTAAATAGCAATCTTACCTTAAATGTATTCACTCATTGATTAGGAAAGCTCTTTAAGTAATTTAACAATGCCTTGTTATTAATAAGAAGAGCTACAAGATAGTATAGATGGCACTGTTGATGGAATTAAAGTCCCTGATTACGTTCTAATTACTACAAGCACAATGAATTTAATTATCAAAAATGGTCTCATTATTTTGGTTATAATGAGAGCAACAAATCATGTCAAATCATAGTCTGTTGCATCTAACAAGCAATAGTTACAGATAGATATGAGATAAGAAAGTTATATTTGTGGCCTTGCATGCGCTTTCCCATGTTATCTTCAATCATAGGCTGTTGTTAATTCATGAAGGATACTTGTGTATGGAACATAATCACTTTAAATCACTTTACATTTTTGGTCTGATCTGTAACAGTTCTATTTGGCTTCTTTCAAAATAATTACTGTAGATAGATAGCAAGATAGATAAATAGATGCATGCATACATACAGTACATACATGGCATCAAGAGTTCAAAATATGTCTTTGCACCAACATAATGAACATGTGGTAAGTGGCTTAACAGGTGGCAGTACAAAATTCCAAATTGGCCTGTCAAACTCAATATATATAAACAAAATATCACTGAAGCGAATATCATTAAGTTAATGTTGAGAGTTTTTGCATTCAGGAGACTCGTCTTTAGTTGTTTGAAGCTCGCCCAAACCTCACCCCCCCATTTTCACATATGCTTCAAATCCTCCTAACTGCAATTCCTCTCAATCTCTTTTCAGCTGTCATGCTTTTAAATTTAAGTTGGCATTTTCTGGCTGTCTTTGTGGCATTACTACTGTATAAGAACATGCCTGGGGGTACTTTGCTTCTCTGATTATAGATCTTACTGTAGCCAGGCCTCAGCTCTATCAACATTATAGAATATTCCTCAGATGTCACTCCAGCCTCTTGTCTATGCCTCCTTCTAAACCATATTGCTCTCCAGAGTTTCACTGTTACATCATCTGCTGAAATGAATGGAAATAAAGAAAACACATAAAGCTGAAATTACACTGCCAGGATGTCGATAACATTTAAGGTCTCGAATGGATTTTGAGGCTTTGGTGTGATAACAAATTTTAGGCAAGGGGGAAAACCCTTGCTTAGTTCAAGTGAAATAGGCCTATGTGCAATTAGGAAAGGCATGAGCAGGCAAAATAATGTAGGAATTGTACTGGCACACAAGGGGCTTTTGTATTTAAGAGCTGCTAGTCTTGAATCCTAATGAGAAACTCCCTTAAGTACTGTAAGCGCAGTAGGTTTTGTGTCAGCCCATTCCAATTAAAACCTTAATTCACATTTTGAATGCGGAAATGTAAAGCACATTTGCCAGTCAAAAATAAGGGAGAAGCCAAACAAACCATGAATGTTGGGAGTCCATTTTGTGTTTTCCTGTTTATTAGTCTGTATTTTCAAATTCCAGGAAGTTCAAAAGAGTGGCCAGTCTCATTTTTAGCTTTCTCAGATTGATGTGGGAGGAAGGGGGAACAATGATTGACTTATGATGGTGACCTATAAATTAAGCACAGTGTTCAATTTGTCATGGCAGCTCTTAAACACATCAACACTCAGGCACAGTATGTGTTACTTGTCACAGCAGTGAGGTTCAAGAGCAGCTCACAAACCTCATTCCGCATTTAGCTTACTGAGGCTGTATTCCTCGAGTAACTAAAGTTGTTTACTTGAGCTATTTCAAGAGTTGAACTGGTTCTGCACCTCTCAAGTGCTGGGCTCTGGTGTGCCTAAGGCTTCAACAAAACACTGCATCCCAGCTGGTACACATTAACTAACCCACACTACTTGACTTTGTCATCTCCATTATGGCATCTGACAGTTTTTGTCTGGAACAATGGATGCAGTTCAAGGAGCTGTCTTCTCTTTTGAACATCATGGTTATTCTTCAAGGCAGACAATAGTTTCCACTGTCACATTTTCCTGAGGACCAAAAAGACATTATCATATTTGAATAAATGGATTACTCACACACAAAAGGATTTCGCTGATTTTCCCACCGTACAGATTACAGCTCTCTTGGTTTTAATGTATGGAGTTGTGGTGAATTGTTGTGCCTATGCTGTAGATCCTCAAACCACGTTTGACTGATGAAAGAATGTCAAGTTATTTCTCTTATCATAGCAAACATTTCTTCTGTGTTATTGTTTGCTTTCCTTCAAAATAAATATCTCAGTGAAGAGTTGATTCTGAGTTGATTATATATATGTGAAAACATCATTCTTGCACCATCTGCAAAATGAAAGACTTTGGTACTTTGTGCATTGACAGACAGAAAAAATAAATAAATAAATAAAAAGTGAAATTATGTGATGCTAAAACTCAAACACTGTTATTAAAAAAAACACAGGTTCCATTTACATATCTTGACATAAAAACTGTTCAATATTCTTTGCTGACACACACCTACACCCCCCCCAACCACACACACACACACACGCACACACGCACCTATGAATCTACAGTTTAGCTTTCACTTCCATCTATCTGCTTCTTCCATCCTCTTGTTCACCTTTTGCCTCAGGTGCTCCCTGCAGCACTTCCTTGAGCACTCCGGTTTCCTTTCTCTCCAAATCTTTCTTTGTTCCACACCTGCAGACAAATGCATACGCGCATGCGCGCACACACACACACACACACATACTAGTACTTCTACCTGGTGCCTGAGGGTTCAATGAGATAGGAGTGAGATATCTCCTTTCTTCTCTACCTTTATCACATTTGAATTGTCCTTTATGATAAATGCCTATACTATATGAATAACAATAAAAATAAAATAGTTTATGGGCATAAGTCGCCAATTAAGTGAGCTGCTTTCCGTTCCTAAGCTTGTATTATCATTACAAGTTTAACCCATTAGAAGAAACTATAACAGTTCTGCAAGAGATGGTGTGAAACCTTCAACCACTGTTCAACAAACCTGATGTTGATCATCATTTCTCATACTACATATGAACTGGCAGTTGCCAAGAGCTCAATTGAAAACCTTATAGATGAAGCCAAATGCCTCTGTAATGCAACGGACTGCAAGAGTCTCATTAACGCCAACCAGCCAGATTAATAACAGATTACAGTAACACATTCAACCACGAAATGCAGGAAATGAAGTTGAAGAAATTCAAAAGAGACATGATGGATTATAAAAATGAGCAGCTTTATCCCCGGCTGTCACGTGACCCACAGCAGATGCGCAGGAGACACACATCTAGCGACTGGTCGAGCAGTTCAGCCTGTGAGAAGTTTAACAAGCAGCCAAATGTTTTCTTGTGGAGAAACACAAGAAAAACACCCTCATATCAACAGCAGATCATTGGAACAAATCCAAAAAATAAGAGGATACCAGGATGCAGGAGCAGAAGGGGGAAAGGGCCAGCGACCCATGCACCAAATTATCATTCTGCTTCCAGAGACAGGTCTTCATCCTGTCCTCGAATGAACTACTACCCAAACACAAGTACACTCCACATTGGTCTTTTGTCCCTAATTTATCAGTCCCCCAATTTGATAAAATTCAGTAAATATTTAGTAAATCAAAAAGCACCTTTATTCCTCAAATAAACCATTTAATCAATGCTTTCTGCAGACTGGTGGAAGAAGAGGTTAATGAAAGATTTTGCAATCACAAATACATACACATATGTTAAAAAATAAGAGAAATGTTCAGAGATGCAAAATATTATGGAAAATAAACCTTCAATCCGTTTGAATCCTTTGAAGGTGATTGTCCAAAATGGGCTTGAAAACAACTGTCTTTCTGACAAAGAGGCCAAGTTTCTAATCAATAAGTTTCCAATCATGCCAATGATATATTGCTCACCTAAATTAGATAAATCACTCATAGACCCATCCTAATTTTTTCTGGCAAAGAGAACATTTCAGAATTTGAGGTCCATAGCTTCTTGGTATGAATGTGATTTGATTGAACTAAATGGTTTCACCAGTGACCCACAAGCACCTTATTTAAGATAGAGGTGGACCATGTCTTGTTGTCGGTCGAATGCGACCCCGTACTTTTGAATTGATTAGAATTGTGTGTCATAAAATGTATTTTGTGGAGTACAGTGATCAGCTTTCTTTGGGCTAGCCCTATTGCCTACATTTAGAAGGAATGAGATGATTTGACTCCAAGCTCCTGGGACACACATCTCGTTGTTTTTGCACCACTGAATAAATCCGAAGCGGGTCACTAAGTCCAGCAGCTGTTTGGTGTATGATGGCATCTCCATCAACAATGGTGGGCTATCCATTTGAATTTAAGGGCGGTTTTGAAGGCGTATGGCCTCCCTCTTTAATTTCAAGTAAGAGATGCAGCATTTCAACCGTGGAGGTAAATATTGCTCTTGCACTCACTGGGGGCCTCTTGCAATTTGATGAGATCAATCTGGAAATGAGGGAGCATTAAAATCAAATCATGGCTCTTCCAAGGTTAGAAGATCGATTGGCAGCTTTTGGTGCGGTGCTACACACTAGCTATTATTGATGAGCATGGTGTTGTTGAGTAAAAATACAGCAGGGCTCTGCCAGTTATATGTTAGGACACCATAGAGTTATCAGTCTTCATCGCTTTGTGTGAAAGGGATTCATTTAGACACTAATGATAGCAATTTGCAGGAGGAGGCATGCATTGAGAGGTAAGCATGACAGATGTCAAATGTGTGCAGTCCTGTGACAGGTGGAAGAGCTCTATAATGAAATGGTCCGTTTAACACCAAGGTTGGTTATTTTCAACTGTACTGAGTGGTGTTAGGGCACTGTGACTGGCAGACAGTGGGATACCTGAGGGCTAACGGAGATGGACTATTGAAGGCTATGTGGTTCTCATAATTCTCTCTCTCTTTCTCTCTCTCTCTCTCTCTGTCTTACTCTCTCTCTCTCTCTCTCCCACCCCCCCCCCCCCCCCCCTCTCTCTCGCTCTCAATCACTGCAGGCTGTGGAAACTAACCTGGCATCGAAGGACAGTCACTGGGTGTATGCCAATGAGGTGAGGCCAAACACAAACACACACGCTTTATACAGCAGACTCGGAGAATTTCAACCTCAGAGTCAGGTTGCCCCCTTCTTCTGTCAACGCAGAGTCTCATATGCTGCCAAGGCACGCAGAAACAGATGAAAACCAATAATGCTGTCACTCTGTACACTTTCATATTCACTCATATCACTGCCCAAGGGACTGGGCTTTCATTTCATATTGTATAATTGCATTCCTTTTGACTGTTGATGTTAGTGTGTCTTTTCCTCCTCTGTACCTGTTCTTTGAGTATCTGACATTGACCTAAATGGTCTTCTAAAGTGGCTATAACAGCACAAAATGCAGAGGCACTTTGTGAATACAAAACAGTGGACTCTCTCTGGAGCCTTAGTGCCTCAATGCTGCATTTGCATTGATTCAGGGTGATTTGGAGATAAGAAGTGGAAGTCATTTGATTGGCCCAGTACTAAAAGCACTGGATGAAAGACATTAGATAAAAGGATGTTCCCAGTTGCTTCACCTGGAATATTAGCATTGCCGTGCTTTGTAGGAGCTCTCTCTCTCTCTCTCTCTCTCTCTCTCTCTCTCTCTCTCTCTCTCTCTCTCTCTCTCTCTCTCGCATGCACACACACACACTCACACACATACATGCACACGCATCACTGTGTCCATGCATCTTCATGAAATATTGCACATGACTAATAGCAACCTTTTATCTCAAAATCTGGTCAACATCCTAAACACAAAATGTATTGATCCCCCACTAATAAGTTTGATTTATGGTATGTATGTACCCCAGATCATCATCCTGTTTAGACAACATTCACAGTATTATTGAGATAGTTCAGGGGAAAAAAATGAAATATAAAATTGAAATATGATTCTAATATTGAACAAACGATGATCTTGCTTGAACTTGCTTAGCAAATTGACTGCTTCAATAAATAACTTGTGGTCCAGCATTGCAGCATCTTTCAATGCGGTGCAGTACATACAGTATGCAGAAATATTGATTTACAACAGCTAATGAGGCCCAGTGTGTCTACAAAATATTTGTGTCTGGCAGCTTTAATCATCTCAATTTAGACAGTAACTAGCTTTTATAGAATACTTGCCTTATGTTTCAATCATTAAATAAGTCACGACCCAGCATCTCAGCATCTTACACATACAGAAATACTGATTTACAGCAGCTAATGAGACCCAGAGGGTTTGAACCTTTTTTGCGTGTCTGGCAGCTTGAATCACCTAATTTCAGTTAAACGTCTAAAAACATTTCAAAATAGGCTTTTATAATTTCACACAAGATGTCAAAATAGTGATTGTGATTTTTAAATTGAAGCAGTATACACATACAAACACATTTGTGCCATTAACACAGACTGCCACCGAGACATTTGCTTTAATAGCATCAGTCTGGGAAAGTATGAGCTAATGGCATGTTAATTTCTAAGTCTCCCTTAATGGTTGATGCAGTGTGGCATATTGCAGAGTTATCTCTCCCTGGTACACTGTTAATGGGGAAGAATGTGCCTGTTTGTATCTATCAGAGAGAGAGAGAGAGAGAGAGAGAGAGAGAGAGAGAGAGAGAGAGAGAGAGAGAGAGAGAGGAGAAAGATAGAAAAAGAAGGATACATCTTTCTTGCTCTCTCTCTTTCTCTCTCTCTCCCCCCCTCCCTCTCTCTCTCTCCCTCCCTCTGCCCCCCCCCCCCCCCTCTCTCTCTGTCTCTGTCTCTCTCTCCCTTTCCTTGTCATTTGTCACCAAAGATAAACTGTCCATGAAGCTGAGGATCACCTTGAAGGTGAATGACACAGACATGTTGAAAAGACTAATACAAAAATTCAATTACCACTCATCCTGCGGTGTTTTGCATGCAGACTCTGGACTCCAGAGTACTTTTCATGTACAGAAAAATGTAATACAAAAACTCAGAACACCTCACTAATCCACCTTTTGCTTAAATCCAATTTTTGCCAACAGAGCCACTTAAATCCTTATACTATTAACAAATACAAGAGTCACTATGTAAATTGAATCCCAGCATGTATCTAGCTGCAAATCATTTATCCATAATTCTTGCTTATTTCTAAAGGAGGAGGGGGATACAAAGGGAAGTGTAAGCCAATTTGTTTTCATTAAGCTGTGATTTGATTTCTAAGAAGCTGCTAACATGGCTGTGGGCGCAAAGACTATTCATGTTTTATTTTTATTTTTTTTGTTGTTTGTTTTGTAATCCAATCACACAAGTGAGAGGACAGATATATACACTGTGCTTAATCAGACTAAGACTGTCAACTGTGTAGTATGTTTCTATTATATTGTCTTGGATAGATTGTGTCTTTTGCAAACTGGATATGAATCACTCTCCTTTAGTAGCAGCTGCTGGTGAATTCTCCACTCACTCCTCATTAAAATCTTTTCCAAACTGGCGAAAATCCTGACAGCCTGACCAAAAAAAAACAAAAGAACGTATTCTAGTCAGGCTGTATCACAAAATCCTGCCGGGAAATATACTAGCGTCTCTCTCTCTCTGCGTTCCCTTTTGCCCCCCGTATGCGCCAACAGTCCCTATGGGCATTTGCTCTAGTTCTGCTGCCCGGACATGGTGGAGTGAGTCGTATGAGTTGTGACAGTCATTTTAACCAGGTAATCTTCGGGGCCCGCAGCTGCCTGCCTGCCCCATCAGCTCCCCAGGCACCTGCCAACCCTGAGCCCCCACACAGTCAGAGGGAGGTCTCGCGTCTCATTCAACACTCATGACAAGCAGCTACGCTAATCTTCCACCAGCGGCAACATGTGGCGCGATGAATGTAGGTGTCAAGTTAGACGTGTAACAATAGGACGGAGTCAGATGGATGGAGGGGGAGGATGATGAGGGCGTATGATCGCGGCTTGTGAATGTATAAGGCCTAAGGAATGTTTGAAAGCATAAGGCGTAAGGACTTTTTGAGACAAACAAAAACAAATAAAATAGTTTTTACCCAATACTCTGGTGAGTCACTAATTATATTCACAGTAATTATATTTACAGTTATATTCACCACACTGACATAATGTGATAATATTAATAACAAACTTTGTTGTATAAAGCGCTTTTTGAAATAGAGTTACAAAGGGCTTTACAGAGGAAATGATAATATAGGCAAAACGATTAAGAAGTAAAAAAACAAAATAAATAAAATAGACATTCAAAAAGCATACAAGCCAAATGATAAAACACAAACACACAACAACAAAAAAGGACAATTGTTGTGCGTCTTTAAAACCAGGAGACTCCCGCCTGAATATCTGAGGCTATACAGTTTGCTCATAGGGAATGTGAAAGTCTGTGATATAACTAGGTGCTAATCCACACAGAGAAAAATAAAGGTTTGAACTTCTGGCTTCACACAGAACCTTTCAAGAACCTTTAAATATGGTTCTTGGGATATTAAAAGGTTTTTAATTCTTAGTTATTGGATTGTGAGAATGGTGGGAAATAACCAAACCCCTCCACAGTATACAGTATATTGTGCAATTGCAAATGAGGCTATACAAGGGCAGATAAACAAAAATGCAATGCAGGTGTCTAAGCAAAGGAGTGCAGAAACGTTTCTTTAAAGAACCTTGGTCTGAAAGGTTTGGGGGGAACCAGAAATTGGTATTCTATGGCATCGCTCCGAAGAACCATTTTCAGTTCCAGTTCACACCTCTATTTTTTTCTGTGTGCAGGGAGTAACATGTTCAGTACAATCTGATGTGACATAATGTGACAATATGACACAACGTCATGATAAAAAAGACTTATAGATTAAACTTTGCTGATCACAGATTAGATGACTTGAACCAACCTATCTTCTTACACTTCTTTTAAAAAAAAAAAAAAAAAATTCAACAAATGCTACTTATTCCTATTAAAAGGCTTAGCTGATGAAGACTGATGCACAGTTGGTTTCACTACTGTTGACAAAATTATTGTAAGTCACTAAATGACGTAATGTAATGTAATGTCATATTCCCTTGTAGCTACTGCCAAACACAGAGCTCTTATCTCCAAAAGATAAACTTTTCTGGGATTATAAAGAGACATTTTCAGTTTGAGATGCATTTTCAAAATTACACAGTGGGTTTTGAATGAGTACATGAACCCTTGGGGCATGAAAGTTATTCACCACACAAAGAACTCCATAATCTCTCTAAAAAAAAAAACTGAAAAGCGCCAAAATTGGAGTGTAATAGTGCAGCAGGGCTTGATGTGAGCAGTGTGGAGGGCAGCAAGATGACAGGCAGGCATCCCTCTCCCTAAATCACCCACTAAACCAGGGTGCTGCTGCTAGCACGCAGAAGGGTGTCTGCATCTGACACTGTCTAGTGGGCCTAGATGGATGGCACATCCTGGGAGGATTTGTTGTTGTTTTTTTCCCTCAAAGACGGGACGGTGACACCTCCGAATGTTTGATGGATTAGGTGGCGGCGCCTGACGTGACAGACAGAGTCGGGGAGGACAGCCATGATATGACTGATGTCTTGGGTAACTGCCCGTCAACCAACTGAGATGGAAACCCCATTCTGTTGACGCTATCTCCGCCATACCACAATTTGGGATCGGGAGGTGGATAAAAAACGAGACCACATCTGACAAAAGAAACATTTGACTTTTCAGTTAGTTGCGGGAATTCATTTAGTTGTAAAAGGTTTGTTCTGACATTTACCAAAACACAAGATTTTATGTAATGATCTTTTGTACCATAAACCAGAGTGAGCATCCATAGAGAAGCCCAATTCAGATGTCAAAAGAATGATGTACCAACCCACAAACGGTGACTATAAAGAGGACATCAGGCTTCACCGTCATAAATCTACTAGACCATCAGACAAGCAGCACCATTCACCAGCCTCCTAATCTAAATGTTACAGGGTTGAATGTTTGAGTGTGATTATGTCAGTGGGGTTATGAAGTGGGAGCTTCCCATCACAGATGTGTAATTGAATTAGGCCCACAACACCTCCAAAAGGCTCAACAGTAAGTTCTGGTGTCCCAAAACCACTCCCCTCAACATCAAACACAGGTGACCTACACTACCATGTGCCTATAGTTGGGTTTATTCCAGGTCTCAATATTACTCAATAATTTCTAAACTCGTTATTGATCTCAACAACAATAGGCTTTGTGTAACAATAAGCACCTGTGTGTAATGTAGCTCTTCATGTCATTGAATTTGCTGAACATTTAAGCAGTTTTGCCATATCATGCTTCGAGGTATCCCAGGAAAGAGTATAGAAACCCATGGCAACAGTTTGGAAATGTGCTTATCTCTCTCACAGTCCCACTGTACTGTACATTTTACTTGGCTGTTGTATTTGACTGTCTGTACATTGATTTGTCTGTACATTGAATAGCCATTTAAATTTGAAGTGGAACATTGTGTTTAGTTATATTATGTAAGTTGCAATGAATAACCTACGACATGCAGAAATAGCATATTCTTCACTGCTTTGATTTGCAAAAGAAATACATATGCATCTGTATGTACCAGCACCAAAAACTGTAATGATTGTAATGTGAGTAAATGGTGTTGGGTGGGAGAAAACAGTGACTCATGGTGTGCAATGGATGATAGTGATTTGCCTATCATTGGACATATTACATAAAATAACTATGTTAATCTCCTGAGAGTAGCGCCACAAAATCAGTTACAGTGAGTTTTCCTGCATCAGAGTGAGAAAAAACAACCTCCCCCCAAAAAAACACTAACACATAATGACATTATGAAAAGTAGAATTACACAAAGTGCAATAATTACTTAACTAACCTGTTTTGTACTGGCAATGCTAGAAAGTATTATTAATAAAGACCGAGCTTCATCATCATTAGTATAACAGGCTAATTAGGTGGAATGATCATCAAGAAAGTGACTGGAGGCCTAAACTCATGGAAGTCTCTTCAATCTCACAGTAACCAGAAGCAGCAAATCCTGACTTATTACCATATGCATTTATAACAAATAATAGTAATCACATCTAGGCTCTGCACCTGTGGTAATATGAATGTGAACTAATGGCTTTTTGATATGGCAAACCGTAAGTGTACATTTTGTTTAACAAATCTTATACATTAATCTCTTCCTTTTAATTGTATTGATGTAAAAAAGAAACATTATCTCATTTCATTATGATATTCAAAAAAAAAAAAAGAAAATTCCCTGTCACATACTATACAATGCAGGACAATTTAATAGTTAATAGAACTGACAGTTTGAGGTCTTTTAAGCAACTTCTAGCCAAAAAAGGTTTTGCTTTGTTGTGGTGGGATTTTTTACCTCTATATTCAGGAGTGGCCATTGTACAAGTCCCCCCCATGCATTTATCCTTAATGTAAACTGCTTTCTTGAATGCTGTATAAGGGTGGGACAAAATATCGATACTGGAATATATCGTGATACTTCTTCTTGCGATACGTTATCGATACACTGGCGCCAAATATCGATATTTTTATTAAAACATGCGGGCGCTCTAAACGGATTCCCCCACATTAAGCCTGTTACCCTTTTGACTTACCAGAGTCACTACTTAATGACTCCTCGCGGTGGCGCTTATCAAATGAATGAGGGTAAAGTGAACGGAAGTTAACTAACTTGCGGTGAAGAAGACGAATAACTCACAGAGGGGAAAATGGCAGACAGCGGGGTTAAGCAAATCAGAGAGGCACCACAGTTCTTCTTTTTAGGGGTATTTTTTCTTCTTCAGTTACACAGATATTGTGATGTATCGTAGATGAATTGTCTTGCAATATCTCGAGTATCGCAGAATCGCTGTATCGTGATACCATCGTTATCATGGGCAACATATCGTGATAGTATTGTATCGTGAGTTACTCTGTGATTCCCACCCCTAATGCTGTACTTTTACATTTTTGTTAGTTTTGGAATACAGTTCAATACAGATGGCACTCAAACTTGATTTTTCCAAGTATTTCCTCTTGCAGATGGAGCCAAAGTACAGCAGTAGTTGAGCAAGAATGCAGTAAAAAGTGGGACAATGACTACATCTGTATTATTCAAAGAATGCATAGTATAGTGGATAGTATTCAAATAGAATTATATTTCACAGGAGTGACATGTCACATTTGTCCCCACTCTGTGAAAAACAGGTAAAGATGTTATCATATCTCTACTCTCTTGTTGTCATATGCATTAATTTGGGGTGATTTGGGTTAAATTCTTGATGTTATGAACATTTTTTGCCATAGCAGGAATGACTGATTGGTCCTTGGGAAAAATTTGATTAAAAAACCCTTCAATTTTTTGTGATTTATATAGGGTTCATATTAGTATTGTTCAAGGTTTAAGAGGGTAGCTTCAATTTCATATAAGTGTTGACATTTTGAAAGTTACACCCCAGATATTACGGGCCAAAGTCTCACAAATCAACAATGCACTTTTGTGATGTTTGAATTGTGATATTTGAAGCTGTTTTTCCTGCTGCAAAAGTACAACAGGACACCAATTATTCTGTTTTATCTATGTATAATAACACAGATAACTGGAGTGTGGAGTCATCGTGGGGTTATTTTCAACTTAACCAATGTTCTCTCTCTCTCAGCAATGCACTGAGAGGACATAAAAACAGCCGTATATATAGCCCATTTTGTAGGCTAGAACAACTCTTGTCATATTAATCTACCCCCAGCGCTTTCTTCTTCCTCCCTGACTCCCATCACTTCTCAGTGTAGTTGCCTGCAGCTTCAAAAAGCACCTTAACTTCTAATTAAATCTCCGTAGTGATTACCGGTAATTTTTTTATTTATTTCTCGTGAAAGATTAATAACGTTAACTGAGCAGCACAAAGAGGATAATTTAGCCTATCTGTCAGCTGAACTTGATTTGATTAATGTATTTTGGTGGTTGTCATTGAAACATGGCTGTGCTGTATTTGCTGTTTCTACAATTGAGTAGTTACCTCAAGACCTCAAAGGAGTTTACCCCCTGTATTTTGTAGCTAATTATAGATTTTGAAAAGAGTTAGATCCACACTCCTAATTCACTCTGCAATCTTCCTATTTGTTGGACGTGATACTTGTTTTCAGACATGATATTGTCATTTGACTTGCTATCATTATCACGTAATAATGCTGCTATACTTCTAGCTTAAAAAAAAGAAATGTCCTCCCAGCCCATCCCACAGATTGGAACTGGTTTTGTGCTGTGGGATGAGAAATGATGTCACATGAGGAGGCTTTTAAGTATCTATTCCCTATATCTTTTATGTGATGGATCGTTTTTTGTCAGTGTCTATTATACAAGTGGAATAAGTAATACTGGTGTGCTAATTGTGGCTTAATGGTCTGTACTTTCCTCTCAAAGGGAGGTTAAAAGGCCAGCGTTTGGTCAGCCACATCCCATTGGTCAGTGTCACTGCCAGGTCAGATTATGACACAAAGGTCACCTGTGATGGTGGCACAACAGACTTGGTGGCACAGGAAGTTATTAGCTTGGACGTGAGGTCACGGTTCCATGAACCATGCAGCATAATTCCTCTGATTAATGTGCCATGGCAACTCATGAATATTCATACTTTACAGCTGACTAACTGTCAAGAGTCAGAAATATGAGGATAAAACTAGATGAGCTAGAATTACCTGAGGAGTATTATCTGCATTACTCATGCTGTACACAGGTGGAAGATTTGGGAATACTGTATCTAGGAGACAGAACCTTCTGCATTATCAATTCAAATTGTTCACCATTATGCATTTTTGCATTTCTTGAAACATGTATATGACATGAGATATGGACATGAGAGATGGCATGCCAGTGGAAAAAGGCAAGAAAAGGAAATGGAAGACAGAAGGAAAGAGCACTGAGACAAAGGATGTGTAATAAGGATGGGGGGCAAGACAGAGTGCCAGCTGAAGAAAAGTAGAGAAACAGAGAGAGACTGAGACGGAGAGATGGCAAGATAAGAAGAGATTGAAAAAGCACATTAAGGATGGAGAGAGAGAGAGAGAGGGGAACTGTACGGAGAGAAAAATCAAGAGAACCTAACACAGAGGGAGACGGACAGGGAGCACAGAGACCGGGAATGAGAACTGAGGGGCCAATGCAAAAGGGAGAGATAAAAAAAAAAGTCTGATGTGAAAAAGAGATAGAGAGCAGGGATTCAGGCACATGTGGTGAAGGGATATCTCAAGTCAGAACGAGTTAAGTTTTGACCCGCCGGTAACCTTGCAGCCGTATTGTCAGACAGTATATGACCCTAACATTTCCCAGCAGGCGTCCTGTCTGCTTCAGCATTGACCATTGTCTTGCTCTGGAGACTAGCCGGCAGCTCAGGGTCTCCGACTATTGATCTGACTGCACTGGGAAAACCTCCACTGGGCTTGACTGCATACAGAAGCAGGCCAAGGGTCGCATCCACTAATATTGCCAAAGAGAGGATATTGTTCTTCATTGCTTTGTCAATTGGAGTGAAACACAAGAATGATAAAACAACAAGATATTTTTTAGATATTTTTAAATAATTGATTACGTTGTTGTTATACCAACTGAAAACACAGATTCAGTTGGTTCAAATTCACATGATGAAATGATATGGGAACTAAGCTTCTGTTGATCAGTGACAAAATACAATGGGTTTACGTCCTACAAATGGAAACAAAATAAAAATTGGCTCAATCTACAGTTGAGCAAAATGGTCGGCATTTCAAAAATCCAGCGCTCATCACTTGTCCACCATTTTACTGTTTCAAACAAACCTTATCTCACCTCGTCTCACATCTAATTGCTCTGGGTTCTGGTGAAATCCCTGACCTGCGGTTGAAGTGCCATCAGCTATTGTAATTGCTCAAGAAGAAGGCAAAGCAGCACCGCAGAAGTTTTGTTTCTCATCCAAAGTTCCACTCAGCAAACTGCTTCTGTCAAAAACTGCACACTCGTGGTTTGTGTCATGATACAGCACCACACAAAAATTCATATCAGATGAAAAAGTGTGACTATACTTCATATCAGATGAAAAAGTGTGACTATACTTCACTTGCGTTGATGGTAATGGCCACTTCAGCTAAATCTCTCCCTTCTCTGCTGTCTCCATCCTCAGGAGGTGAGCGATGCAGAGATCATGGAGCTGGTGCACAGCTCTCTGGGGCGGATGACCATCATTCGTCAGATCTTCCCGATGTGGAGGGACACAAACATCCGCTGTATGAGGAACAATCATCGCATCTCCTCCCTGCTGTGTGACCCACAGGAGGGCTACCTGCAGTCCCTGGAGGTACAAAGAGAACGATTTTATTGTGGAACCTATAGATATGATAGTGCTTAAAATACACTACCCAAAAGTGTGAACACACCACATTTTTCTTTATTTTTACTATTTTCCACTTTTTAGAATAATAGTAAAGACAACAAAACTATGAAATAACACAAGTGGAATTATGCAGTGACCAAAACAGTGTTAAACAAATCAAATCTATCTTATATTTTAGATTCTTTAAAGTAGCCTCTCTTTGCCTTGATGGAAAGGCAAAGGCTTTGGAAAGAAATTCATACATAGGAATCAACGTCTTTTGTCTAAGAAACAAATATCAAGCTTTTAGGCATAAGCCTTTAGATCAAAATGTCTTTAAGATCATGAAAAACATAGTACATTCAATCAGGTGTGTCCAAACTTTTGACTAGTAGTGTATTTCTGAAATCCTAGTTTATATTATGACATATATTGACAGAATGACATATACTCAGGAAAAAAAATGAAGATACATTTTGGTTCAAATGTGCTAAGTGTACCCTCTAAAATTCACAATCTAAGGCACAAAAACGGCCCTTAAGGTGCTAAAATATGTAAAACGTCCAAAAAAGATATTGCTGTCACAATAAAGGTATGATGGATGTACCTTTATAGGGAACTGCCCCAGTGGCAAGGTTGTACTTTTTTTTTTCAGAGAGTATTTATAACAGCCGGCGTGTTTCATCCATGTTCTACATCTAACAGGAGGGACACTTGTTATCCCTGACAGCCAGTGTGACAGAAACATAAAACAAATACGGCGTGGTCCTGTTTTGTTCAACGCATGGTACTTGTGCCGTAAGGGGTTATCAGTATGGTTCCACCTCCTTCCTCCTCGCCCACGCTAATGATAGTGACATACAATATATGCACCCATGGACTAGCATTGTATACACAAGTATCTGCCAAATGCAGCGTGAATACAAATAAACTGAATATGTATGCAATTGAATATAGATTAAGCACAATAGAATAGGTAATTTTGAGTGACTCAAATGGCCATGAATATAAACAACTTGAGCTCAGTGTAACTGGGGAATGGCAAATCATGACATTTGCATGCATTTAGAGGTAGTAGCAGGTTAAGATTGTTAGTTTTGAGTTAAGATAGTTACGAAAAGTCTGAAGTCTAATAAATCTAATGTTATACAGTGGTTCCCACAGGATTCAAATGTATTTGTGGTGTTAGGTGGGCTGGCAACGGCGGGGGATATATATATAATATAATAATATATATTGTTAATATATAGGGGGTTGAGTTCTTGTATTCTCTTATATATATATGTATATATATATTGTTAATATATAGGCTAATATCAATAAAGGATCCCATTACCTGGATGGCTGAAAAATTATCTAACATACTCCATTTTAAATAGTTCCCTTTGTCAAACAAATAACTAACGTGTATATATCTAAAGTACTTTGTGTCAAAGATAACATAATTTAAAAAATATAAACAGTACTACATTGTTCTGTTTGTTGCTTGCTTTTGTCTACAAGGTGAAGAATAGAAATGAGACCCCTTTTACAGAGAAATCTGCTTTTCTGCCCCTCTGCCCTGCTACATCTCTCTGTGCTGTCAGTTTCACCTGTATCTTTACATCGTTAAATTACTAGCCTTTGACATTATTGTCTACTCTGTTTTACTGCTCAGCAGCTCCTCTGGTCCAGACTGTCCCGGCTCCTCCTCAGGATGAGTCCTTTTCCTTCTTTGAAAATATTTTTCAATATTAATCTGGATTGAGGGAGCAAACATTCAGAGTCAGAGTTAAAAAGTTAATATTAACGTTATCAGTCCACTCAGTGGACACTGACTAGCAGCTAGGCTATACAGCGTGCTAATCTTGGAAACTCAGCTGTATTCCGAGTAACGTTAACAGTTCTTCTTTTCAGGAATTCAGTCGGCTGTCTTCTTGGCATGGAAAAAAAATATCCCTCACGCGTGTGCAGTGGGAGGCGAACAGACGGCCAAGTAAAGTCTATGTGTGGGAAACACTGTATTATATGTCAAACAATTACTGAGATATCACAAGCGTACCAAGAGCTTCCATGAAGTCTGTGAAATCACCATGACAATGAAGTTCAGTGAGGAAGATATGCCCTTCAGTATTGTCACAACTTTACAATCACTCCTTCACAGTGCAATTTCCTTCCTTGGTCCATCTCAGTGACCTTGCTCACCCTGCCACTCATTACATTCAACAGAAAGTTAAGAGTGCCCCCTTACACGTCTTAAAAATGTCCTCTTGCTCTATCCATCTGGAGTGAAATGACTGTGTTCCCTGTAGCTCTATTGAAATGTTCAAATTCCTTTTCATCCATACTCCGGACAGATGGCAAAACCATGTGGTGTGTGCACCCACGATTCTCAATAATTCACATGAAAGAGGGTTAAATATCGGGTAATGGCAGTTAAAGCATTCATCATTCTTCAGTGTGGTGAAGCACAGAAAAGACTGGAGTGCTTTCCTGTATTAATTTTTCCCCAAATCGTCAACTGTGGTGTAATCTCTGAAGCCCAGAGCTATTAAGTTGCATTTCACCTGGACTTTGCTATCGACTCATGAGTTCAAGTTAAGTGAACTTGACTGATTGGTAAGTGTGTTACCGCTGAGAAGTTTTGACCAACGTCTTCACTTGTCATGAACTGGATGCCTGGAGTGGCAGCTGGTATTGCTTCCATGGATCTTATGTTTTGGCAAGACTTGACATGACCCAGAGGAGCTATCAAATCCATAACGTGACACCAAGACAGGAGGCAATACACATGATTGCTGACAGGGTGCACAACGTTTCAGTGGAGAGAGTTGAACTGACAACAACTCTGAAGTGCACTGAAGATGATTAAACCAGCAATCATCTCTCCTTTCTCACTATCCCTCTTAATCTTAGATCACTGTATTTAACCTGTCATTACCTTTGCCTTTTGCTGATGATGGAGATGTCATGTGTACCTTTAAAGATGAATGAGGCCGTCATTGTGACTAGCTGTAGCAAGTGCAAATCCCATGATTGTTCAGCAAATCAACCTCAAAACTTCACCTGCAAAGTTCCTGCAAGTGTAAAAACTGGAAAAGAGGGCTGCTAATGTCAGAAGTGGGCTGCTGCTGACTTCAACAGCTGTGGCCTTTTCACTCTTCAGCAAATCTGTAATACAGGCAGAAAACTGAGTCTTTTTTCCTCCTCATCAAAAGCAGCCATGGCATTGTCAGACAGAGGAGGGACAGCTCACCGGTAGTCCCCATGCTTTTTGTCTTCCTGCGAGACAAGGATTTATCCCCCACTGAGAATTTCATTTCCTATCCACCCTCACAGGGGCAGACTGGCAGACGGCTGCTTTCATGTTGCTCTCTGTTGCCTTCACATGGTTCACCAGAAGGTTAAAGGTTATCTCTTGGAACCCTAAATGCCTATATTTGTTGTCTTAAGTGAGGTTTCTCTTTGTTGTATCTTGTTTACCTCTACTCACCCTTTGTGTGTGTGCGTGTGTGTGTGCGCATGTGCGTGTGTGTACTGTTTTGCGTTATACAACTCTAACAACAGCAACAACAAAATCCAATTGAAACGGTTTATCTTTTTCACATCTTCCACCAGGTGTCCAACCTCTACCTATATGACAGTGTGCTGATGCTGGCCAATGCCTTCTACAGGAAACTTGAGGACAGAAAGTGGCACAGCATGGCCAGCCTCAACTGCATGAGGAAGTCCACCAAGCCGTGGAATGGAGGATGGTCCATGCTGGACACCATACAAAAGGTATTTGTTTGTTATTCATTTTGATTTGATTCTTGATTTGTTTATTTATTTGTTTCATGGTTTGTTTGAATTACTTTTGTATTCACTATTTTGTAAGCAACGGTAGATAATAGCTTCAATGATGAGATGAGAGCAGTAATAGTAATAGTAATAGAGTATATAGTGAACCACAAGTCAAGTGTGGTTCAGTTGTTGGCTCCTCACATCTACAATATCCGGAAGTCCACTGAAAGTCCACTAATCCAATATAATCCCTGCTGGAGACTTGCAGAAATTTAGTTCAGCACTTTGTGAAATAACTGTTAGGAAGCTTATTATCAGCTCTGATCCCGGTGTTTGGCCGAGGGATAGATTCCAGGCCTGTGACAGATTCTTGACTGTGATCTCTTTATGCTTGTGTAACACTCACACAATTCTCTCATGGAAATGTGCCCACATATAGGCCTACATTGATTTAATTTCATCCATTTCAAACTTATAATGGAATTTTCCTTTGGTTGTAGTGCCATGCTGGTTTAATCCCATGTGTGACAAGAGCTGATCAAACCAATCATAAAGGAAGAACAGAGCAAATAAGTGCTCTTTTCACATCTGAGTCATGTTGCCATTCAAGAAGAAATTGTAAGCTAATTTAACTTGGTTTCATTTTAGGAAAAGCACACACTGTTTCCAAAAATCTATCAGAATTCACTATGAAAGGTGGTTTTACATAACAAGCAAGACCATTTGAATAGAATTATCTAAATTTTGTTTGGTAACTCGTACCTACAAGCCTGGATCAACAACACACAAAAGGTTTTTGAGTGCGCCAATTAAAGGGTCATTTGCATGAATTATATGGTATGATTCAATAAATGAATAATGCAGTATGAATGATAAACAGAGTTGTTTTCTAGAAATGTTAGACGAGAACAATCGCGAAAGGACATATTGTTGTAAAACTCCTCCTCGTTCATTATTTAAAATGTCACTTCCATTTACCACACATATATTGCACAAGTCTGGCTCTGGTTTGTTAGCCCATGTCTCTCATATATAATCGTTACAGAAAAATGACTTAGTTTAGTAAATTCAGTAAATTGTGATGAAAACAACAATGGGCAAAGAAATTCACCCATTGTGTGTATCCTTTCACCTAAGAGAGATGTCTGCAGTCTATTTTCCTTTGCCCACCTACGGCACACAAACACACACAGACACACACTCTCTCACACACACACACACACACACACTGTACACACACAAACAAACAGAAACATCACTATCACCAATACTGTTCCTATGTCATGACCTCTCAAACAGTAACTATTCTGCTTGCTGTTGCTATAGGGACGGATCAGTGGTCTGACAGGGATGATGGACTTCCGCGCCGAGGGCTCCAATTCCCACGTGCAGTTTGAGATTCTTGGAACCAGCTACAGTGAGACCTTCGGAAAAGACGTCAAACGGGTCAGTCCAGAGCATTTGGTATACTTGTCTGTAATTGACACCTCATGGGACAGCCTCTGAGTTGTCCCGATGTGGTAGACGCCACTCATGTGGTCTGCCAAGTAGATTAAAGCAAATACTGTAAATTATTTGCAAATGCTATTTTACTCCGGTCTAGCTTGGAGCTTCAGCAGGGGTGGTTTCATCTGCCCTTTCAGTGTGTCATAAATACTTTTTAAGTTTAGGAACCCTGCCATGTCACAAATAGATATGCATTAGACCACAGACCACTTGGTAAGAGTTTGTCTGACGGAACTCTCTGAGAAGCTTTTTGTTGGTAGATACACTTTGCACAGAGTTACATAACTGCTTGTTTAATGTCTATTCTGGTGTGGAGGGAACAGTGCGTAGGGGAGAGTGGGGTAAGATGAGCCAATTTTTATTCAAGATGTCCTCTTGGCAAGGAAAAAAGTAAAACAAATATGTCTACCCATATTTCAGGATGTTTATTTCCAATTGAAATGGTATGCATCTCCAACAAAGGAGCATGGGATATGACTGAAAATACCTTAGCAAATCACCAACATGTATGATCTACTGTATATTTTCAGATGTTGCTAAATTTGCATTGACTCAACAGTGAAAAAGTTTGTGCAAAAATGTGCTTTCCACTTTTCCCATATGTGTGAGTATTTACAAAATCTATCGTCACATGACAAAAAATGTATACAGTTGCCTAGATGGGTCAGTTTACCCCACTTTCCCCTCCAGTAAAAGCATAATTTTCACGTCATTGTGATGACTTACGGAGAGAGAAATAATAATTAAACTATTCCTTATTTTGTTGGGGACGCCCTGCAATTCTAATAATGTTTTCATAGACGACCTGAACGTTTCTCCGTTAGGTGTCAGGATTGAGGCTGCCCTCTACTGGAGCTCTTGGAGTAGTTAGATCTGTGTGCTGTTGTCTTCCATTTCACCAACACCAACCATCTTCACTGGCAAACAGGTGTCTATTTATGACCCAACAGCCACGGCCAGTGCACAGTGTTCAAGGCAGTATTCATATTAGTCTGAATGGTCTATCAAACAGATGAAAGCCTAAGTATTTGTATAGTATGTTAACATTAGTCTCTTTTGCTGTTGACACACTTACAGCCAAACAGGCTGAGCAAAACAAAACACCTTCAGCTCACTCTGTAAATTCAACATTTTGACTATAGTTAAGAATATCTTTGCGATCATAATGCAGCACAGAAGTTTTTTGTTTTTTTTTACTAAAGTAGAGCATGCTATGTGACCTGAGCAGTGAACTCTATTCAGAGAAGAGTATATTTCCCAAGAAGCTTGTGTGATCCTTGAGTGTTATAGAATTCAAGTGAGAAATTGAGAGCCTTGTTTGTGCACTCTTAGCTGTAATTTGTTTGTTGTTGTGGATGTCCTGATTCAGTCAGGGACTTCTTGCAGAATGAAGAGGAATTGAGTTTCCTGGCAATCTATGTAGAGCAGGACTGACCAGAAGCGGTAATGAAGATTTAATCACCACTCAGCCTAACTGGAATCATGAAGCCAATTCATCATAATGTGGCCATTAGCATTAGTTGGGAAAAGACACGCAAGACACACACACACGAATATGCATACACATTAAGGTGCACCAGCACAGCCAGCCACACATTTATACATGCCACAACACACACAAACATCGGTGCACCACACTGCATTCATACACAAACATGTGTAGTACACACTGTTTGCTTTGGATGTCAGATACCGAGACCATGCAGCCAGGCAGGCAGGGAACACACTAGCGTGTGGGCGCTTGTATCTCAAAATCATTAGAGGCAGAAGGGGACAGCAAGGCCAGTTAATGGCATGCCAAATGCATTCAGTGCTGTTGTTCATTACCTGGCATGCCTATCTGTATGTCTGCCCACTCCTTGGCACAGCCATTTACTGGCGAGAAAATAGACACAAACTCACGTACCTCTCCCTCCTCTGGCCCCTTATAATAGGATGTTCCTATATGTTCCTGGCCCTGCATTGTGTAGCACCAATTTAGCTGTGGAACATGTATGCCATCAACAAAGGCCACTCCATTACATGGCTTCCTCTGCGATATAATGCCTTGTTGCTGTGTTAGTCTTTAGAGTGGAGTGTAACAATGTAACATGACAAGCCCCCACCCTCCCAACCCACATACGACCCTCTGAGCCGTACTCTTTTTTTCCCTCTTTACTTTCTCTCTTTTATCTCCTCTCATCTTGTCTCCCGTCCACCCCCTCCTCTTCTCTCCACTCCTCACTTCTTCTCTTCTCTCCTTTCCATCCATTTCTCCCCATTTTTCAGACCTGGTTTCCTCCCTCTCCATCATCGTTTATCTGCATTCAGTCCATTTTCTCCCCAGCCTGATGGCTCTTAGATGAGGCGTCCTTTTGGTTAGAAACTATAATGAAGACTGAAATACTATTTCCTGGACGGCTTCTGTGAGTTTTCTCCACCATCCAGTGCTGCTGCAGAGTGATCGATGCTGTTGTTGTTGTTTTGGTCTCCCAGTTTGCTCTTATTGATGTGTCAGCTTGTCTCTAAGCAGATATTGCTAATGACTTCCAGCTTACACAAAGATTTTCAGCGAAAAAAGTCAATTCATTTGAATGTAATTGTTCCTCCTAGCTAAGTATCTTGCATGCATCATACAGTAGTTATTTCTCTAAATGTATTCACAGTAACACAGCCTACATTATTGTAAATATGACTTTATTATTTAAAGATGCAGTAAGTAAAATTTTTAGTGTCCCATAGCACAAAATGACCATAATATACAGGAGTTTGATAGGGTTGTTGATCAGTACCAATGAATTAACGGTTACTTTGTGAGGTAATGAGATGTCTGTCTTTCAAAAAATATTTTCTGATCTCTACTGTGGTTTGGAAGCACAATGGAGCAGTGTTCAGAACAGTGTTAGATGTATAAATATCTAAATTTCTCATTTTTTATAATAGCACATGTTATTCTACCATAGAGTATGGCAAGTATGGCAGTATTCTTTTAAATCTGTTGTAATGTGTAATATAAAATGTAATATGGTGAACTGTGATTGGGTGAGAATGGGCCTTTCTCAGAAGAGACAGCATTAAAGGGAAACCATTAAACCAGTGGCACACACAACCTACCTGTGGTCTACTTTGAATGAGACCCACATTGGCCAGAGTAAATCATTGTGAGCACCTCAATGGTCCAAGTTGATGATATTTCCCCACGTGCTTTAATTTCTACTCATCTCGTGTGATTCCCTCCCATCCATCATGCAAACACAATACAGAGAAATTGCTGCCAACTTTATAGCATTTCAATTAATTACAGTGCACATCATCGTCTATCTGTTTTTTGTTCCTCTCACTTCATGAATTGAAGGAAATTTTAATTTTAAAATTTTAAAATAATTTGTATATAGACCTACAGTTTTTGTTTTGCTAATACCTCCTTTGATAGATGTATCATAGATTTGTTTTTTTTGTTTTTTTAACCAAAAGATACATAGAACATAGAAACAGAGAAAAGGATAATGGTAGAATTGCTTGTCGACTGCACTGATCTAACTACTGATACAGTGTCTGGGCTACTTTCAAGGATAACTCATTTTATCTAAAAGGGAAGATGTAAATAAATGTGGGAATAGAGAGAAAGAGGAAAAATGTGATAACATATAGCTTCCATTTTCATGGTACAGTTCTCTTATTACGCTTTCTCTGAGTGATTTCTTCTTGACAGAGGAATGAACTCTCCTCTTCTCTCCGTTTTTCAGTCTTTTCCTCTGCATTTGTCTTGTCCTCTCCTTCGTCTGCCATAGCGGTATAAAGCGAGCACTGCCTCTTGTTGCTGTGGGGAGTTGGAGTGACAGACAGGCAGCATGTCTGCCCAGCTCATCTCTGGTACATCAGGACAGATAAGGCGTCTCTTGTTTTGACTCATTCAAATGGCCAGCTTGTTTATCGCTGTCTTCCAGGTGGGTTGAGATAAGGTCACCGGCACCAGCCCAACCTTTCCTCCTGGGGAAAGGATGCAAAGGGGACCATGCAAAATAAACAGAGGGAGACACCTACCCACATTTACATGCATGCAGTCATAGATACACAAACACTTAAAAACACATGCATGCACGCCCATAACACGCATACACACTTAAATAAAGTATTAGTGCACACACATAAACATAGGAACAATAACAGTAGACTCAGGGACATAAGCAGTAATGAAGCAGGTACTTGCAATGTTACATATGTGTTCAGCACACACATGCACACACACAGACACACGCACACACACACATGCATGTACTGTAAATCCAGTTGGTGAGGCAGACAAAGGGGCCTGGGTCAATAAGAAGCTTGTGGTATGATGGGCTTGTCAATATGTAAGCACCTGACGGAGTGAGCTGGCAGGGGAAATGGAGAAGCAAAATAGCTGCAACTAGCTCAAACTATGGTTCCATGTTCTTAATGAGGCAGTTTAGATGGCTCCCATGAAAGTGGCCAATGTGCTTTCTACAAGATTTTTAGGAGATAATTGAGACCATTGTGGCGCTATGAATGCAGGACTATTTGATTCCATCCCTTTGGCGTATTCAAGAGGTCGTTGGCATTTGCTGAGTCCCATTACAGAGAGTTATTTTAAGGTATTAGGCATCATATCCATTAGCTGTAAATAGCTGTCCTGTTATTGTTGTGTGGCTTTCCAAAAGGCATATTGCCCAGCCTCATTAGCTCGATATTCTCCATCATGCTGTGGGATAGTTCAAAAAGTATATTTTTTTTATTGAATTGGGCATCAAATATGTCAACTGAGACATCCTATAGTAGGAAACAATTGTCCTAATTTGCTCATTATATTTACTGAATCTTTTGATCTCACTGAGGTACACTCTTCATGTCTTCAGTCTTCATGACTGATCCTATGCATATTTATAGGTATACTATCCAAACCTTAAACCACATACTTCAAAGAAAGAAGCAGGGGAAAAAAAAGAAAAACTGTTTTTTGGAGATTTTCTGGCATTATGGGACAGAAATCAATGTCATCCAGGCATTTCTAAGCATTTCTAAGCTATTTTGTAAGCACCCTTTTATATACAGCACATCCTTCTACACTGGAGACATGCATTCTGTTTTACTGCCAAGTCCTTAAAAATGACAATTCTCATGTTTCCTTTTTTGTTACAGGAAGATACAACAGAAAAAATGTAATTTCCGTTAACGTTTGATAGTTAAAGCAATTATTCCTCCACAAGTTACATTTCAAAGCTGGTAATCAAACATCACAATGTTGCCAGTCCACTACTGCTGTTTTTGGCGTTGCGTTGCGTTACGTTACCATTACGTTACGTTACGTTACGTTACGTTACGTTACGTTACGTTACGTTACGTTACGTTACTGTATGCACTTGGTGTGACTTTACTGTAGGTATTGAGTGTGTGACCTTCCCTGTGGCCCCTCGGTATGTAAAGCTCTGTGAAGTAGAAGTGTTCCTCTTTAGTGTTGTTTAGTTCATGGCACAGAGAGAACTCGCTGTGTTTCACCGAGGACGAAGCCACTCATGGGAAAATAGCCCCCTGTGAAGCAGGCAATGCAGGCTGACATTTTGCCCCCCACACACACGCGGCACACTTCAACACACACACGGCATGGCCTCGCTCTCTCATACATCCACATGCACAGATGAACAACAGATAAATGCGTTTAGATTGTATTTGGCAACAACCATAGTCATTTTCCACATATTGCTCAAGATCTAGTGCCAGATCATCCAACGATCACATCTCACATAGTTCTGGGCAAAGTACAGTGTAGCCACTGCTAAGCCATATCAGGTACACACAGGCATGTAAGCTTGTATCATGTTGACAATGAGCATGCTTCATGAACAGGCTAATCTTCATATCAGTGACATACAGACAGTGCTTAGATAAAGACCCATACGGGATACATCATACGATTGACATTCTGCATGGGGAAAAAAAATAGATTATATATACCCACATAAGATAGATAGATGTATAGCAGTCTGCAGCAAAGCTATACATAGCCATGCAGAGTCACTGTGAGACTGAGCAAGAGTATTTCCAAAGGATCAGAGGCGCTGCGGTTGAGTTGTAAAGAACAAAAGAGACTTAACTGATGGTGAGATATTCTTCTTCTGAGGTTATTGCAAGTCTGGCCCATTCACTGCCTTGTGTGCCTTTGTTACATGCACTGCCTTGTGTAAGTACAATAATTGTTGTTTTCTCCGGATTGTATAATGTTCTATCATTTCAAGTTGCCATTTGCATTTTGCAATTAGTATCAATGATAGCGATTTTTGTTTGTTTTGTTTTGTTTTGTTTTTATCATCAATCTCTACTAGCCCAAGAACACAAGAATACCAATCCATGCTTTTGCAACCACAAGGACAAATTGATATCATACCCCCACACCCCTTCCCCCTCCACTCCCAATTTGTGGTCCTGTTATTTCCAAGCCCAAACCCAAGAGTCTATGTCAAAATCAAGGCGGTGTGATAGAGCGCAGGATCCTCAATATTTCATGAAGCTATCAACCTTCCAAGTTCAGAACAGGACTTGTGATGAAATCTTCAAGCTTAAAAATATCTCTTGGTACCCGTGTTCACAGTTTTGATCTCTGGTACTTTTTTTCCCTTCATGTTGAATGGAATGTCCAGAGCCATCTTCTCATGAGGCCAACGGTCTTTCAGCGCTATGAATAAAACTTCCTTCACTGAGAATAGTAAGGTGTATTGGCAGCCTGTGTTATGGTTCAGCAGGATACCAAAGTGAGACAGGGGTCCAGTATCTCCCTATTAGAAACTACTTCCCTTGACATCCATTCAAGTTGTGGTAGTGAGAAACTACAGAAGAAGTGTTGCAAACCAGTATACACAAGCTTAAGAAAAGGTTGAGTGCTTGCCCTGAAATATATGCTGACATATTGAATAAACTGAATTTAACAGAACTGAGCTGAACTCATTGGCAGGTTGCAAGCAAAAAAAGTGTTGTAGAAATTCTTTTTCTCAGTCAGAAGACCACAATGATCCAGAATGCATAGCTAGAATAAAAAGAAAATATACATAAAATGATCTGAACATCTTAAAACATAATTCTGTGAACAGGTATGATGAAAGGATGAAAGGTCCCTTGCATAACTTTTTAAATAATTCCTATGTTTTCCACTCATGTCTCTCTCATTGCTGTGGAGTGCGCAGTGTGTGTCTGTGGGCGGTGTGAGGATGTGGCTGTGTAGTGATGGAGACTGGGGTGTGCTGTAGTTAGAGAGGCCTGCTGTTCGGCCTCGGGCCACCATTCTTGTCCTGTCAGCTCAAGTCTCAAAGACCACTCCCAGTGACGTGTCAGATCCTTGAAAATCTTTGTCCAGCTAGCAGCAGTGATTAAGAATTTAAAGAACTTCAGCTTCCCAACTTGAGACATAGCTCAAAAGGTTGACGGTGTGGAATGAGGAATTTTAAGTACAGGGATGAGTTAGGATCCAGCGACATACTCAAACTGATGTGTCTGATTTACCTATCAGACGTCCTGAAAGGAGATTTTTTTTATCTCAATACCTTTTCCGCTCTCAAACTTTTAATATTTGTGCCGTCCTCAGTTTGTTTCACTGTTTCATTTACATGGCATGAGCATGAACTTCATCTTATTTCACATTGTACTCCTGCTCTTCTCTTTCTTCTTCCTCACTATCATCATCATCATCATCATCATCATCATCATCATCATCATCATCATCATCAT